>NW_022987656.1:7047922-7624640 GCF_902827165.1 Trematomus bernacchii
AGGCACCGCACCGCACCGGCTGTGCGCAGGCAAGAGGAGGAGGAATGGATGATATACCGTGTATATATGTATATTTATGTTCATTTTGTACATTTCTAAAAATAAAGTTTAATGGAAATACTTAGTAGGCCTATCCTTTCTTCCCTGAATTCATATATAGCAAACCATGATTTGATTTCTCATCAAACAGTAGTAGTTTATAACGGGTAAAAATAACTTACTCTTTGTTATGAGAGTAGCTCGTAGGCCACAACGGAAAGACAAGGAGACATACACGAGTTTACAAAACCACGGCACATTTATTGTGGTAAATGCAAAGATAGGTGGTTGAGAGGATCGCAGAGTTAGTCTTCCTGCAGCCGTTTGGAGAGAGACTGGGGCCGTAGTGTCCGGAGGTGTCCGTGATCGCGCTGATTACCCTCTTCAGCTCCACCCCATCGTAAGACAAAGGCCCTGGGGCCGTCACACTCTTCTATAACAACAGTTAAAAATATATATGTATATAAAATATACCGCTGTACCGACGCCATGATAAGACTGATGTTACGCTGAGAGCAGCCGGGAAAAGCACTGACATGGGCGCAGCCTCTCTGGTGGTTGACTAATCAGAACGAGTGGCCGAGCTGACCAATCGGAGCACACTAGGCTCACAGGGAGGGGGGGGCAAGAGCTCCAACGAGTCGTTTAGTGGAGAAAGTGAATACTGCTGAATACACATGCTTGACAGAGATGCTGTATGCGAAACCAATGTGAGTTTGGAAAATTGCACAGTATAAATCTATTTTAGTATACCTCAACAATGTAATTATGATCAGTGGAAATGGCCATGACATGGGCCCTTTAAGTCTTTTAAAAGTATGTGTTTTTTTTATAAATGTTTACATTATGTTTACACGTCCTGCACTTTATATGTCGTAGCTGCTACATTGTACTACCTTGTGGTAAATGCATGCTACTCATGCTCTTTCTGCATATCATGTATTTCTGTTTGCCATGTATAAATGTTATGTTCATAAATGTTGTATGTGATGGGACTACGGATGGAAATTAGCTCAAAGCTAAAATCCGGCTCATTTACATTTCAAAGCATTATTTTGTTTAAAATGTTCATTAATGTGCATTGTCCCGGTTCAAATAAACGATTAAATAAATAAAATAAAAAATGTTGGGAGAATGGGTAAGATCAGTTTGTGTATGTTTGTAGTCATTCTAACACTTATCGATGCGGAGCAAATGTGTAATCACATTTAAATTGTTTTTTTAATAATGTAAACACACACACACAAGCAAATTGCAGATTTGAAACCCGCTTCAGATGCATCTTTTTAGAAGCACTTTAAGTACATCATGAGTTTGTCCCCAAGGTAATGAATCATTCTAAAGTTTCTGTAGCAAATGAGTTCATTAAAATCCTAATATCCTTATCCTGCTATACTGAGACTGTCTTAATGCCTAACAATTGCATAGTCACATACAATACTATGTAGGTCAAATTTCACTTGTTTTGCATCAATCTTCATACAGGGTACTTATTATATGTTGTACTTTGGATTCCTAAAGTCTACTAACCCATAATCCAAGAGTAGTTTTCACTATAAGTAAAAATGAATTTTTGGACGGACACTATAATTTACAGTTTTTTACTATGTTCAATCTGAATTTTCTTTAACCTCTTAAGCCATGAGCCTGTTTTTCAGGTCTCAGGCTCGAAAATGACATTCCCAGAACAAATGACCATATCTTCCCTTCTAAAAGGGTTAAATTAATAATCTTTATTCTCAAAGTAATGATAAACCTGTGAGTTGGATGTAGAAAAGTCAGAATCAATATAGATGTTTTTTATTTTAAAGAAAATTCAGATTGAACATAGTAAAAAACTGTAAATTATAGTGTCCGTCCAAAACATTTTTTTTACTTATAGTAGATTAAAAGCTTTAGGAATCCAAAGTACAACATATAATAAGTACCCTGTATCAAGATTGATGCAAAACAAGTGACATTTGACTTTTTTAGAGAGGTTTAGCCAAAAAAAAAACACTTCTGGGGTCATTTGGGTGGATTTGACCTATCTCTGGCCCCCCTTGCTCGATTTTGATGAATGAAATCTCTTTATAACCGCTAGAGCCAATGGAATCGAGGGAAAGTTATATACACACCAAAACGTTAACAAATAAGGAGTGAGAGTGACGCGTAACCAAAACCGGAAGCTGCATACACTCTGGTGGCTACCATTAGCAGCTAACTTTTCTGCTCCGATTTTTACATAAAAAATGGAATTATTGGATAAGTAATAAGGGTATCTTTATCTTGAATTGCGTGCCGCAGTGCGTTAGAATATTTTCGCTCAGGGGTCATTTAGACGCTTCTTATGAGACTTGTGTTTTGTTTTGGTAAAAATGGTTCATATCTTCAGTTAGCTGAGATTCTTCCCGTTAATCTGGTGCTACACATTAATAGTTTCATAAATGTTAAGAAGCTCTGAGACATTGTCTCGAAAAAAAAAACGGTGGGAGGGGTCCAATGGGGGGAAAAATTACTATGTTCAATCTGAATTTTCTTTAAAATAAAAAACATCTATATTGATTCTGACTTTTCTACATCCAACTCACAGGTTTATCATTACTTTGAGAACAAAGATTGTTAATTTAACCCTTTTAGAAGGGAAGATATGGTCATTTGTTCTGGGAATGTCATTTTCGAGCCTGAGACCTGAAAAACAGGCTCAGGGCTTAAGAGGTTAAAATAAAATTTCCAAAGAAATATTCAGTTTCTGTTTGAATGTGAAGGGTTAAATGAAAGACGCTCCTTTAGCCGTCTCTGCGAGTTAAAGCTGTGAAGCTTTTCTTGTTTCCATAGCAACAACAACTTCCTGTCAACAGCGTAAACTCACCTTCAAAATAAAAGTATGCCAAATTACACATACAACTTCAACGAAAGTAACAAACACAATGCAATATCCTTTTCAATTTCAAAGAACAAAAATTGGGTTATTTACAGGTGTTGTTTTGTGTGGTAGAGGGTCGCTTTCATTGATGCGTTTTGCACCCCAGGCCGTTGTTTTGATATTCCGCTGAAGTACGCTGTCCCGTAATACCTCTTTTTTTTCGAGGGAAGGGATGGGGGTCAGAGGGCCAAGGTATAAAAGTCACGGCTCGCCACAGTAATCTGACAATACATTTTTATCGTATCGTATAATGTACTTCCCATAATTCGCATTGGTACATTTATCGACTCAAAACAGCAACATTTAAGAACAAAACGATGTGGTTAGGACAAAGCACTAGACCAGTGGTCTCCAACACGTCGATCAATAAGCCCTCAATAAGTAGCTCGCCAAGCAAATCCAAAATGTAAAAAATACACACAAAAAAAAGGAAATCAAATTAAAATGATCTACCCTATGCATAAACGAAACCTCAATCATAGCAAACTCTATCTACTTTCTACAACTCTATATCTATCCAACACCCCTCCTCCCCCCACCCCCCACAATGAATATCGACCAATCACGTTCTTGCTTGACCGTGATTTTCCTTCTGACACAACACATCAGCCCCATTGAACACAGCCTATTCATGCCAGCCTATACAACACATTAGGGGCAGAGTTTTACTGTGTGTGTGTTGCAACTTGCATATATATTTATTGCACTTGACGCACACACACGCACATGGGCGTAATATCCACTGGGGACAGGGGGGACATGTCCCCCCCACTTTTCAAAATCCCGTTTGTGTCCCCCCCACTTTTCAAATGTGTTTATTATTATTTTTTACGCAAGTGGTCATCATCACGGAGGAGCGTCTGTGTGTGTGTGGCACGAGCGCATTTTGTGAGAGAGAGAGAGACAGAGAGAGAGAGAGAGAGAGAAACAGAGACAGAAAGAGTGACGGGGGTTGTTGTTAGCATCTGGTGCTAGCTCGGAGCTAACGGAGATTAGAACAGGGTTGCCAACTCTCACACATCTGGCGTGTGACACACGCTTTCACTCTCAATCTCACGCTGCCCAAACTATTCTCACGCCAAAAACAAGATGAACCGGCGATCGTTTTTGGTTGGTTATTTACAATGTTGAGTTGACAGCTGCTCAAGCTGTCGATCCGCCCCCACCACTCAACGTTAACAGACAGCAGAGCAGTGGGAGCCGGTTGGTCAATCCCCAACCCGTATTGCGCATGCGCAAAAAGTAAATAGGCTTGTTTGAGACGAGCTGCAGCTCGCCTCGAAAGTAGACGAGAATAGCCGATCGCAGCCGGGGGAGGTCTCAAAAAGCTTGCCTGAAGTCGGACAGCTCGGAGTCGGCTTCTTCTTCTTCTTCTCTCGGTTTTTTGGCGGATTGCAAACAACTTTAAGGTGCATACCGCCACCTCCGGAGTCGGCTTGACTCGGCTTGCATTTATAAATGCACACGGCATCTATTGCACGTCTGTCCGTCCTGGGAGAGGGATCCCTCCTCTGTTGCTCTCCCTGAGGTTTCTCCCATTTTCCCCTTTAAACTGTGGGTTTTTCTCTGGAAGTTTTTCCTTGTACGATGTGAGGGTCTAAGGACAGAGGGTGTCGTATTGTCATACTGATATTCTGTACCAACTGTGAAGTCCACTGAGACAAATGTAGCATTTGTGATATTGGGCTATATAAGTAAACATTGATTGATTGATAAAGAATGCACAAATGTGTTTAATCGTTAATGTCAGATATGTACTAAGTAAATACATTTGTTCCTGCTCAAGATTAGATTCAACTTTATTGTTATTGCACAGATTACAGGTAGGCCTACTGAGACAACGAAATGCAGTTTAGCTTCTAACCAGGAGTGCAAAAAGCAGTAAAGTGAAAAGTAATGTACACAATCTACAGAATAAAATATAGAATGAATTGAATGACGAATAAACATTCTGGAACAATGATGAAAAATGTGAATGGAAATGGCGACGTAAAACTGACACAAAACAACAACAAACTTTTGCCGAGCCAATGGACTGGCCACAAAACGCGTGACCACATCACCCCAATTCTGGCCTCACTACACTGGCTTCCAGTTCGGTTCAGAATTGATTTTAAAATCCTTTTATTTGTTTTCAAAGCACTAAATGGGCTGGCTCCGGCCTATATAGCCGAACTCCTCCAGCGCTACACCCCAGCCAGAGCTTTAAGGTCTGCTGACCAGCTGCTGCTGGTAGTGCCCAAGACCACCCTTATGAAACAAAAATATATTGTAATATATTGGTAAATATAATACAATATATTGGATCATACATTTCCATATATGGGAAAGTAGTCCTTATATTTTTAAATATATTGCAATATATGCATGGACCATGTATGGCTATATATTGATACATATAAAAAAAAAATATTGCAATGAAAACAAAAACTGCACTATACATTTATATGTAATAGTTTTATTGAAACACTCATTTATCTTTCATGAGTTTACATACAATTGAACAGATATTCATAAACAGTTATCTCACTTCGTTTTGTATAGTTACAAATATATATATATACAAATTGTCCATTGAATGATGGAAAATAATATACAGTTTATAAATATATATAGACACACACATATATGCACGCATATATATATGCATATATGCACGCATATATATATTCATATATGCGTGCATATATATATTCATATATATATATATATATATATATATATATATAAATATATATATATATGCATATATGCACGCATATATATATGAATATATGCACGCATATATATCTATGCATATATTACGGCCGACCGGCTATTTGGAGTGGAACGCACCCACGGCAGACAGCCCAAACAGTATTCGAATGCTCCACTTCCGGCTGATTTCGGGGAGCCCCCCCCCCTCTCCAGCAATAGATTGATCTGATTGGCAGATTCAAATCTGCGTTGCTGCCTCTGTCTGTTGATTCTGTCGCTGAGTGTCAAAGAGAAAGCATTCATCAGGTGCTTCGAAACGGAAAATTAAAAAGAAACGAGAGGAAAATACAGCACCAGAGTCAGGTATGTGTGTGAGCATGTTAGTTCCCTCGTGTATGAGTGTATAACCGGTCCGCAGCTTTGTGAACATTCAATTTCGAAGATTTTCGATGTTACAGTCAACTGAAGTCGACCCAAAACAGCCAAAAATAGCGGACCTTTAGATCGCTAACATTTTAGCATAAGTCAATGGAGTTTAACATAGCGAAAACTAGCCCCACGGCTAACGGACATTTTCTGACTGGTGACGATGATGAGCTAGTTAAGTAATGTAACCACAGTTAGTCTATGTCTTGTAAATTCCCCTTGTTCTCCTTGATCTGCATTATATCGTTCGTGTTTTAGTCAGGCACATTTAGGGACAGCTAAAGTAGTTCAGCTACGGGTCTTCGAGCTGGTTACACATGTGCGTTCAGGACATTATTGCGCATCGTCACATGCATAATTACCATCGTCACAGAGAGAATGCGTTCGTGAAGAATGTGAGCATATATGCAGATCTTTAGTGTTGGTAATGTTATAAGATTGTATGCATAGTGTCCTGCTCAGTCAGTGTGTTAATGAGTCTTGATGTCCCGTTTTTAGTTTCTATGTTGTTCAGGAATTGAGCTAATGCTAGCTAGTTAGCTAAGTTAAGCTATGATAGTGTGTGGATGAGATGCTAACTTAGCTTTTATTAGCCGTGTGTTTGCAACGTGTCTAATGTGTTTTAGCAACAATTAGTATTGCTGTTGCTTATTATTAATAACCATCGTCTGGTTAGTTATTGTAATTTGAACCTTATTTCTATTTCTGTGTATTTTGCAGAAACCATTCATTCATTCTCTACTCTACGTTAGGCTATGTGTTGTGGACTAATGCATTCAAGTTAGTTCACATTTTAGTTGTTATTGCCCCTGCTGACAATTGTGTGGATAATATGTAGCCTACAGTCAATGGCATTTCACATTTTGCTCTCCAGTGTATGTTATTTTAATGTTGACCCATAATACTATATATCTATATATTTTACAGGAGCATTGTTGAAATTCATAGGTCGAACTAAGCCTGCAGAACCACAAGTCAAGAGGACAGAGGAGCCAGATAGCAGTGGTGACTGAGACAGAATAAATAAGGAGAGAGGGCCCATGCAGAGGCAGACATCAGTAGTGAGGAATCAGACCCAAAAGATACGAGGACAGAGGAGCCAGATCGCAGTGGTAAGGAACGCACTGTCATTTAATTTCACTGTCATTTTACTTTTCACATATCACTTTATTCACTATTCAGCTTAGTTATCCTTGCCATGAAGGATTGAATGGATGAATGTTCTATATTATTTTAATGACAGATTGAACCACAGCAATATTGTTTTAGAGATTTTATATGTTTAACTGCTATGCCTGTCATCTCTGCTCTGTGTCATTGTGTTGTCTCCTGGGTTCTGTAGTGCCCGGAGTCTGTCTTTTTATTTTTTTCCTCCCAAACCCCATCCACTCAGGACGCCTTTTGCCTCCTGTCAGGTCATCATTGTAATAAGAATTTGTTCTTAATTGATTTTCCTGGCTAAATAAAGGTTCTACTACTATTTATTCAGTTATTTTATTACTGGTACTGCTAATTGCATTATGCGTATTGTTGTATATTGTATATACGTATGTATTTACTACTACTACTTACAAAATCGAGGGTTGTAGCTTTGTGTCAGTACATATTTCAGGGTTTTTCTATGCCTTTGTTCATCTAAATTCTAATACTCATAGGCGACTACCACTCCTGCCGATGCCGAGGCCCAGTTCTCCCTTCCCACCACCCCAGGCTCATTGTGCTAGGTAAAACTCTCATTCAATAAAAGTAGTCTTTTAAAGTTGGGGTAGGTAATTTTGGAGAAACCAGCTCGAGATCGCTAGAATTTGAAAATACACAGCCGGAAAAAATGTGCCACTTCCTTACAGAGCCCCTCCTCCAACACACACGAACGCGCACATGACCAATGAGGGCACGAGATAAGTTTGTGCACAGATGGAAGGCTGACAGGCAGGTAGGCCATCCAGTCATTTCAGCCGGGCCGGCTAAAATGATTGGTTGTGCTTTTTACAGTACCACGGCTTCCACAGATGATATTTTTTTATGGATTTTTTGTCAAAGCACTTAAGATATTCATTGCTATCGGGATGTTAAGAGTATTCCATGGAATATAACAAAAAGTGTATCTCGAGCCGGTTTCTCAAACTTACCTACCCCACCTTTAAAGATGAATGCAATTACATTTTTTTAAGTTTTAAACAGAACTGTCACAGATGCAGATGCTTGGTCCAAATTCCATAAAATATACCAACCAGTAGCGCCACACTCAGACGAAAATGTACAAAGCCTATTCTTCCACTATTTGTATTCCCACATTATTCACCAAGCCAGCCCATGCTTTAATATAGATATTATGGATATTGTTATAATTCCTGCTGTCTTTTGTGAACTTCTAATTATTTGTAATTGTCCTGTTCCACAGATGCTGTAGTAAACCACCATCCAGGGACCAAGACATCAGATATAAGAACATCCATTAACACAAGAATTTGTGAGTAAAGGCACGAAAAAAACAAGATTGACGATCAAATAGGGTACAAGACTGTTTGGCCCTGTTCCGGACCTTGTTTTAATGAGTGATCAGCTCATGTTTAAAGTTGTCACCAGGTGAAACAAAAAACAAGATTGTTAAATAGGATAACAGACTGCTCTTTTTGGCCCTGTATGAAATAACAATGCATCATTTATTAACTATACCTATACAAAATGTAATACATTTTCCCTTCATTATGTAATAACACCTCCTTTTGTAATAATTTGTCCATTATGTAGTAAACAAGTTCAATGCAAATATGTAATACATGTCGCCACATTTTGAAATATATTATTACATATTGCTGTGGTTATTACAAAATGAGTTGCAAACAATAACATTACAACTGTTTATTTATTTATTCAACCATGAATCATCCTTAATCATAATTTAAAAATATTTCAGTAGAATATCTTTCATTGGCCAAAACTAGATCAAGTGTTACCATATTCATTAGCCAACATGTATATCAACATCAATTTTGGGATATATTTACAGTTTGGTTATGGTTACATAATGAATATTACAGTTTTTTAAAAGGGCAACTCACGCATTTTGTAATAACCATTGCAAAATGTAATAATTTATTACAAAATGCAGGGAAATTTATTTTATATTGCGTTCAGGCTGTTACAGAATGCAGCAGATTATTACAAAATGTGGGTTTTATTACATAATTACATGAAAATGTTCTTGAGTCATTACATAATGTGTTGTTTATAGGCCTTTTCTTTTATTCTTTCCTTGTCCTTCTTTTAATGAGTATTTTGATAACTGTTACACATTGATAGAAAAAAACAGATTAAGCTTCTCATTATTCAGACTCAGCTCTCAGCGCTTAAGCTTCTTTTAAATGTTGATAAAACCAAGGTAATGCTCTTTTCAAAAACTAAAAAGACACCAGAGCCTGTTTTAGATATTGTAACTACGCGAGGGATAAAACTTGAAGTGGTTACCTGTTACAAATACCTTGGTATCTGGCTTGATGATTGTCTCACTTTTAAACTTCATGTCAATAACCTGCTTAAAAAACTGAGGGTTAGGCTAGGTTTCTTCTACAGGAACAAGTCCTGTTTCTCACTTGAGGCCAGAAAAAGGCTAGTCACTGTGACCTTTTTACCTGTACTGGACTATGGTGATCTGATCTATATGAATGCACCTGCCCATTACCTGATCAAGTTAGATGCCGCCTATCACAGTGCACTGAGATTTGTGACAAACTGTAAAGCATTAACCCATCACTGTACCCTGTATGCAAGGGCTGGTTTGCCTTCACTAACTGTACGGAAGCTCAGTCACTGGTACATTTTTATATACAAAGCCATGTTAGGGAAACTTCCATCCTACATCTGCTCCCTGATCTCACGGCGAATTGTAAGTGGCTACTGCCTGAGATCGAATGCTGTGGTTTTATTAAATGTGCCAACTGCTTGGACTGTCTTAGGGAAAATAGCTTTTAGATGCGCAGCTCCGCTAACTTGGAACAGTCTGCAAAAGGAATGGAAGCTGAGCAATTTGGTTCCACTAAATGTTTTTAAAGCAAGGATAGATGCTATCCAATCGGAAACTGTTGGAACCTGTAAATGTTACTAGCTATGTAAACTGTAGTCACTGTAAATATGCTGTATGATGTCCTTTTTTGTTTTTCTGTTATGTTTATATGTATTCATGTGGAACCTACTTGTAGCAGGTCACCCTTGAAAAAGAGATCAATGATCTCAATGGGATTCACCTGCATAAATAAAGGTTTGAAATGAAATGAAAGATTTTTTTTATCAGAACATGCATTTCTCCTCATTGTGAACATATATTGCACTCATGTTCAGAATATATGGTACGTACATGGTCTTTTATAAATCTGAATATATATAGTGCATACATGTCCCCATATAATTGTGAATATATAGCCCATACATGTCCCCATATAATTGTGAATATATATAGTACATGTCCCCATATAATTGTGAATATATTCTACATACATGTCCCCATATAAATCTGAATATATAGCGCATACATGTCCCCATATATTTGTGGATATATATAGTACATGTCCCCATATAATTGTGAATATATTCTACATACATGTCCCCATATATTTGTGAATATATATAGTACATGTCCCCATATAAATGTTAATATATAGTAAATGTATGTTCACATATATACACAACCAATATATTATATATATTTACATATATTACTCAATATATGGAAAGCGGCAATTACTGATGTATTATCACATATATTACAATATATTATCACAATATATTATTCAATATATATATATATTGTAATATATTAACACAATATATTATTCTATATATCTTCAATATATTTTCAATATATTTTGTAGATATGAATAAATATGTTTTTCATGTTGATTATTAATCAGTATCACTTGGTGTAGCCAACAGCAAGATTTCCTTTATTAAATCTTTTCAATTAACCAGTAAATCAGAAAACAAAATAATGCAATATATTGACAGTTAATATATGGGGAACTATATTTTCTTTGCGTAAGGGCAGGCTAAAAACCCGAGGGCACCGAGCCTTCGCAGCAGCTGGCCCTAGGCTCTGGAACACTCTGCCCCTCCATGTGAGGTCGGCCCAGACCCTAGGGGTTTTTAAATCTACACTAAAAACACACTTCTTCTCTCTGGCCTTCTAGTTAGAGCGGAGCACGACTCCTGACTTTTCCTTGTGTTTTTTTTATTTGTTATATATATCTGTTGTAACTTATTGTCTTTTATTGTGATTGTAGTAATGTGTTTTAATTACATGTACAGCACTTTGGCTCGACCAAAAATCGCTTTTAAATGTGCTTTATAAATAAAACTTGATTTGATTTGATTTGAATGGAGAGTTTCATCACCAGCACGCGGTAAAAACCACCAATGAGCGCTCAGCTCGAGATACCAGCGAGTCGTTTCCCCATCAAGCATTTTGCTTCCGCAGCCCGTGGAGAGAAACTGCGCCGCCGCGCCGCGCCTCGCTCTCAAGTCTGCGGGCGTCTTTGTCCCGCGAGATTTCAACGTCTCAGGGGCCTCCAGAGCAAGTCGGACAAAATGACTACACAGTAAATTTCTCTGAGTAAAATTGACTCAAATTGAAGAAAATGTTACTCTAAAAATATAACATTTGGTCCCAACCTATATAGAGTAAAATGTACTCTTTGTTCAGAGTTGTATTTTTAGAGTTCATTTTACTCTATTATGTGCTTAGATTTGACTCTGCTTAATGGTTATTTACTCTATGTAGTGTATATTAAAAACAACTCTACTGCCATTTTACTCATAATAGAAGGTAATTTTACTCCCAATCGAACGTCATTTCACTCCAACTAGAAGGTAATTTTACTCCCAATAGAAGGTAATTTTACTCAGAATAGAATAAATGAACCATAATGATCTTTACAATAAAAAAGGTCAATAAACCAAAGTGCTTAAGGAACATGAGTGGGCGTGTGTGAAGCTGACCATTGAGCGGCCCAACCAAGCAAGGAGGCAGAGAGTTCAAATACAACCCGGTGTGGGCATTTATTCCTCTTTGTGGTACAGGATACACAGCCTCAATATGACTGTCTCACGTGAACACAGTCACCAGTCACCAGTCACCAGTCACCAGTCACCAGTCACCAGTCACCAGTCACCAGTCACCAGTCACCAGTCACCAGTCACCAGTCACCAGGACCTCACACACACACACACTAACAGGAAAACAGAACCTAAATACACACAGGACTAATCAAAACAACAAGACACAGGTGAGGAGGGAGGAGAAAACACAGGGCACCAGGTGAACGCAATCACCAGCAACAGACAAGACGGGAGGGGGAACACTTTTCAAACTAAAACAGGAAACAGAGACAGACAAACTAAAACATAGACAGATTGTGACAAATATATGCATAAATGACATATAATCACATGCTTCCTGTGCAATGTTTTAGCGTGGAACAAATGAATATACTTCATTATCGCCAATAATGAAGCTATATAATCCGTAACGGAGACCGAAATCTATGGCAGAGATCACCTCCGTTACAGCGTGGTCATGGTTTAACTCCAATAGAATTGACTCTGCATTTTTGATCGCACTCTAGAAGCTATGAGTAATAAATACACTCCAAAATGATTAAATATCACTATTTCAGAGCAAAATAGTAATTACTCTGGAAAAAATACTCACCAATATTTCCTGTGTAACCATCATGCAACGCACTAGCAAGACGGCGATCGCAATTGCGCAGGTCTGCGTCGGTCTCGCTCGTCTCAAACAAGCCTAAAGTCTGCTGCTTATTGTTCTACTAGGCCAAAATAGAGTCAAAGAGTATATGAGAGTGAGAGTGTGTTAATTAATATATTTGGCAGTTTGGAGTAAGTCTGTAGATTTGTTTGTGTGTGTGTGTTTCATGTATAGGCCTCTCACGATAATTAATTTTGTTGGATACATTTTCCCGGAAATTATTGCGATAAACGATAATATTGTCGGCACCGTTGTATGACCATTTTAGACCACTGACATAATGATAATATATAATAATAATTCAAGTACATCCTTTCAAACTGCTAGTCACATCCTCATGTAAATGGCAATTTATCGAGTTCAGAAAAGTTATGGAGTTCATTTTTATTTATCGTACGATAAGTCAATTAATTGCTTATCGCGACAGGCCTATGCACACAATAAAACAGTGGAAACAAACATGTGTTTGACTTTCATTAGTGAATGAAACTTGGTGCCCTTTATAGTCTGTGTCCAATATTGTGTATTTGTATATATTGTATATATATCATATATATATGCTAAGGTCCCGCTACTGACACGATAGCAGTCATTTAGTGCGCATATGTGTAATTAAACCCATGATATCAAAATCTCACTCCAGCCAGGTACCCAAAGTTGGCAACCCTGGATTAGAAGCTGTTTCAACAATAAGGAGAGGGAGAGTCCTCTCCTGTCGGACTGAGAGGCTCATATAATGTCAGCGTAGGTGCAGGTAAAGGACTCTCTGAGTGATTAGATTGTAAACTGTAGTCTAAGTTATCTCAGTGGGTCTCAAACGGTTTGGTCATCGATGCAGTGTTTCCCCTATATACAAATAGTGGCGGCGCTAAAAATATATATATATATTATTTTTACTTTTTAATTAAAATAATAATAAGTGGCGACCCTTTTTCATTTTTGATTGTTTGTTATGTGGCTGTGTAGTATTTGTGTTACTGTATGTTCAATAAAGGTGTATTTTTGCTAAATCTTGAGACATTGCCACTGCATGTACTAGGCAGGGCCGATTTTTGGCATAGGCGGTCGCCTAGGGCGCCAGATCTGGGGGGCGCTGCGCTGGTAGCTCTGGGAGGGGAAAAAACTTTTTTCACCGTTGGCGCTCATCCTAATTTTCGGCCTTGATGTAACAATATTCATAATTAAGTAAATGTAACACCCTTTTCACCCCGGTTACACTTTTCATTTGCCCTGTACGATGGGCGCTGTAAGTGATGAAAGTGGGGGATGTTGGCTTATCAGCGCCCGCAGCTCACAGCCAAAGTGCGAGCGTGGGAGCGAGAGAGCGAGCGAGGGAGAGAGAGGGCGCACCGGTACCGGTGCTGTTGTTATTAGAATCTGGTGCTAGCTGCGCTAACGGATATAAGAAGTAGATGTTTCTACAACCAGGGTGGAGGAGAGCTCTCCTGTCAGACTGAGAGGCTCAGTGAGGTAAAGGACTCTCTGAGTGTTTAGATAGTTCATTTTAGTCTAAGTTATCTCAGTGGGTCTCAAACGTTTTGACCACAAATTATGTAAACACATATTTCCAAGGCACTCCTTTATAATTATTAGGATAAATAAAAACAGGTTTAAAATCATTCCAATGTATACCATAGGACAGTAAACCAAAAATATCGTTTAAAGTTGGAGAGATACAAAAATATGCATGAATAAATAAATGTTAACTAGGTAAAATAAGATATGAATGAACAATAAAAATAAAATAAGTTACATTTATTTGTTATTGGCTATGGTAGGTTATTGGCTATGTTCACATACTTATTGATTATTAAAATGTAAACCGATCTTTTTCATATGGGTGTTTTAGAGTTGTACCCCCTAGATCAGGTCTCTAGTAATTGTGTTCTCAAAGTGCACCAGATTGAAGCATGTTACTTTAAAAAATGTTCAAGAAATCTTCCCGGGGGGGAAGGATGTGACGTTCACCCCCCAATTAAAACATGTTCATACAATACTGAATACATTTGAAGCCATTTTGACGTATATTACCTATGTCAGTAAGTTTCTGTTTTTGTAGTTTATTTGTCTTTTGTAGAGATTTTTCATTTATTCTTTATATATAAAATCTCGCCTAGGGCAGCAAATTGTCTAGAACCGGCCCTGGTACTAGGCCTCAAGAGCCTTTCTTGTGCTGTCAGACACATAGAAACAAATTTGCGGGGCGCACTTCGCACGTGCACACACTAAAAAATTCCACACGCTCCGCGCTCACATTATGCTGGGCCCACGTGCCTTAGCACCGCTGCTATGACTCCATCCGAGGGGAAACACTGTCTATGTAAACAAATATTTCCATCTATTTAATATAGTTGTAAAAAATAAGTTAAGAAATCATTCCAATGTGAACTACAGGTCAGTAAAAAATAAAAAACACAGTTTAAAAGGGGAGTGATTAGTAAAATATGCATAAATAAAAAGAAAGAATGCTAACTAGGTAACATAAGATAAGAATAAACAAGTTTAAATGATTTGTTATTGGTTGTGATCATATTCTAAAGATGTTTGGATTATTGAAAAGTATACAGCTCCCTTTCATCTGAGTGTTGAGAGCTGTATCCATAAATTCATGTTGTGCTCAAAGTGCACCAGATTGATGCATTTCACTTCAACATTTTAAAGTTAAATGTCCGGGAGCATGCCCCCGGGGAGCATGCCCCCGGACCCCCCTAGAGGATGTGAGGTCCACCCCCAAATAAAGCAGGTTAAAATAATTGAATTGCATACATGTTCTTTTAGTAAACACTGAAAACGGGTCCCACAGACCCAAACAGCACACAAAGGTTAAAGGTCAGCATATCATAATGTTAAAATGTGCTAAATATATACACTGCAAAAACTAAAAACTAAACAAAAAAAAAGAGGAGTAAAAGTAGCTCACGACCTATTTTTATTTTTTGAAAGTAGCTCTCGTCCTAAAAAAGGTTGGAGACCCCTGCACTAGACTGTTCAGGGTTGCATCCAGCTGTGTTCCCTTTGTCCAACAGTGAGGGAGAAGAAGCGCCAATAGAGAGTCCTATCTGCTGTCATGATAAAGATTAGAAGAGAAGAGCTGTGTAATAGAAAGAGAGTTAACCCCCCCCCCCCCCCCCCCCCCTCTCTGTCTCCCTGCTACAGTCAGGGAGGCTGGCTTTTATCATGTCAACACACCGAGGGCTTTTAAGTAAGCGGTAAAATAATAAATACAGCTGCAGGCTCCAGAATGTTGATTTTAAACAAATAGTCGGGGGCATTATTGGTGATTGCTTCATCAGGTGGTGGCAGTGTTGGGCAGGCAGCCGTGGTGGAATGTTACCAACAGTGTTGTGTGTAACGCGTTACAAAGTAACTGTTACTGTAATCACATTACATTTTTCGGTAATGCAGTAATGTAACGCGTTACTGTTATAAATGCAGTAATCACACTACAGTTGCTAACATTGTGTGAAAAAATTACTAGATTCTCCCTTTGACAGACTAGACTCTACATTATTCAGAAGTTTACAGTAACTTTGGATAATATCACACGGGTTACGGAGCCTCTCTTTTCCTCTCTCCCTCTCCTGACAGCCCGCCTGTATCTCATGCAGCTCGCTGATCCAGTGAATGAGTGACCCGACAGTAAATAAACATATTTAACAAGTTTAGCTAGTTCCAGGGGTAGATAAGATTGGATTAAATATTTCTAGTCACTAGAAGGATTTCCGCTTCAGGTTTATATTTGCGCAACATTTGAGCGACTTGTCCACATGCAACTGTCACAGGGGTTGTGCTGCAGTGCAGAGACATGGCTGAGTCATCAACAGCTATAACTTTCGAGGGGTGGAGGTATGCCCATTATTTTGAATTTGTCAGAAGAAAGGACAGGAATGTGAAGGTAAGGTGCACTACTGCAAACACAACATAAAACCACTCCAAGCACCTGCAAAGGCAAGGCTAACACGAAGCTAGTAGCTTAAGACACCCGAACCCAGAGTGATGATGTTGAGTGTGTGCCGACTCCGAACAAGCAGCAAAACCTAGAATTTTCACCGTTATTAACTTGTGTTATGTCTTCCTTATTGCAATAGTAATTGTTATATGTGTGCACATGTAGGCCTACGTTTTAAGTTTTGGCTATATGCTGTTGCTGAGTAACGCAAAAGTAATGTAAAGAGCAGGGACGTGCACAGACATTTGGAGGGGCTATTGCTCTAAACTGGAAAAAGGGCCTCCCCCCGAAAAAAAATATAAGACCAAAACGATTATTACATTAACTAATTTGAACAGTAATTATCTCATAACAAAATAAGCTAAGGCAACTACTTGCATTCGGTGACTTGATTTTGAAAATGAAAACCAGGGAAATGTTTTGTTTTACGGTCCATATCGCATTAAAATATCTAATGTTAGTAACTATTAAAAAAATGGGGACAATTCAATGTAGTTTGACCATTGTAACTGCTGTGCAGACATACTGATAAAATAGGGATTCTAACTAATTACCTTAATGGGGACCTATCATGCAAAATGCACTTTTGTACGTCTTTTATACATGAATATGTGTCCCCGGTGTTCCAGGGAACTCACCAAGTGTCAGAAAACACAACCCTCTGTATTTTCCTCCATACCCAAATCTCTAAAAAAGGGGCTGCAACGGATCTGATAAAAACTGATCCAGATTTGAACACTTTACTGATGTCAGTAAAGTGGCGCTACGGCTATTGGGCCAACTCTCCATCTATCAGGGGAATGTGGGGTTGGGCCACGGCCGGCCATTGCCGCTCGAAAGCGCTGGAGACGCTGTAGTACATATGCCAGGCCTGTAAGTGGCGCTGTAGTCTGCCACAAAAGCAGCGAAGAAGACTTCCCGCGCATGGTTACCATGGTTACCCTTCTGTTTATTCTCCGCTGTGGCTTTTTTTCTCCCTCCCCGAGGCAAGCGTTTGCTCCTGCTGATTTAATTCAATGCAATCCCTCCCCGTCGAGGCAAGCACTGTAATTCTCTCCGGTTAGTCCACCAGCAGATGACAAACACCCACCTCTCTGCCTCTTCCAAGGAACGAGGGGACCGTGCGGCAGAGTTTCAGTTAGGTTTTCTTTCGCCGGTCCGTTAAAGTTTAAATCTTCCGGACAAAATTTGAAAAGTGCCGGTCAAAGGTCTTCTTTGTTATTTATTGAGCTTTAAAACAAATGAATAACGACTCTATAGGCCTATAATAATATAATAAAACACGGAGGACGGAGATCTATTTTTCTCCCCCTCTTCTGACTTCATCAGAGCACGGCTACCCAATCCTGCAGGGGGGGCGTGGTCAGCTGCAGCTCACAGAATCAGCCCCGTAGACAGCAAACAGCAAATAGAGCGAAATGAGGCATGGCTAAAATGCATGATCTGTTTGGTATTTTGAAAACAGAAACTTATAAATATACCATATATAGGTATGGCCCTACAATATATCATTTAAATATATATTGATAGGTCCACTTTAAATAAACTCACTAATTAATGAAACCAGTTCAATACGCATTATTCTTATTCTTATCATTCTTTATGAGCGCAGTAACGGTAAGGTATCTAATTACTTATTTATTTAGTATTCCATAACTTAATAACAGAGGTGGTCAAATTAAAGTAGAGACATGGCAGAAATCCTACAATGAAGCGGGGCAGTGAAGTGTTCTCCTGAGAGAGGGCGATCAAGAGAAGAGAGAGAGGGCGATCAAGAAAAGAGAGCGAGCGGCGGGTTGAGGGAGTTTACCATGGTTGTTTAATAGGAGTTTACGGAGCAGATGGAAAGACACAGAAAGACAGAAGCACAATAACAAGTATATGTAGGTGTGTTTTTGTAAATAACCGACGGTGTCAAGAGGAAGTAAAGTCCCTGCCATGACAAAACTCAAAATCCATTTTCCAAAATCCGACACTGGTGGTCTTAACGCACCGGCACCAATACAGTAGCCTATAATAAATATTATATATACGTAACATGTGTAATCACACACTTAGCGATATAGAACATAAATAATAAAAACGTAGGCCTACCTGGTTTAAAACACTTTTGTGGTCATACTGTGGAATGAGTTCACACTGAAACGAGTTCTTCATTCAAAATTTCGCGGGCAATTACATGTAAGAAGAAGGAGAAGAAGAAGAAGAAAAAGAAGTAGTAGAAGAAGAATGAAGCTGGTGTGTTTCCCGCAGCGAGACACTACAATACTAATTGTGGGCTTATCATGTTGATTCGACCACAACAGAAAGAAGAAGAAAAACCTCTCGCTCTCTCCAGAGGGGCAGGTCTGCCAAAAAGGGAAAACGGGCTGTTGCCCGGGCAACAATAGCCCGTACCTGTGCACATCCCTGGTAAAGAGTAATGTAACGAGTTACTTCATGTAGAAAGTAAAGAATTAAAGTAATATATAACTTTTTTTTAAAGTAATGAGTAATGTGTAATACATTACTTTTTTGGAGTAACGACCCCATCACAGTTTACCAAGTACTGTACTAAAGTAACAAATTGAGGTACTTTACCTGAGTAATTTCACATTATGCTACTTTGTACTTTTACTACACCCAATTCTTTCTTGGCAAATATTGTACCTTTTACTCCACTACATTATTTTACAGCTTTAAGTTACTTTGCAGATCTAGATTATTAATACAAAAATATCATTCATTAGCATATAATATTATAGGTTAAACTTCACAGTAGTATATAAAGTAAATTAAATAAACCCCTTCTTTACCAAGTGCAACATTGAAGTAATGAACACGTTAATACATTAATAACTTTTACTCAAATATTTAAAACATATGGTGGTTTAAATATTCTGCATAATGAAACATTTGATGTTAATACTTTTGTACTTTTACTTAAGTACACATTTGAATGCAGGGCTTTTACTTGTAACGGAGTATTTTTACACTGTAGTATTGCTACTTAAGTAACTAATCTGAGTACTTGTCCCCCCTCTGGCAGGCAGCATGTTCGGTAACAGTAGTGCTCAGCAGTCAGTGCAGCAGTACTGGTAGAAATCAAGGTCTTACACAGTGCCAGCTGTCTTGTCGAGCACTTTGGAATAGCTCATGTAACATGATACGGTTTGCTTCGAAATCTCACGAACTGCACAAACTACTTCAACAGTAGAGCCTTACAAATGCAGGAAAAATTTGAACTGTTCTTTTCACGAAGATGAAAGCAAAGTGTTTCCTGTTTCCAGAAACAGATGGGAAGCTTGGCTTAGAAAAATCCTCAATCAAAACAAGATTTCATTTTGGAACGGCAGTGATGCGTTCATCAATCAATTTACGTCGGAGATATGTTTTTCATAACTTTCCCAGTCTTGCATTTATGGACTTAATTTTGTACTCACTAAAGCAAATGTTAGTGTCAACGAAAAAGACACCGGTGCTGCGAGGTTAAACATGCAGCTGACGGACAAATTACACAGCCTAATCTGTTTTCTCTTCCAGAAACTTTGGCCCCATAGTTACAGCTCCGAGCTGTGTTCTGTCAATCAAAATGAAAATAATGCATCTATCACATAAGGCCATGATAATATGACTTCTCAAAGAAAAGTGGTCTTGTGGCTTAACTTGTCCCATCTCAGGGGGAAGTTGATCCGAGTCAAGGGGTAAAGTGAAATATATATCATCCTTTATCTGTCACTACCTGCTTTGGTGTCTGCACTGTAGTAACACCTGCTTCATCGACATTATAAATTGTGCTGGAGGGAATGTATGCCAGTAAAACAAACACGAAATAGCCAGATCATATCCCCCCCCGACCCAAAAAAATTGATATCCTTGTAAATATAGCTGGTACTGTAGGTAAACACATGTACCAGTCTGTTGTAAATGTACTTTAAAGATGTATATAGGCTAGTCATTGATAGTTATGTTATCAAATGTGGTTATTCTCTAATCTGTCTATCACTTTTACCAGATTGTCAAAGAACTCCTGCCAGGAATACGGCAGGGAAGATGGTGGTGTGCCTTTTACAATTAATGAACCAATCTAAACCTGAAAGAATAGAATTAATTCTATCAAGATATTGTATTTAGCTACACAAGACCAGTTAACCTTAGCTGACCTACTGGATCGTGTGATCTCTTGCACACCCTCCCTGCTAAACCCTTCTCTTCACAGTTGTCTAGTACAGGAATGTTGTTGTTTCCACAATGTTTAAAACATAAGAAACAAATCAGTTGTGTAAATCTACATTGAAATACCATTTTATACTACAGAGACTTAACTTAACTTCAATGCCTCATAGGGGGATTAGTTGAACCACTGGCTCACTTTGCCCCACAGCCACTTTTTGCGAAAAACACTGTATACTTTAGTCCTTAATGCAAATCTTTAGCTAAATGATTTACATGGTTTTACACCTTGCTAAATAACCAACATGTATGATACATATGTTCAGACCTGGGTACATTTGTTTTGACATAACAGTAATTATACCTGACATGTATGTACTTTGAGCAAAACATGGTTTATTGTGAAAAAAACACATTTACCATGTGCTTCTCTCCATCACAGCCAAATATAAATGATGGATGCTTACCCACTGGCTCATCTTACCCCACTATCCCCTATGGGAGATGGAGTTGAGAGTTGAGAAATACCATGGCAACAGGAATTACTGTATCAATAAGCATATACTTTTCATTGGTCTAATGTTATATTAAGAGTACAATAATACATTTGAGAATTCATACATTTTACGAAAATTGTTCAAGTTTACAATATTTTCTCGAGCTTCAAGTTTTGACGCTGGTAGTGATGGGATGAAGGTGATGTAATGCGGATGGATATGGTGATTGCAGATTAATGTAAGGGGGGGCTGCAGCTATTTCGCCTGAAATGGCAGGGAGGAGATTTATTTTTTAGGTTTGACAACAGCAACATGATTGGCAGGTGTAGAATCTTCTTACGAATTGAGTTTAATGTAAGGGGTGAAACTCTCAGTTGATTAGCAAGAAGCGGGGGCAGTGAGTGTTGTGAATAGATAGTCTTCCTGATTGAAATTACCCTAACATTCCGGGTAGGGTACTCCAAAAATGTTTTATGCCATTTGAGTGTGGTCTTTTATTTTCAGCCTATAAACAGTTTTACCTGAGATGTTCAGACAACATTCAGGTTAACGACCGAACGTCTTTACGAGTAAGGTACATGTACACAGAGCTCAATTTGGTGAGGGCATATTAGCCGCAGTTTGCTGTGCTGGCAGAGTAACACCACATTTCCACGTCTCAACAGGGAAGCAGTTGGTCAATGCATGATGGAAATGTTGCAGCTAGTTTGTAGGGGGTGTTGTGGTGCATTAGTGGCCTTGCCCATTTTGTGCTTCATATGTTTTAGGAACAGATTTAGGTGGATGCATTTAGGTTGTTGAGAAAAAAATATCCTACTTAAAGGTGGGGTAGGTAAGTTTGAGAAACCAGCTCGAGATCGCTAGAATTTGAAAATACACAACGGGAGAAAATCTGCCACTTCCTTATAGAGCCCCTCCTCCAACACACACGAACGCGCACATGACCAATGAGGGCACGAGATAAGTTTGTGCCCCGATGGAAGGCTGACAGGCAGGTAGGCCATCCAGTTATTTTAGCCGGGCCGGCTAAAATGATTGGTCGTACTTTTTACAGTACTACGGCTTCCACAGATTACATTTTTGTATGGATTTTTTGTCAAAGCACTTAAGATATTCATTGCTATCGGGATGTTAAGAGCATTCCATGGAATATAACAAAAAGTGTATCTCGAGCCGGTTTATCAAACGTACCTACCCCACCTTTAATGTTAGATTTCGTTATAATGTAGGTGGTAGAGCTGCACTGTCTTAGCACATCATATTGTATCAACTTTTCAAAAGTTGACTGATCAAAAGAATAATTCATGTCTAAACTAAACTGTACTTTGTGGCTGATGACCATTCAAGATAACGTCAGTGAAAGTAGTTAGACGCCGAGTACGTTGTTTTCCCTTGTCCAAGTACATATGTATTTTAAAAGACAATATGAGGAGAATGGAATATGCTATACTAAAGAAATGGGGGGAAATAAGAAACAGATAACCTGATAATTCCCTGCAAAACTCAAGTTTTTAGTGTTCTGATTGTTGCCCTGCTAGATTATTCATGCCTGTCAGTATTGTTACAGTTATGTCAGTCTATTTTACACTTTTTCTAAAACACTCAGCCCTACCCTCCCCATCAATTCTACAGCCCACATTTCCCGACCCAAAAAAAAAAAAAGAAGAGTGGTGACGAACTGAATGTGAGCAGCGAAGCGTCCCAGCCCCATGCTCTTTTAATGTTGTGTTGTGTTTTCTGTTCTGTTGTTGAGGCGCTGGGGACATTCCTGGCACCGAGCTCTTTGGTCTCAATTGCAAGCAGCTGCCCACTCCCACTCCCCGAGAGCAGACTCTATCTCCCACGGGATCTGCTGCATATTTATTTCTAAGAAATCATTCCAACAGGGTAGCTTTTAAAACATGTCATGTCACATTTTCTTTGCCGTCCATGGAGAGATTGCACTCGCCTACACACATCACCAAGGGCAGGGAAGTCAATGTGCTACCCCCTAGTGTTTGTCTTCAAAACTGTACATTAAAGTGCTTATAACATTTCAAAAGACTGAGGTGTTATTATTACGGCTGTCAATGTAAACATTACATTACATTACATGTCATGTGTTAGACGCTTTTATCCACAGGAGCAATTTGGGGTGAAGTGTCTTGCCCAGGGACACAACGACATGCTGACTGCAGTGGGACTTGCTATCCCCTGATTTGAAGTCCAGCACACTATCCACTGAGCCACAGCCTCCCACTAAACACATTCATTTTCGGGATAAATCTGGAAACCTTACCGCACAAAAAAAAAATTGACAAAGCAAGTTTACTTGATAACTGTCTTTTAATTCCAAGGTAGATGTTTACCATGAATTGCATGGACCCAGTCTCACAAAAAACATGTGTAATTGCTACGTTGGCCCACAGGCCAACACGTAGTAGTTTCTCAAATTGTGAGATGGCTATGTTTTTTTCCCCTATTCATTTCTAATGGCCAGTGTCCATGTCACTTGATGATCAACTTTCCCTGCGTGAAAACCAAAAACATGGCGGACCCGACTTATTTTTAGTGGAAAATCTGAAGTTTTAGGATAGGTTCGCCATCAGCAGTAAGAAAAAGGCATTTTGCTGAACCATTCGATATGTTCTTGTTGGCCAACCCAATCTCACGGCATTTTGTGTTAAAGTCACGAAATGTAATCTATTTATATCTATCTATCTATCTATATTCACCAAAACGATTTTCTCATGTATTTCTATTGGTAGTAGGCCCTCAAGTCCCATCTGTTTGCCAAGGCTTTCGGCCCCTAATCGATCTGTTGTTTTGTCTGTCTGACTTTTGTTTTGTTATGTTTGTTTTTGCCCTATTACTGTAAAGCGACCTTGGGTCCCTTGAAAGGCACTATATAAATGCAAGCTATTATTATTATTATTATTATTAGTATGATTCGTGCCTGCACCACGTCTTTTTGTCCAGTCGGGTCTTGGAAGACAGGAAAAACATTTTCTTACTCAATATCAAGCCACAATTATTGTTTTAATTTTTTATTTAAAATTGTATAATGTCGGACTTTTTTGCCGTCCGTGAGGAAAAGAAATGGGGCTCAGAATACTGAAATCTGTATTTTATTTATTTATTTTTTCCTTCTAATTTGTTATTCTTTTCTAAACAACACACTGTTATTTACTCAACAATAACACACAATTATCCTTGTTTTTATTTATTTGTTTGATTCTATAATGTTGGGCTTTTTTGCTGTCCGTCAGGACCGAGAGTCGGAGTGTATCAGGACACCTGAAACTGAATTTCAAAATAAAGTCATTAATAATAGTATATATGATATTATTTTGTCTATTAACTAGAGCACTGGGTCATGTTATGACCGTCTTTTCTATGTTGCTGTGGGGTTTTTCCATCGGTTTGGTGTTCAATATATCGCAACAGTATATATTTAAGCAATAGCTCACGACAGGCGTGGTATATGGTCATTATATCACAGCTAAGGGGCGTTGTTCGTGCCATTGAGACGTGCCATAGAACATGTTGCGAAATGTGCCGTGGATGGGCTTCATTACATTTGTGATGTTTGACGCTCGGCGTAACCTTGGCGCACTGCCACTCCAACATCCAATCACAAAGCTTGAGGACTAATCACAGGGTTTGTCAAGCAAAGCGGACTGGTGTAGTCCCAAACGATAGCTGAGAATTATGGGTAGTGTTGTGTCTTCGGCCATCGTAAACTCAGAAAAAACTATTTGTTTCTCCGAATCGAAGGGGAAAAACACAAAGGCATTGTACACAATTTTAACCAATCAATGTTGTGTAATTAACAAGGATAATCTGGTGTTTTTGAGTTGATGAGTAATGCAGATAGACTATCACTGTAAAATCAATCGACATTAGAGAGAATACTTACGTCGGGTGTAAAATTCTCTTAAGCAACTACTGTGGCCAGAAAACGTGAGATCGTAACATCCTTTTCTCTTTGTATAAACGTATAGTATCCTAATAATAATAATAAAGGCCAACAAGATTGTTCGAATTAATAGCAGCCCCGTGCGTGGTCGGGCGCATTGTAGGAAAGCAAGACAATAAATGGCAAATGTAGAAAATAAACGTATTTGAGTTACGTCCAAAACAAACCTAATGTGGGAGAAAATGAGTTTCTAGCTTAACGTAATTGAGAATGCAGTTGAGTTCTGTGGGAACATAATTTTGAGGAGACAGGGTTGATCATGGTCACTTGTTCTGCTTTTTTGGTGTCACATTGTGCTCCAATGGAACTTGTTGCACATATAAAACCCCCAGGTTCTCCAAATGATGTTGTCCCTTCACGATTAAAAAAATAAGAAAATCGGGGACATTATTGGAATGAATGTTCTTAATATAATTAACAGCAGCCTTACTACAGGAGTAGTACCGACATGCCTAAAACATGCTGTGGTCCAGCCCTTGATACAAAAAAAATAACCTGGATACTACTGTTTTTAACAATGGAAATTTAATTTCCAAACTTCCTTTTATGAATAAAAATTCTAGAAAAAGTAGTACTATTACAGTTGCAGTCTTTTTTAAATGTGCATGGTATTCTCGAGGTTTTCCAGTCTGGGTTTAAAACCCTCCACAGCACTGAAAGTGCTCTTTTAAGAGTTTTAAATTACCTGTTTTTGACACCTGTTTACTGATGCTGGTAACAGTGCTGTTCTTATACTATTAGACCTTACAGCTACCTTCCACACTGTAGATCACGGCATTCTTATCTCTCGCCTGAAGCATTCGGTGGGAATCAGTATTACTGCTCTAGAGTGGTTTCACTCCTACCTCTCTGAAAGAAGTTTTAATGTGAATCTTGGTGACTTTAGCTCCTCCACTGCTCCTCTCCCATATGGGGTACCCCAAGGTTCCATTATTGGGCCTATTTTAATCTCCCTGTACCTGCTCCCCCTGGGCGCTATCATTACAAAATATGGCGTCTCATTTAATTTGTATGCAGATGATTCCCAAATCTACCTGCCTCTGAAAACAAATAACCCCGATTCTTTGCAACGACTGTCTGATTGTCTGCAGGACATCAGAGCCTGGATGGCCTGGAACTTTTTTAATTGTAATGAAAATAAGACAGAAGTGATAGTGTTTGGACCCACTGGTGGCCACAATGCCCTGTTTACTTGATTATCTGGTCCCATATATAAAACAAGTCTTGGTTTACAGATTGATCGGGATTTTAAATTGGATAAACAGATTAATTCTGTTGTAAAATCCACGTTTTATCAAAGGTCAAGCCTTTCCTTTTGTGGCGGCTCAATTTCCAGTTACGTTTGAGTCGCCGAGAGAAGAGAAAGTCCATACTGAAGCAAGATAGTTTTACGATATTTAATAAACAAAATCATAACATAGTAACTATGGACAGACAAAATGACAGCACAAGCTCACCCTCTGTCATCCGCACTCGACATCAAACAGGTGACTTATATAACCAAACCACACCCATGTGACAATTACCGGAAGTGCTCAACAAAAAAATAAAAGTGACGTAAACAAATAATAATAATACAAATAATGAACTTGGGCTAAGTAGCGTTAAGGCACCTACAATACCGGACCCTAATTATCATTTCACAAAATTATAATTACTATAATAAATGACAATACACACACAATATACGTCCAGATCTCTTTCTTGAATTATTTTTGTTCAGAATTCATATATTGCAGTCTTTTTGGAAAAGTGATCATCTTTACTCACTAATCAGTATCAGTAAAATGCTTAGTGTGGTTTGTGTGTGTGCAGGGGGTAGGAGACAAAAAATAAAATAAAAAAGGCAAAAATAGTCAATTTAGACTTGGCAAAAGTCCTCTGCCTCCTGAAGAAGACTAACTTTGATAATTGGTCTGCTCAGGAAACCAGTCTTGGTCTTGATCCGAAGCATACGTACGAGTCCCTTTTTGTCAACGATGGTCTCAGCAACTTTTCCAGTAAGCCAGGAGTTCCGAAGCGCTGAGTCATCCATGATGATCACGATGTCTCCTGGCGTGAAGTTGCGTCTGATTTTAGACCATTTCTGTCGTTCTTGAAGTAGGGGAAGATATTCTTTAATCCACCTTTTCCAGAATAAGTCTGACATTTACTGAACTTGTCTCCACCTGCGGCGAGCGTAAATGTCTTCCTTTTGAAACTGTCCTGGTGGCAGGGATGGTGTTGTCTTAAGGAGCAAAAGATGATTCTGTGTCAGTGCTTCTAGGTCGTTTAGATCTGTAGAAGCTTTGGTGATTGGACGGCTATTGAGAATAGCTTCTGCTTCACATAAGACTGTGTTAAGTCCCTCTTCGTCAAGACTTTGTACATTCAGAGTGGAGTTGAGAACCTTTCGTACTGATCTGATGAATCTTTCCCAAACACCTCCATGATGTGAGCCAGCTGGGGGATGGAAGATCCAATTAATTCCTTTCTGGAGAAGTGTATTGTGGATCTGACCAACTTTCAATTCCCTCCTTCAACTCACGTTCGGATCCTACAAAATTAGTGCCATTCTCAGATCGGAGTTCCAGACCACGTCTGGCTATAAAGCGCCGTAGCGCATTGATGAACGAATCAGTGTCAAGAGATGATGCCATTTCAAGGTGAATTGCTCTTATTGCTAAGCATGTGAAAATGACGCCATAACGTTTAACCTGTTAAGCCCTGAGCCTGTTTTTCAGGTCTCAGGCTCGAAAATGACATTCCCAGAACAAATTAGCATATCTTCCCTTCTAAAAGGGTTAAATTAATAATCTTTTTTCTCAAAGTAATGATGAACCTGTGAGTTGGATGTAGAAAAGTCAGAATCAATATAGATGTTTTTTATTTTAAAGAAAATTCAGATTGAACATAGTAAAAAACTGCAAATTATAGTGTCCGTCCAAAGATTATTTTTTACTTATAGTGAAAACTACCCTTGGATGATGGTAAGGTAGACTAAAAGCTTTAGGAATCCAAAGTAAAACATATAATAAGTACCCTGTATCAAGATTGATGCAAAACAAGTGAAATCTGACCTTTTTAAAGAGATTTAGCAAAATAAAACCACTTCTGGGTTCATTTGGGTGGATTTTCCATATCTCTGGCCCCCCTTTGTCGATTTTGACGAATGAAATCTCTTTCTGACCGTTAGAGCCAATAGAATTGAAGGGGAATTTCCCCACACACACACACATGGTAAAAAAAAAAAGTGGGGGCTTCGTGCATGCAGTTTTGCATCAAAATAAACAATTCGAAAACTTCTGCCGCTCCTGGCATAACAAGCACACACAACCGCCGCTCACAGCACAACACATAACAAAACTTCCGCCGCTCACGGCATAACAAACACACAATTCAAAACTAAAATTGTAAAAAATACAGAATGTTAAGTCCGTTATCCGATCCGTAAGCTTAGGAAGCCGGCCGGTCCGTCCAGTTCGGTCTCTGATGGGAATCACAGTTTTTTCAGTTGACTTAATTTGGCGGCTCAATTTCCAGTTACGTTTGAGTCGCAGAGAGGCTAAACTTGGCTATAAACTGTGACGCATTTTCGAAGAGAAAGTCCATACTGAAGCAAGATAGTTTTACTATATTTAATAAACAAAATCATAACATAGTAACTATGGACAAAACAGTCAACAGAAAAAATGACAGCACAAGCTCACCCTCTGTCATCCGCACTCGACATCAAACAGGTGACTTATATAACCAAACCACACCCATGTGACAATTACCGGAAGTGCTCAACAAACAAATAAAAGTGACGTAAACAAATAATAATAATACAAATAATGAACTTGGGCTAAGTAGCGTTATGGCACCAACACCTTTCTTTTAATGACTTTGAGGGGGTGATACACTGTTTTATCACAACTAAACTTGACTACTGTAATGCTCTCTACGTTGGAGTTAGCCAGGCTTCCATCTCCCGAAACAGCTAGTTCAAAATGCTGCTGCTCGCCTTCTCACGAAAACACGCAAGCGCGAGCACATTACACCTGTACTGGCATCAGTGGCGAGCCGTGACTTTTATACGTGAGTTATTACGTCACAGCGTATACTGTGGAATATCAAAACAACGGCCCGGGGTGCAAAACGCATCAATAACAGCGACCCTCTACCACACAAAACAACACCATTTATATAAACACCAGTGGCGGCCGGTCCATAGGGGCGCTAGGGGCGCCGCCCCACCTCTTCCCATATTGAAGAAAAAAAAAAAATAATAATAATTAAAATTAAAATTAAAAAAAAAAAATATGTTTAAAAAAATATATATGTTTTTATTTTTATTTTTAATGAACAAGGTAAATATTATATAATTGGTATCAGTAAAATGTATAATCTACAATAAAATCTCGTTTAAAATTGTGTTACGATGTCTAAAGTTACTGATAAGTCACATGTTTCCTGCCTGGCCTTGCCCATGCACCTTCTCTCGTCTGGGCGCTAAGAGAGGAGCCTTCAACCAGTGCAGCAGCAGCCACCAGCAGCTGACTGTTGCTATCTGTAACGTGTAAACTATGCCGCGAAAATATAATTTCAGCCAATCAGCGTCGTCAAAGATGACGGTCACCGGGCGCCAATGTCAGCGCCCAGTGCAGTCTGTGAGTAGTTTGGACAGTGACTCGTATCCGGTTGACGCAGTAGTTGATGAGGATGGCTTCGTGTGCAGGTGGAGTCTCCGGACCTCGGTCCGCGCCTAATTCTGTTCAAGAGCTAATCTCCAATCCTTTCGAAAGGAGAAGTTTGGCAGATAAATTGTTGCTTAAAGACCTTGCACCGGACCAACCCGATTTGAATATATCGCAGCAATCTTGTGAAAAAGACAAAATTTATACACGAGGCTTCACAAGTAGCTGGTACACAAGAAAGGCTTGGCTAGCTGGATGCAAACAGGTAAATGCTGTCTTTTGTTTCCCATGCTTGGATATCACTTTATATGTAGAGAGGAGGTTTCCCATGGTTGTTAGAAGTTTATTAATAAGTGGGCATTTATCACAGAAGTGATTGTTCTGTCTCCACGTTTGTTGCATTGTCTGTGATGTATTTTCCAACGGTTATAGCTCCTGTTCTGTCCCAGCAACACTACACGGTTTGCAGCTCCACCACATTTTTGGTTTATCTTCGGTGTCGCTTAAAATCTGCTTCCCATCGGACTAAAACCTCCACGTAATCTGAAGACAGATACTTGAAGTTATTTAAACCTTTTGCAAACTTTATGTTCTTTCTTGCTCTAGCCTTGCCAGTTACATTGTACATAACACATATATTATCATTATGCTAACTGGTTGTTCGTGTTAGACGATGTAGCTTTTTCATTTCTGAGTTATTGCTATATGTAAATAAGCCTGTTTGTAAATAATCCTCAGAGAAACAAAGAAAAAACACAATTTATGACATTTTGTGCTGTGGTTATTTTTTTTAAATTGCATTTATTCACAGTTCAGTTTGAAATGCTGTAGTGACTTGTATTGAACCACTTAAATATTTATAATTAATGCTACTGAAAAGATGCTATTAATTTTATATCTCACATGCAGTTCACTGTAAAGCTACTTGGTGAAGGTGTTGGTTCATAAAACATGAACAGTTTTAAGAAAGAAAAAAACAGACCAGTTCTGAGAACACAAATTCCTGGTAAAGTAGTAGATGTTCAGGTTGATAAATAATATTTTCCACACTGAAGATTATGGAGGTATTGATCAGTCTTCTCATATTTTTAAGCCTCGATTTCTCCTTTCCCCCCCCCTCTAACATCACCAGAAGTCATCATTTAAGGGGTCATTTCTCGAAAAAAATTTCCGGGGGGAAACCCCCCGGACCCCCCGGGTAGGTCACTTACGGTACGTCAAGAGCCCCACCAAAAAAAAAGACCACCGGCCGCCACTGATAAACACCTATCATGACAGGGCACCCACAGCCAAGTAACAATTACAAAAAAAAAAGTATTAAGTCGGCGCGGCGGCCCACATTGAAAATGACTTAGGCCTACCTTTGATGATCAAATCACTTAAACACAAAGTCCATCCTCCTGTCCTTTTGGATGAAGTACTTGATGGCGGGGTCATGCAGCTGGTCCTTTGCCACTCCAGTTTATCATTGTAACTCAATCTTGAAAATGACTCGGTTAATAAAACGATGTCATCACTATCACTGACATGAGCCATCATGAACGAACTTATGCTAATCATAAATCTATCGATCATAAATCTATCGATTAGATTTATGATTTGAAAATTATAAAAGTAGGGTAGACATGTGGATATTATCCGGCTGAACAAAACGTGCATTTATCTAACAGGTTCATTTTCCACAGACTTTATTTCGAGCTATTTTCCAAAATCCTATGGAGAAATCCCATTGCTTTTTTGTCGAGGGAACCCATGCGCAGCTTACTTCCGGGTTTTAGGACGCGTCACTGCACAACTCTATAACACACATGCATAAACTTCATAAAATAAAGCCCACCCATTTAGAAGGAAGATATGATTGGTCAATTGTACTGTCATTTGACATTACTCTCTCTTTGAGTTACTGTAGCTGGCCCTCTGTGAATTTACAGCAGGACCACCAATCAGCTCCTATCTTCACAGTAACTCGCAGAGACGAGCTTCTTTAATGTAACCCTTCACATTCCAACAGAAACTGAACAGGCAGATTAAAAGGATTTATTTCTTTGGAAATGTTATTTTAAATACAATTAAATCAGTTAGTTTGGTAAAACTAATGAAAAATATATTTAAAGAAATTTTTTAATTTTTTAATGTTTTCAAATATTATGTTTTTGAATATCTTAGGTCCTCAGGGGAATGCACATGTGTATCATCTGCGGCCTTCAAAGCCCCACAATGCTTTGCGCACGGACCAATTTCCAAAATCTTTGGCGGAATATGGCTGAATCCAGGCAGTACACATTTAAATGTAAGTATGTTTAGTGGCGTAGTTAATGTGCACATGACTTGTGTTTAAACTTTATAGTCCGTTTGAGTTTTGCCCGTGTGAACGCAAACCGAACCTTCTGAAAAATGAAACAATGCAACAAACTGTCGTCTGGTGCGCACCAGAGAAGCGGACTATTAGGTTTGAATGCGACCTTAGAGCGTTTTGCACCTAAATAAATAATCAAAATGAACCTTGTTTTGACTTTGCCTCTTTTGTTGATATTTGTGGTTTATGCTACAATGTGCACCAATATGTGTAAAAAAAGTTTGCAAACATCAAGTATGATATATGAATACAAATGTTATTATTGATTGGTGATGGTGATTTTATGATTTTCTTATGGCTGCTTACCCTCCAGGACTTTTTCAAGGCTGCAAACAGAAGGAGAACGTTTTATGTTAGTTTAGTGGTTCTGTCCTGGAGAGATGATCATTTCACAAAATACAGTTACTCAAGTACATCTTCGATCTTCGCAAATCAGTTATGAGTCTTCAAACAAATCGCGCTCAATTTAAGGCGGGGCCTCTCATATGACGCACACCTGCACACTTGCTAGCCTGTCCCATTCTTCGTTCTCCGAATGCTAGGAAGGATTCTTTTCTAGCCTCTGAAGGACCTGACTCGGAAGACATGTCCTACCAAGGAAGCGTCCTCGACATTGAGAAACACCCAGGGCCTTTTCTGTAGCAGCTCCCAGGCTGTGGAACCATTTGCCCCCCCCGATCAGACTTGCTCCCACTTTGCCTGTCTTTAAATGTCGTTTAAAGACCTACTTGTTTTCCCGTGCTTTGGCAGACCAAGTATAAGACGTATCAGTTAAATTGGGGTTTTCTATTTTGTTGTGTTTTAAAATGTTTTTACATCGTGGATGAGAGTTTTTCAGTCTGTGGCTATAAGTATGGTTTTATTGTCTCGTGCTTTTACATTTGTTTTTTTGTCCTATCGGTTTTGTCTAAATGTATTTATGCTGCTTTTTATATATGTATTGATGCACAGCACTTTGGTCAACTCTGTTGTTTTTAAATGTGCTATATAAATACAATTTGATTGGATAACTGTGTATAATGGGCATGTAGATTCAATTCTATATTTACTAATCCCCATTTGTATTGATAACATACAGTAAACTGGCCTTATAGAAAAAGTATTTGGCCCCCATAATTCAATGCATCATACAGTAGAATATTCTTTTCCTCTAGGATGGCAAAAAAGTCCGATATTATACAATTTAAAATAAAAAAGTAAAAACAATAATTGTGGCTTGATATTGAGTAAGAACATGTTTTTATGAACCACACAGCTTCCGGGGTCTTCCAAGACCCGCCCGGACAAAAAGACGTGGTGCAGGCACGAAACATACTACCAATATAAATACATTGCTTTTCAAATCGTTCTGTGTGACACGAGAAAAATGGGAAAATCGTGTTGGTGAACACGAATCAATAGATTACATTTTGTGACTATAACACGAAATGCCGTGAGACTGGGTTGTGTTGGCGGGGGAAGGAGAGAGTGAACACTTTCTGATTTCTCTTAGCAGTTTGTCACGCATTTCTTCATTTCAACACCACACGTATTTGTGTTGCTATTGATGTTTGAATCGATCGACACCACTTGATGTTATGACTCCTATAGCATGCTAGCGGCTCTTTGAGGATGTTTTACTTACAGCTATACTATTATTAGCATGCTAATATGCCAATGTTCATATTCAGATGTTAGGTAGGTATAATGTCCAGCATGATTAACAAATTAGTTTAGCAAGTTGATAATTCATCTAATGGTTGTAAAGATTTTAGTAGTAAATATGAGTAAGTAAAGTAGTGGACGCAACATTGCTTGCTTTTTTACTTACGTTTTGTGTTTCGCAGAGGAAGCCTCCAAGTCACTCCGTTCTGACCACAGACCAGTTGGTCTGAGATAAGTGAGCAGCCCAATATTTCTGAACATGGACAAGGAGGACATGAGGCCTTGCATCCTCTCTTCAAACAAGCAAAACTTGGACTTGGACACAGCAGCACTTACCAGAGAATAGGCAGTAGAATAATATTTGAATTTGTGATCGATTATGTCCAGCCTTTCCCCTTGTTTCAGCAGCCTTCATTTTTTAATTTGCCTAATGAAAAGGCATGGTTTTCATTTAAAGGTGTCCTATCATGCAAAATGCACTCTTTTATACATAAATACATATGTCCCCAGTGTGTCAGGGAACTCACAAAGTGTCAGACAACAAAACCCTCTCTCTAAAAACGGGGCTACAACGGAGCTGATCCAGATTAGCGTCCGATATGACGTAATATCGGAAATGTGGGCTGGCTTTACACCCACAGCCAGGGCTGGACTGGCCATCTGGCATACCGGGCATTTTCCCGGTGGGCCGACGTGCCTTTTGGGCCGACACGTCATTTTTTTTTTTTTTCTGAAGTCCCGGCCCATAAGACGGGTAGATTGGCCCTCTGTTTAAATGTTTTTAGTAATTGACACTGGGCCGGCCCAATCAAATCTTTAATCACCTCCCCCTTTGGGCCGCTCGGTGTGCATCATTAAATCACGCCCCCAGGAGGTGAGCCGGCCGTTGAAGCCAAATCGCCTTTTTTTTTCGAGAAAAAAAAAAGTTCGAGTTAGAAATGGAGAAGGCGAAGGCGAAGACGAAGGCCAAGCGAAAAGGGGGAGCAGAAAAATTGCGGGCAAGAAAAAAGCAGGCCCTTCGTGCTGATGTTGCCGCTTGTGTCAAAAATAACCGACATGTTTAGTACAGGTGCAGGTCCATATTCAGCACCCGTGGCCGATATTGGTGGTGGTGAGGAAGATGATGAGAGGGAGAGAGATCCGCGCGAGTGGGGAGAGGGAGGAGAACTCGCGGTAAGCAGAAGCTAAGAAAATTAGGAAAAGATTATTATTAAGGTTATGATACTCTGTAGTTCTGGAACCCATTAATATCCCCTTGATGAAGCACTAATAAGACAAATATTATTAGAGAAACATTCGTTAGCCTACAAGCTAGTAAGCTGGCTATTTTAGGTTTTCCCTGGCAAGTTAAAATATAGCTTAATGGGACTCTGATACGTTGTCTCATTGAAAGAATGTCATTATTTTGTTAACCACCATTCATGAACAATTACTGTCAGCTGGCAGCTTGTTTTGTTTAGTTTATTTACTTATGTGTTTATAAGGGCAACAGTGGTCTTTTGGGACCTGAACAAAATGTTTATAGTCAGCTTTTTGTGGTAGTTTTGATTGACAATATATAGAATGAATAATATAGAAATAGAAGAAAAAATGTAGGCACACATGTAGTTTTGACCATTAACTGTGTGGTATTGTTATGTCAATGCCTATTTGTATGGACCTCTATCAGGGACCAAAGAGGTCACCTGCATCCTTTTTGACTCTCCCAAAGCCCCCCAACTACACTCACACATGCAAACAGACACACAGACACACACACACACACACACACACACACACACACACACACACACACACACACACACACACACACACACACACACACACACACACAGAGGAATGGACGCTGGACATAGTGCCCCTCTCCACAACAAGCATTCATTTTAGTTATTTCAGTCTAGTATATAAGTTACTTTGTGTGTACAGTATATATATACAGTATATATATCTTGCTAGTTGTGTACTTTTGTAATTTATGTGGGATTTCTGTCAAATGTTGCTTCAACTCTCTTTGTAAATTTAAATCTGTCTCTTTCAAACCTATTCTCAGGAAAAAAAATAAAGACAGTGGATAGTATTTTTGGTTAAACCTGTGTTCCTTCAGTTCTGTGTGCTCTGTGAGGTTCTGAGAAACCAGCCGCCTAAGACTTGCACTATAGCCCCTTGCGTGCGTCAATCAATCAATCACATTTTATTTATATAGCCCAATATCACAAATTACAATTAGTCTCAGAGGGCTTCACAGTGTGTACAGGTACGACATCCTCTTTCCTTAGACCCTTGCAGCGCTCAAGGAAAAACTCCCCAAAACAGACCCCACAATTAACAGTGGGAAGTAGGAAGAAACCTCTGTGAGAGCAACAGAAGAGGGATCCCTCTCCCAGGACGGACAGACGTGCAATAGGTGTCGTGTGTACAGATGAAAAAGGCAATACAATTACAGCGATTAAAAAAAGGATGGAAAAATTAAATGAAAGCGTCAATGTATATAAAAAGATGCCGTCGACTCATCCTGTAGACTCATCTGGTCCTATCTCTATTGTGTTGTCATAGAAAGGGGAGGCAGGGCACTATAGGGTCCCCCCCCCCTAAATTCACTAGAAGTCATCATTTAAGGGGTTATTTTTAAAACTTTTCTTCTGTGGGGGGCATACCCCACCAGACCCCCCTATTAGTGCTCGGTCACTGTTCGCTTTGTGAGAGGGTTTGAAGGTCTAATTTCTAATGATTGATAGTTACACATACTTGTGGTATGTATTAGTTTTGTTTGCCCCTGGTACGTAAAAAGGATAATAATAGCGTTTTTTAAAATTATACTGAGTTATTCTTCTTGTCAGGAACCGCTACTATTCGTTTGTTTTATGGATTTGGGCCGGTCTGGGTCTAAATGCCAGGGCCGATTTGCTGTCCCAGTCCAGCCCTGCCCACAGCCCTATCAGAAACAATGCGATGCGTTTTGGACGTAATATGGTCTTTGTTTACATTAGCAAGCATCGCTAACACTCAGAGCTAACCTGTACTGGAGAGAGTATGTGTAAAAAAGCAGGAAATAAAGAAACTCACCTTTTAGTAAACACGCAAGAAAAGAAGCATTTGAGCTCCATACTGTTTCAGAAATAATCCTTGAAGTGGTTTGGAACATCATATGGCGTTTAATCACAGAAGCATTTAGCTGTATCTGAGCAGAGCAGACAGCCTGCTCGTCACTCACCTCACAGTGTGCCTGCGTGCTCAAAAGGGGGCGGGGCCAGCAGAGAATCAGCCATTCTCTAACAGGGCTGAAATAGAGGGATATGAGGGATGTCTAAAATGCATTATCTGTTTGGTATTTTTAGAAAAACACATCATACACATGTTTTTTTTATATATATATATATATATCTATATATCTATATATATATATATATATATATATATATATATATATATATATATATATATATATATATATATATATATATATATCTGATACCCATAACATATGCCCAAAAATAGCATGATTGGAGATCTTTAAAAAAAACACTGGTTTCTTATTTTCCAATGTTACATTGTTGTCTTGTCTTCTCTTTTCTCTTGTGGTTGCAGAATGGAACATTACAATTGCTCTGGTGGATTTAAAGTCAAGCTGTGTGTATCAATCCAGTGTAAAAAAAAGTCCTACATTATGTGGTACCAGGAAGTTACTTGATTCCAGCTGAACAGGAAGGATTTTACGCTCTTTCTCGTTGTGAATAACATTTTTGCGCCGTCACCATAGAGTGATGTGGGAAGCTGTAGGTGGAAACAGGAGTTTTCATTCTCACTTGAGCATCAGTCTTTTGGGACAAGTGGAGGGGATACTTAGTGAGAGAGATCTTTGGACGGTCCTCAACAATAACAAATAAAGCAGAGCACTGCTGGCAGCTCGGAGATGGACGAGAAGGAAAGGAAAGTCAGGGAAGTGTAGCTCGCTGCAGATGCTGCCCTTTCACCCTGTACAACACAACCTAAACACTTTGGGTCACAACACGGCCAATAACATTTAGCCATTTTTCCACACTGTATTTGAGAAAGATTTATGGCCTCACTCATTGGATTCAACTGGAAACCGGTCTGTGCTACAGCAGCTAAACTGCATTCAGTCTTAGCTAAACTGCATTCAGTCTTAGCTAAACTGCATTCAGTCTTAGTACTCTCACTCAGTATGACAGCCTTCAAAATGTGGAAAAGTCTGCCCTCAGCTGTTGAATAAAACTACCTGGCACACCATTGGCCATGAAGATTATTAATATAACTCCTTCCTGTTATGTGATGCAATTGAGCTCTGTGGCACAATGAGCCAAACTGCAGCACTTGCGCGTTGTTTCGTTACCACACACACACACACACACACACACACACACACACACACACACACACACACACACACACACACACACACACACACCCTTGAGGAAAGTTGAGGTAGCAGGCATTTAATAAAATCTATTTCTTGGAGCAGTCATTTTAAATCCACGTTGGTTAAATTTGACAATATATGATATGATTAAATATGATTTTGAGTAGAAGCATAGCGGATGTGCCTTTTCAGCGCATGATTAAATTATCTACCAACGGTGTTGGATTGAAGATCTGATGATTAATAGCAGGGATCATTAAGTTAGAGAAGAAGATTAGAAATATGACCGTAGATGTGGCGTGTCATGTTCATTATTCTAGCCATTGAAAAAGATGACAACTGATTTCAAATACAGCTCCAAGACCTCGACCCTCAATGGTTGACTCCATCATTGTCTCGATGGATGCTATACCAACATCCTTCCCGAGTACGAAATCCATCCTAGAATAATCACATTACAGCAGATATATTTCAACATCCCGTGTCTCCTTAAGCGCGTAATTCAACAGCAGTCTAGATTTGGAAATGAATTTATGAAGCTTTTGTCAATTTCCGACATTCAAGATCGAAGTACTTTAAAAAAGTGTTACACATAAATTGCGGGGTTCCTAGCACGGTAATCTTCTTAGCTCCACCCACTGAAAATACACTATATAGGCAAAAGTATTGGGCCACCTTTCTTATTTTTTTGCAGAGGTACTGCTCCGAAAGGAATTGATGATTTCAATGCAAATGGAACCCTCCCCCTCTAACTCCCAAAGTCAGATCAGATATTCTTGAAGGCTTTGCAGAAGAAATTATGAAGTACACAGCATGTCTAAGTGATGATCGGTTTGAAGAAGTACCTGAGGCCTTGGTAGGGACCCACCCATATTTGCATTAGAAAGGAACTCGGATTGGGTATTGTGGATGGAGGCAGTACATTAAGATCAATATGTTGAAGTTCTGCACCAAGCTCGCCAAGCTGGTCCCCCTAGATGTTATTTTCAAATCACTTAAGCACAAATGGAAAGGTCAGGGCAAACCAGCTGCAAACATAAAGAACCCTGAAAGGCAGAGTTTACTTTCTGTTCAAACCTTCAGAGAGGAAAAACCACAGACAGACTGGAGCTGGATAGGGTGCTCCACTGACTGAGGTGAAAAGAAAAAGGAATAAAGGAACAAAACAAAGTTGCGACGTAGTTTTTTGTACACCAGGAAGAGACAGGAACATTTGAAGACATAAGAAACTTGGGAAGCAACCGTAGGAAACATCCATGGGAATATGATGACAACGGGCTAACAAAGAACAATGGGGAAGACAGGTATATATGGACAGGACTAATTACATTAACAACACACAGCTGCAGAGGGAAGGTAAAGACACAAGAGCAGCAAGGAGATCACACACAGGTGGAAGGAATCAGGGCAAACGATTACAAAGGCGGGAAAACACAAAGACAGGAAGTAAAAACACAGGGAACATACATTTCAAAATAAGCCATTAAACACAAAAACCAAGATCATGACAGTCTTCACCTATAACCTATAACAGGGGTATTCAACTAAAATTCAACAAGGTTCAGTTAGAGAAAATGTCCCCATGCAAAGGTCCAGAACATCAAAATGTCTAAGTTGCTTTATGAATTAGTGTGATATATATTGAAGTAGCCTGTAGCTTTATCAACGTCTGCATGTAATCAACAACCGACTGCCAATCAAATAAAGAAAGTACAATTCAAAAACAACAATATTTATTGTCAATTAACATTGAACTATACAGATATACAGTAAATACTGTGGATATGTGTAATGTTCCTCTCTGGCTGCATTTAAAAATAAAATAGAGAAATAAATAAAATAGCTTTGTTAACCGTTTCACATCATGACTTAACAGTTTCAGACGATTATAGAACAATATCAGTCTTTACACATCATAACAATTGAACAGTTTTAAAGTTTCTCTTTCTTTCCCTCTTATATTGCAGTCCCTCACTCACTTTTCTTTAATTCAGTGCGAGAATTGAGCTTGAGCTTGTCCTGCCAGGAGTTTAAATCTGGGCTGAAATGGTGTCAGGGCCATTCTCATACACACATGCAGGTGCTCATTGGTTAGCCTCGGTTAGCCTGCCCTGGAACCATATTTAGTTTTAATTTTGATCCTGGTGGACTGATCATATTGGGCTCTGAGACGGCTTATTTTTTGTGACCTCAGTTCTGACTTGAGAGGGAATGTTTGGTCAAACACTTTGTGTTTTGTCTCATAGTGGCGTTTTGGCACTTTTAATCAGGGTTGGGAGGTTTACTTTGTAAATGTAATCGGTTACTGAATACTGAATACATGGCTCTGAAAGTAATCCGAATACAGTTACAGTTACGTGTCTTAAAAAAGTAACGTATTCAGATTACTTTTAGAATACTTTATTTTTCCATAACAGATGGGTATGTTTTGGTGAACAGGAGACACTTATTTTACTGTTTTAATGGCTTATCAAGAGCACAACTCAAACACAACATCTTGGTGTCATTCTGGACAGCTCCCTCTCATCTGCACCCCACATAAAAAACATCACCCGGACTGCATTATTTGTACTCTCTTAAACCTTTCCTTAGAATATGTTATGAATTGTCAGGTGTCCTTGGGTGCTTTGAAAGGCGCCCCTAAATAGAATGAATTATCATTATTATTTATTATCTGAAACGACGTAATAACTTTTAAAACTGTTTCCAGTCACTTGCCCCATGCATTCAGCAGCAGCAGGCCATTCACTTTGATTTGATCCCGTTATGAAATGTCATCATTTCGACAATAAAGAAATGCTACATAAACGTTATCTTGCACATTTTATCGAACCATCTCCGTTTCTAACTTTCAATATATTTTAAAAGAGATCTCTCTCTCTGATCTGCGTGCGGGGGCGTGGCCTCACCGACACGCTGCATCTTTCTCGCTCACAGACACGCTGCAGCGCTGTGCAGTGTGCACACAGTTCTGCTGGTAATGACTATTACATTTTATGAGGAAACTTTTCCACCAATAATTCCCATAAGTATTCCAAAATGTATTCACTTCAGGTTTACGAAAGTAACTGTAATCAGATTACTCGTTTTTCAAATATAACGCGAGCTGAATACAGTTACTTGATTTTTGTATTCTGCTTGAGCGCCACGGTCAATGAACAAATGAGACACACTGGTTCTGTGCTCCCAGTGGGCAGGATGAACATGAATGAGTCCGTCCACTCAGGGTTAAAAGCTCTGTTCTCACTGTCCACTTTCCTCTTCTTGGAGAGCGCCATGTGTAATTATTTGTCTCTCCCTGTCTGCCGCTAACACGCCTGTTCACTCTCCTCTCCGTCTTCTCTGCCTGTATCGCTAATTATTCTCTTTACTCACTTTCCTCTCCGCTTCTCTCTGCCGCTCTCTCATCTCTTCTTCTGTGTTTCTCTCCCTGTATCGCTCACTCGTCTCTTTCGCCCCCTGTCGGCAGCGGTTAAAATAGAATCGCCCCGTCAAAATTGAAATCCCCTATTAATGTATTGATTATAGGTCCGGGTCCGTATAGGTCGGCGTCTGGGTCCGGATCCGGACCGCGGTCCGCCTGTTGCCGACCCCTGACCTATAACATGACTGCAGCAATATTAAAGAACATATCTTTAGCAAAAATCAACCTCTTGCAAGTCAATGTTTAGTCAATGCCAGTTATGTTAAACACAAACAGTGTTGAGTTGTCATTTGATTAAAAAGTTATGAGACGGGCTAATCATTTTTGTAACCTTAAATGACTAAACGTACACATTTGGTCAGACAGCAATTAAGTCTGTTTTCATATATTTTACACGTGGGACACAATTCAAAGTGCTGTCATACATCCAGGAGTGCACATTTGCTGATGCTGAGCGATAAGCATCTACATGATTCGGTGAGAGGGTGCCGTTCAAGGAGACAAACCTAAAGACATTGGCATTGTACTTGAAGGTGTGGAAGCCTTTTGTGGACATACAAAGTGTCACACTTGGATGTGTCATGCTACTTGGACTGCTTTATGCACTTAACCTCAGCTACGCCAAGGACCTCAAGTGCACATTTGAAGTGTTCCTAAAAGATTCTAATGGACCTGGATTCAGCAAAGCTTTCACCAAAGGTCCAATCACTGAAAATAGCTCAAGGTATTGTGTGATTGGCCAATACAAGTGGTTCCTTTGCTTGAAAATTGTCTTCATAGGCCTAAAGGTATTTGTATGTATTGCATGTGATGTTACAATTGGCGCGTTCACACTGGAGTACTTTTCCCACAATAGTTAATCAGAACTCAGATATATTTGCGTTCACACCAAAAAGCCCCCTAAACTAAATTAGTTCATCAGAACCATTTTTACCCCCTTTTCAGTCCCTGCTAGAGAGCAGGGACTTTCGTGGGAGAAAAAGGTTCCGATGTCTGATTGGCTGGGCGGAATGCAAACCACGCCCCGTAAAACTCCCAAAAAGTTTTGTGAAGTCGCCATTTTATTATCCTCGCATTAGCATTATTAGCATTAGCATTCGCCCAGCGCACAAACGCAGAGAGACTAACTTATGGCAACACAAAAGAAAACATGGGAGCGGTGGAGATGAGGAGGTGTCGGCGTTCTGGCGATTTACTCGGAAGGCTTCAGTAGAAGCTGCTGGGACTCCCAGCAGCTTCTACTGAAGCCAGTCCCCAACTCCGGGGACTTCCGGCCGGGGACTTTGGGTGGCAGTATACACTGTGAAGTTGTTTGCGGCCTGCCAGTAAACCCAAAGCAGAAGAAGAAGAAGTGACGTCAGCGGCTTCATTTGCCTAATCCACCCCCAGGAACACATTGCGGTGTGAACGCGATCTGCTTTAGTTCATCAGATCTAAAAGAGTTCTCATGAACTATTGTGGGAAAAGAACTTGGTGTGAACGCCCCTCTTGTTAGCTTCATATTACAATTATAATTGTTGGTTTTCCAATCTTCCTCAAGTTCCAAAGAACTGTCCAGGGACTTTACCTTATAGCTGCAGAAAGGTTTGTTTATACTATAGATTATTTTACCTATAATACACAAAAATATATTTTGCAATAGTAATCAATTGTTTGTGGTTGAGTGCTGTTGTGTGATTTTTTTGTAAGACAGTGCTGTATGTGTGGCGGAATAGGAAAAAATAAGTGTTATACATTTAATATACAATGGGTTTATTAATAAAAAATATGTAGACGAACAGTTAAAATGAGTTTTAAACAAAAAAATATTTCTAATATTAAAGACAGAAAACCGGTAAATAAAAAATGAAGCAAATAGGTTTAATAGATTTCAAATAAATAAACCTGGTCCTTGTGAATTTCAAATGCGTAGGCTTGATTACATTTAATACATAAGCCTGCTCCCTATAAATTAGGAAACAAATTGATTAATTGATGAGTTTATAGAATTGGTAATGGTGTATTTATAAGGCATTAAGCTTATTAGTCGTTTATGAAAGAACTTTCTTATACAAACGGATGGAGATTTTAAATAGAATTATAATACATTAACTGAATAAAGTATCTTGTAAATTGTGTATTTTCTAGTTTTACTATTTGTGTATACATGCTTCTTGAGATATATTAAGCTATCTTTGTCTCTCTGCTGTAACAATTGTAAATGTCTCCTGTGGGACGAATAAAGGTGTTCTGATTCGGATAATATATCTGTGACTGTATTTGTGTGCGTGCGCCAGCGATTGAGGACAGTCGTCTCAAAGGAGTTATTGGTTATTGAAGCCTCCCCATGTGGCCCTCAGGAAAAAACACAGTGAAAACACAGCTGTGGATGTCCAATCCCCTGACAGGCCGGACCTCTACCGTGGAGGCAGAGCATCCGTCTGCCTGAGGGGTCCAAACCCCACGCTGCATTCCCACCTCATGCCGTTCACTTTATTTACTCTCTAGTCACATGTTCCCCGCACGGTCGCAGCGGCTCTGGCAGAAGCAGTTAGCATCGCCGAGCCTCCCCTCGGTCTTTCTGCAGATGTTAAGGAGGTTTATTTGTATTTAGAGAGCCTTTGTTTTCCTCAGTTGCATCAGTAAGCTGTTCCTCCATCGGTGGGGTCACATGTTTTGTGTCAGACTGTTTCTAGCAGTTGAACAGCTGAATCTGCTGGGGCCATCGTGCTCATGTGCTCCAGTCAAACCCCCAGAGGGGTCTTACTGCCCGTGATGCTCAGATTGAAGATCTGATGGTGAACTTGGAGTGAGACATAAAACGTCTCTCCACCTGGGGAATGTGTTTTTTTGTTTTTCATGTCTGCACTTTGAATCGAGAAATGTCCCCATTACAGAAGTGATTGTTGGGATCGTTTGTGATTTGTCATCTGCTTTATTTTGTTAAAGGAATTAATTAAATACCTGTAGAGGCCAGAAGACATATCATATTATTCACACTATTATTCGCTTGACATCGGGCACTTCCACATTGCCTCGCTAAACTTTCATTTAGAGTGTAAGTGCTATGGCTTTATGCCATAACTTTCCCAGGCCAGAAGTTAACCAATTATATTACTTATGCTGTATGATGTCCTTTTGTTGTTCTGTTGTTTTATGTTTGTATGTTTCATGTGGAACCTACTTGAGCAGGTCTCCCTTGAAAAAGAGATCAATGATCTCAAGGGATACACCTGGATAAATAAAGGCTTGAAATGAAATGAAATGTGTGATTAGTTTATCCACTTACTCATATTTGGGAATGTAGGCCTATGTTTAAAGCTGCTGGCGTAACACGTAATTTGTTACAAAGGCTAGCTAACATTTGCTAGCCAACTAGTTAGATAGCTAGCAAACCTTAGCTAGCTAAGGTTTGCTAGCTAGATTTTTCCAAAGATAAGTAATGTTCACCAGCTAGCTTGTTTATTAGACAGCTAACGTTCACTAGATAGCTTGAAAGAGAGCTAACGTAACAGCAAACTGACAGGTAAACTGAATTTGGTTAATTTGCCAGAAGACAAATGTCTACAGAGTTGAGATGTATAAAAACTGTTGACGTGGGCTTGAGTATGGATTCAACTGGTCGGTGGTATCTGGTACTTTTCATAGTTCCTCATAGTGGGGCAATCTAGACCAAAATACGCTAAAGAATAAATGACCTCATATGAGATTTTTAGCCATTGTCACATATCATCCTGCCAGCCACTTAAAGAGGATGGATGTAGTACTGTTAAACCAATCCAAAATACAGCTGTATGCATGACACTTGTGACAGCTGGGCAACTGAAAGAAAGTAATTTCTCTAGATAATGCATATGTAGAAAATGTACTGTATACTGATAAAACATATTTTTATTGAGTAAAGAGTTTAGTAATAGAACTAAGAGAAACATGTAAGAGATGGTTTGGAATTGGAGATTCTTCTAAACCAGTAATTACGCCGTCTTGTAAACGTACTCAATGTGCTGGGAAGCAAAGAATATGAAGGTGACAAATTAGCTGAAGCAATGCCAGAGAACACACTGTCCATGTCCTGTTGCACATCGGTCCGTGATGCAGATGTCTCTTCAGCAGGACAGTAGTGCATCTTTCTTGGCAGTCTCTCCTCTGTCTGGTTGTCATGCTTATCCAAGTCTCTTCCAACGGATATAGCCTTATCTCTTATCTTTCCCAGTAGAATTTTAGAAAAAATTGGTATTTTGTAAAATAAATAAATCCGTAGAAGTAGTAGCTAATTTACGGCTCTAGGCTGCACTGTTGAAGTGAAGGGCTGTTAGGGCTCACTTTTGCAGAGTTCAAATGAATCTTGAGTATATTGTTTTCTGTATTATCTCTGGTTGCACATCGGACAGAAGAAAGGTTATCATCTAGTAGTATATTTGGAACAATCACGTTTTTCTTTAGATTTGAAAAGCATGCATTGAATACATTTAAGTATTTATAAAAAGGACGAGGCTAATGTATCTATTTCATAAATTGGTCAAGCTGTGATAATCACAGTTCGGGTCCTGCTTTGTACTGTCTCAAAAGAGCAGAGACGTCTTAATGAACTATTTTACAAAGCAATGTAGGGAATGGTCTTAATACTGCACTGGTTGTGCTGTAAAACAAAGACAGTAAAGCTGAGTCTTCATTGGATGGCCATTGATCTCGTCTGTACATAATCAAAGACAGAGCGGACAGTGTAGGTTGACCAACGAGACTACGGGAGTCATGTTTAACACATCCACATCTCCAAACCCCCCTCCCGTCCCTCTGTGGGGCATCATGTCACTTCCTCCTGGGAGCTGGAAGTCATAGGATCTTCAGAAGTTTTTCCACCTGCTCCTCTGCCTCTGGTGTGAGGCCTGCTGGAGCCGACTGACAGGAGTCAAAGCCTCCATGTTGATTCAGCTTCCTCTCATCTAAAGCAATCCCTGGGGAACGGATCCTGTGTGTGGGACAGGGGGCGGGCAGGGGGTGGATGTGCCCCGAAGCCATCCATATGACATGTTCTTAAAGAACTGATTAAAGTAATGCTTTTAAGATTTGTTAAATCAAAGTGTCGATATGAGGTAAACCTTGCCATCTTGAGTCAAACACAAAGCTGAATCTGTATCAGAAGAAGAAACCAGTATTCCCACTCTGTCCCATAGGACCTTTTCCAACATGCTTGCCACCAAAGGGAAAGGGTTAAGAAAACATACACACTGACTTTGATGTCCACTGTTCACTCACCTATGTATAGCCACAAGAACACATAAGAAAATATTGATACATCCAAAAAAAGACCATTGAAGTCCAAAGCCTGGTGGAAGTCTCATGACATGAAAAGCTTCCTAGTCAATGAAGGAAAGAGAAGTGGCTTGCATCTGGTAACCAAGACTACATGTACCACATCTGAGGAATTACACTGAACTAGTCAGAACTGATAAATAGGATGTTTTATGTTTTTTTATTGCAGGTCACACGGTTGGCAATCAATTAAACAAAGATTTAAAGAGAGTAGAATAAAATAGACTTAAATGCTTAGTGAAATAAAGAAAAATATGGAAACATTAATATTGGTGTTATTGGCAACTTGTCTCTGATCTGATCCACCTTCTGAACCTGTTCCAGGAAGAGAAAAAACTGCAATGTTCATCCAATCGGCCCATTTCACAGTCTGTTGTTTGTGTTGTTTGAGAATGTGTGTCTTAATGGATCCCTTGTCTTTCATCTGCAAACCAAATATACCTAAGGATCAAATAAATAACCTGAAGCTCAAGTGAACCTGAGCTACTGTGGCTGACCACCTCCACAATAGCAAAGCTGACATCTTCCAAGCTGCCCGGAAACCAAGCACTAATTTTGATGTTGGATCAGCCGAGAGTCGCCATTTACGAGTGGCTGACCAGCAGATACGCTGGTATCATTGTGGCGGAAAAGTTGTAAAATCTTAGTTCGAGTTAATTTCTCTCCATTTATTTGACAGAGAAAAGACCGGCCGATAGGGGGCAGTGGCGCCGGAAGTAGGGGGGCCAAGGTGCCATTGCCCCCCCCACTTTACAGCCCTGCCCCACATTTTCGCAGCGGTGGATGCCGCGGAAAACTACATCCCGTTTCAATAATTGCCCTCAACTCTAAAGTCGCATCTAAAAAGAACGCGATCTGAGAAGGACTGTTCTTGCTAGTAACGGTTTACGCAGAGTCCTTGTCATTCCACTGACCTGCACATTTGGACAGCCTAACTAGGTAGCACCGCACGTCATGGTTAGGGGGCGTGCTAAGTGAAGTTTGAGTTTAAATGCCCGCGGAGAATCTCTGACATAGGCCTACGAGCTTAAATGCCCGCTCTAAATCTCCCCGCTCTAAATCCCCCCCGTTGTTTGTTTACATTAGCTGAAATGGAGGATCTAGCTGTGTATATTTTGTTATTTTTCGCAAATTGAGGAGATGATAAGACAATCTCATTAGCTACAGGCTCAGCAACAGAGGCTCATATATTGCATTAGGCAGTGGCGAGCCGTGAGCTTTATACCTAGGCCCTCTGACCCCCACCAATTCCCTCGAAAAAAAGAAAAAAAAAAGAGTTATTACGTCACAGCGTATACTTCAGCGGAATATCAAAACAACGGCCCAGGGTGCAAAACGCATCAATGACAGCGACCCTCTACCACACAAAACAACACCTGTGAACCCAATTTGTGTTCTTTGACATTGAAAATGATATTGCATTGTGTTTGTTACTTTCGTTGCAGTTGTATGTCTTAAGTGTAATTTGGCATGCTTTTATTTTGAAGGCGAGTTCACGCTGTTGACAGGAAGTTGTTGTTGCTATGGAAACAAGAAAAGTTTCACAGCGGGCGGAACTTGTCATAAAGTCCGCGATAATAAAACCCACCCATTTAGAGGTAAGATATGATTGGTCAATTGTACTGTCATTTGACATTACTCTCTCGTTCAGTTACTATAGCGGGCCCTCTGGGAATTCATAGCTGGACCACCAATCAGCTCCCATCTTCACAGTGACTCGGAGAGACGAGCTTCTTTAATTTAACTCTTCACATTCCAACAGAAACTGAATAGGCAGATTCAAAGGATTTATTTCTTTGGAAATGTTATTTTAAATACAATTAAATCAAGTTATTTTGGTAAAACCAATGAAAAATATTTTACCGGGGGCATGGGGGTTCAACTGGTTAAAGGGGACCTATAATGCAAAATGCACTTTTTGATGTCTTTTATAGATAAATACGTGTCCCCGGTGTCAGGGAACTCAAAAAGTGTCAGAAAACAAAACCCCCTCTCTTTACCTCCGTACCCAAATCTCTAAAAACGGGGGTACAACGGAGCTGATCCAGATTTGCCTATTTCCCTATATGTCCTGAGTTGAATCTGTGTACACGGGAAAAACACTGAAATTATCTCATCTTGTCTCTCTAATGCATTGGACAAGGTTCAACACTGGCTGAACAACATTTGCTTACAGTTAAATGTAAGAAAAACAGTATGCATGATGTTAAGTAAACGACCAGTCAAAATCGAAGGATCCAATGTGTTTTTAAACGGAGCAGAAATAGAACTAGTCTCCCAGTTCAAGTATCTTGGAGTCATATTGGACTCGAACTTGACTTTTAAGAAACATATTAAGAAAGTATCCAATACCATTAAATTCAATAATAATTTCTTAAGGCAAGGCAAGGCAAGGCAAGTTTATTTATATAGCACCTTTCAACACAAGGCAATTCAAAGTGCTTTACAAAAATGGAAGACATTAAGAAAATGGCATTTAAAATCAGTCATTAAAAATAAAAGATAATAAAATAAACATTAAAAGAAAAAAATACATGGATAAAAGTTACAGTGCAGTTTAAGATATGAATAGTTCAATTAAAAGCAGCGGCAAAAAGAAAAGTCTTCAGCCTGGATTTAAAAGTAGTAAGAGTTGCAGCAGACCTGCAGGTTTCTGGGAGTTTGTTCCAGATATTTGGAGCATAATAACTGAACGCTGCTTTACCATGTTTAGTTCTGACTCTGGGGACAGAAAGCTGACCAGACCCAGAAGACCTGAGAGTTCTGGATGGTTCATAATTTAGCAGTAGGTCAGACATGTATTTTGGGCCTAAACCATTCAAAGCTTTATAAACCAGCAACAATATTTTGAAATCTATTCTTTGACACACAGGAAGCCAGTGTAAGGACTTCAGAACAGGAGTGATGTGATCCACTTTCTTAGTGTTAGTGAGGACTCGAGCAGCGGCGTTCTGAATTAGCTGCAGCTTTCTAATAGATTTTTTAGTGAGCCCTGTAAAGACACCATTACAGTAGTCCAGTCTACTGAAGATAAAAGCATGGACAAGTTTTTCCAAATCCTGCTGTGACATTAGTCTTTTAATCCTGGATATATTCTTTAGGTGATAGTAGGCTGATTTAATAACTGTTTTAATGTGACTGTTGAAACTCAGGTCAGAGTCCATGACTACACCTAGATTTCTGGCTTTATCTGTTGTTTTGAACATTGCAGACTGAAGCTCAGCGCTAACTTTTATACGTTCTGCCTTGGCTCCAAAAACCATTACCTCAGTTTTATCTTTGTTTAATTGGAGAAAGTTCTGACACATCCAGTCATTGATTTGTTCAATGCACTTACTCAGTGTTTGAATTGGAGCATAATCTCCTGGTGAAATTGTTACGTAAATTTGTGTGTCATCCGCATAGCTATGGTAACTTATTTTGTTATTTTTCATTATCTGAGCCAGTGGTAGCATGTAGATGTTAAAGAGAAGAGGCCCCAAGATGGAGCCTTGAGGTACCCCACATGTCATATTTGTCAACTCAGATGTGTATTTACCAGCGACGTGCAGTCAGTGGAGGCAGAGCCTACATACTCCAATGTAACGGAAAAACAACTAAAGAAAAACTAAATAGAAAAAGAAAAACTAAATAGTAATAATAATAAAATGTCTCCACTGATCTGTGTTGTAAGTGTGATTTATGTATGATTCTAATCGCTTTTTATAGTCAAAATCAGCAAATTTGCCGAGCTCCGCTACGGGAGCGATGACAAGTGAGGCAGGCACGTGCTCTGCCTCTCGTAAGCCCACAGTAACTTGCTGGAGCACGGGCACTAATTTAGCGCGGGCACTTATTTTGTGAGCGCGCTCAAGCCAGTTACTGTGGAGTGAGGTGAGGCACAGATGAGATCTGCCTCACCTCAGAATGCGTCACCCCCATAGACTGTATATAGTCACCCCACAGAAACTGGCTGGAAAGCGGGCCCTAAGCGCATGCCTGTTACCATCTCACTGTAGGTCACCAATGTAATGTATGTAGATCCCTTTATTACATTTATCCTCGCCATCCATAGTCTCTAAATAACTTATTTCACGTATATATGATATTTAGGCTCGCTGGTCTCAACGGCAATGAAAATGCACCAGGGGAGGCAGCCATAACCTCTGCCGCACTGAAGGGGGCGCACGTGAGCCCACAGGTTCTTGTTGCTACTGTAATTCTACGCAGAGACGGTAGACGTAACAACAAACTAGACTTTTGAAACTACAGGAAGATAAGGAGGACTTTTACAAAAAAGTAATGGAGATTGTTGTCCAGAAGGATAGCATGGACTTCATCTTCAAGTCAAGGTAAGACCACATTTGTAATGAAAATGGGATCTTACTAAGAAAGAACAATCCAATATTTAGATTTTGGGTATCCTTTTGTTGAACGGTCTGTTTAAAATGAATCGAAGCATCAGACTAAAAAAGCTTTTGAAAATAACCGAATATTTCGATTAAGGTCAAAATATAATATTTGTAAATCTGACTCAGTGAGTCAGTGCCTCACCAGCCATGAACCTCACCGCACGTCACTGGTATTTACCTATAGAAACAACGTTTTTTCTGTCCTTTAAGTAGGACTCAAACCAATTTAGAACTGTTTCCGAAAGTCCCACCCAGTTTTCTAGTCGGTCTAGTAATATGTTGTGGTCAACAGTATCAAACGCAGCACTGAGACCTAATAATACTAACACTGAAGTTCTGCCACTGTCTGTGTTTAAGTGGATGTCATTGAAGACCTTTACAAGAGCAGTCTCAGTGCTGTGGTTTGGACGAAATCCTGACTGGAACACATCCAAACAGTTATTTAAATGCAAGAAGTTACTCAACTGTTGAAATACAACTTTTTCAATGATTTTACCTAGAAATGGCAGGTTTGATATTGGCCTGTAATTGTTCATTACTGAAGCATCTAGATTATTCTTTTTTAAGAGCGGTTTAATGACTGCAGTTTTCAGTGCCTGTGGAAAAATACCTGAGTGAAGAGATGTGTTTACTATATGAAGTAGATCTGAGGCCATGCAATGAAAAACATCTTTGAAAAATCCTGTTGGAATAATATCAAGGCAGCAGGAGGAGGATTTCAGAAGTTGAATAATGTCCTCTAGGTTTTTATCATTAATCTGATGGAATTGTGTCATGGTGTTTGAATTGATATTAGGTGGATACAGGGACAACACATTTGGTGTACCTGATGCAGAGGCACTGACTGCTTGTCTAATTTTCTGAATTTTGTCAGTGAAGAAGGAGGCAAAATCATTGCATGCCCTGGTGGATAGAAATTCAGATGCTACTGACACTGGGGGGTTAGTTAGTCTGTCGACGGTAGCAAACAAGGCACGTGCGTTGTTTTTGTTTTTGGTAATGATGTCAGAGAAGAAAGACTGTCGTGCGTTTTTCAATTCCAAATTATAAAGGCCAAGTCTCTCTTTATAGATTTCAAAGTGAACCTGGAGATTTGTTTTTCGCCACCTACGTTCAGCTTTTCGACACTCTCTTTTTTCTGTTCTCACGGTCATGGCCTTTCTCCATGGAGATATTTTCTTGCCAATCACTTCCTTTACCTTAGTTGGAGCAATGGTATCTATAACATTTTTAATTTTTGAATTAAAATGATCTACTAGCTCATTTACTGAGATGTTAGCAGGGGCAAGTGTGGATGAAAAATTATGAGTAAACATTTCCCTAGTATTTTCAGTTAAATATCGCTTTGTGGTTACCTCTTTCTGAACATTTTTGTGAACAGAAATAGAGCTCTCAAAGAAAACACAGGAATGATCAGATAGTGCAACATCAGTCACCACAACCTGAGATATTCAGACCCTTTGAGATAATTAAGTCCAGAGTGTGCCCCTTATTGTGCGTGGGCTCCGCCACATGCTGAGTCAGTCCATAGTTATCAAGAACACAAAACAGTTCTTTAGCCCCTCTGTCCTGGGGGTTGTCAACATGGATGTTAAAATCACCAACAATGACTAGACGGTCAAAGTCAATACACACTATAGACAGCAGTTCAGTAAAGTCATCAAAAAAGCTTGCACAGTATTTGGGTGGTCTATAGATATTTAGGAACAGAGCTCGAGAGGAGCATTTCAGCTGAAGGGCCACATATTCAAAAGAAACAAAGTCCCCATAAGATGTCTTCCTGCATTGAATGGAATCATTGAACAAAATAGCAACTCCACCCCCTTTCTTATGCATTCTTTCCTGACTCATAAAACTAAAGTTGGGAGGGGTTGATTCGATAAGAACAGCTGCACTGTTATTTTGTTCAATCCAAGTTTCCGTTAAAAACATAAAATCGAGATTGTGCTCAGTGATAAAATCATTGATTAAAAATGTTTTTCCTGCCAAAGACCTGACATTTAATAAAGCTAGTTTAAGTTTGTTAAATACACTATCAGTAAGATTTTTTGTGACAAGCTGTGGCTGACATGGAATCACTGTTAAATTTGATAACCTCACACAAACGTTTGAGCACTTCTTGTTTCTAAACTGATTCACCGCTCTTAATCTATTACCTATCAACACAGATATCGGCAAAGCTACAGGCAGGAAGGGCCCCGGCATGTGCTGGAAAGAGTTGAGAGTGCCAAACGCCCTTGAGCCTGGACCCAGCACATATCAGTAAGAGTTTGTTGCGTTTTGTACACACACATCCTTATCAGGCTTCGGAGACTGCAGATGCTTTCTTGAAGGGAGGGGAGGTGGTTGACGTAGGCACGGTGATGAAGACGGGGGAGATGGTGCGCGTCTCTGCTTCGGTGATTTTGGTAGGCGTTGTGGAAGGGCGGGGGTAAAGGACATGCTGCCAGGGGGGGGAGGTGGTTGACGTAAGCTTGTCTTCGGTGATTTTGGTGGGCGTCGTTGAGGGGCGGGGGTAAAGGACATGCTGCCAACCCTGCGTATCGCCTTCATGCGGTCATCGAACTCCAGGGGGGAGGGCGAGGGTGAAAGGGTGAGCGGAGAGTAGAGAGAGCTGGGGGATGAATGAAGAGTATCCTCAAAGGCGTTGACAGGGGGGGTGACGGGCAGTGGAGACTCCTCCATTTGTGTCATAGGTCTCCCATAATCAGAACATTCCTCAGGCGGGTGCAGTGATACTTCTTCAGGGTTTTCTGCGCGATGTGTTGTGTCTTTCTCCTGTTTTGATTCCTCTTGCCGCTTGTCCTTGGCAGAGGGAACAGATTGATGACGCAGGCAGTTGAATATGTTAGAGATAAACAATTTCACTCCTGACTTGTTCAGGCAAACTCCATCTGCCTTAAAAAGATGTCTGCGATCCCAGAAAAAGTTAAAATTGTCAATAAAATGGACAGAATGGTCAGTACAGGCAGCTGAAAGCCACGTGTTCAGTGCAAACAATCTGCTGAATCTCTCCACTCCTCTTCTGACTGGCGGTAGAGGGCCACTGATGAACACTTCCGCATTTAGAGAGCTGACAGTTTCCAACAGACATTTAAAGTCTTCTTTCAGCACTTCTGACTGTTGTTTCACAACATAATTTGTTCCAATATGTAGTACCACATTCTTCACAGTCGGATGTTCAGCCCCAATATGCAGGATCTTCTCAGCCAAGTCAGAGACCATATTCTTGGGAAAACAGAGTACTTTGGTGTTGTTCTTACTACACAGACCTTTTACATCTCTTACAGCAGAGTCACCCACAATCAGAGTTTCAGGCCCAGTCGTTAGCTTTCCCTCTAGCCTTTTACTTTTGGAGTAGCTATTGGTCCTTACTCTGCTGTGTGAAGAGGACAGGTTATTCAGGTCATCAGAAAGAGATCTCCGGTTCTCGGTCAGCGGAGCGTATCTGTTCTGGATTGGCACACTTGGTGGTTTAGGAGGATTGTTTGTAGTTCTCCCTTTAGCAGCTGTCCACGGCTGTTTCCTAGTATGAATAGGGGTTGAAGAGGCACTCTTCCTGGGTGATAACAATGCAGGCCAGCCGGTCGCATCACAGATTTCAGAGTGCTGGGCTCTGCCTGTTATTCGTCCTCCCAAATCCCATGGAAATGATTTACTCTTAGGCTTTGCACCCAGAGAGTTCCAGGGAGGACTACCACTTAAAGGTGGGGTATGTAATTTATTTCAGAAACACTTTTTGTTATATTCCATGGAATGCTCTTAACATCCCGATAGCAATGAATATATTAAATGCTTTGACAATAAATAGATAAAAAAATGTCATCTGTGGAAGCCGTAGCGCTGTAAAAAGCACGACCAATCATCTGAGCCGGTCCGGCTAAAATAACTGGATGGCCTACCTGCCTGTCAGCCTTCCATCTGTGCACAAACTTATCTCGTGCCCTCATTGGTCATGTGCGCGTTCGTGTGTGTTGGAGGAGGGGCTCTGTAAGGAAGTGGCAGATCTTTTCCGGTTGTGTATTTTCAAATTCTAGCGCACTCGAGCTGGTTTCTCCAAAATTACATACCCCACCTTTAACTGTCAATGCTGCAAAGTCATACCTCCACTGTATAATTCTATCCCACATTGAATACTGTTTTACAAACTGGTCGTTTGCTTGTGCCACAAACCTTAAACCGATAGAACAGCTGTACAAGAGAGCTATCAAGGTGTTTGACAGAAAGTCAAATTCATACCACCACTGTACCATCCTTGAAAAACACAATTTCTTGAGTTTTGACAATTTTAAGTCTTTTAAAAGTATGTGTTTTTTTTATAAATGAGTTATTACGTCACAGCATATACTTCAGCGGAATATCAAAACAACGGCCCGGGTGCAAAACGCATCAATGACAGCGACCCTCTACCACACAAAACAACACCTGTAAATAACCCAATTTGTGTTCTTTGAAATTGAAAAGGATATTGCATTGTGTTTGTTACTTTCGTTGCAGTTGTATATATGTCTTAAGTGTAATTTGGCTTGGCTTCCTATTTTGTATGGACATGCTTTTATTTTGAAGGAGAGTTTACGCTGTTGACAGGAAGTTATTGTTGCTATGGAAATCTTGACCCGTTGTTATAACACATGCATAAACTTCCCAGCGGGCGGAACTTGTCATAAAGTCTGCGATAATAAAGCCCACCCATTTAGAGGGAAGATATGGTTGGTCAATTGTACTGTCATTTGACATTACTCTCTCGTTGAGTCACTATAGCAGGCCCTCTGGGAATTCATAGCATGCCGCCGCATGTACAGACAGCGCTCGCTAACACGGCTATTACTGAGCCCCGCGCTTTAGCCGAAGAAGCTGACCGGTTCTTCCTGGCCACCCAGCGTTTTGCCCCCGAGGTGCTGGCCCCGACACGCAGTGGTACCCTCCCTGGTAGGGGCGCAGACTCCTGTGTGACACTGGCGCCCAGCGGAGCATCCTGCCAGCTACGGTGGAAGACGCCGCTGGTGGGGGCCACGGCCCACCTTTAACGTCTGCTAACGACACCCCTATTCGCACCTATGGCACAAAGACAGTGGACCTGTGTTTCGAGGGCCAGCGGTTTACCTGGGATTTCGTCACGGCTGACATCTCCTTCCCCCTCCTCGGCGCAGACTTCCTGTGCGCTCACGGACTGCTGGTGGACTGCTGGTGGACGTCAAGAACAGCTGGTGGACGCACTGACGTTTGCCTCGTTCGCATGTGTCTGCGGCGAGGCATCATTCAGCGGGCTCTCCAGCTCACTCTCACAGGGTGATAAGTTTCAACACCTTTTCAGTTAGTTTCTCGACTTGACACAGCCCACCTTTACCGCTGCCACTACCAAACACGGGGTCGAGCACCACATTGACTCTAAGGGCCCCCCAGTCTACGCTAGGGTCCCGGCGGGTCAACCCTGACATGCTGGCGGTCGCCAAGTTGGAGTTCGAAAACATGGAGCGTCTGGGCATCATCCGCCGCTCAGACAGCCCTTGGGCCTCACCGCTCCACATGGTCCTTAAACCAGCCGGCGGCTGGCGACCGTGTGGTGACTACCGCCGCCTTAACGACTCCACTACGCCTGACCGCTACCCGGTCCCTCACATCCAGGACTTCTCTGCACACCTGGCGGGCAAGCTGGTCTTCTCCAAAGTGGATCTGGTGCGGGGCTACCACCAGGTTCCAGTGCACCCCGCAGACGTCCCCAAGACTGCGGTGATTACGCCGTTCGAGCTGTTCGAGTTTCTGCGTATGCCGTTTGGACTTAAGAATTTAGCTCAGTCCTTTCAGCGGCTGATGGATTCGGCGCTCAGAGACATGCCATTCATCTTCGTCTATTTAGACGACATCCTGGTCGCCAGCTCCTCTGAAGAAGAGCACCAGGCACATCTCCGAGACCATTTTGCAAGGCTCAACCAACACAGCCTGATTATCAACCCGGCAAAGTGTCAGTTCGGGTTGTCCTCCATCCAGTTCCTCGGACATCTCATCAGCAAAGATGGAGCCGCCCCCCTCCCGTCGAAAGTGGAGGCCGTGTCTGCCTTTCCCCGACCGCCCACAGCTCAAGCACTCTGAGAGTTCCTCGGGATGGTGACGTTTTATCACCGGTTCATCCGCCGGGCTGCCCACACCATGCGCCCGCTGTACGAGGCCCTCAAGGACAAGTCCCCCAGCCAGGCCATAGACTGGACGGCCGAAAGAGAGGCCGCCTTCGATGCCACCAAAGCCGCCCTGAGCGAAGCCGCCATGTTGGCTCACCTGTCACACAAGGCCCCCATCGCTATCACCACCGACACGTCTGACTGAACTTTGGCTGGCCTTTGTTCATGAAAACCTGTCCATATTCAGTGACACAATCAAAATGCTTGAAGGCCAGGGGCCTCATCAACCCAGTCTCACGGCATTTCGTGTTATAGTCACAACATTTCATCTATTGATTCGTGTTCACACAAAACGATTTTAAAAGCAATGTATTTCTATTGGTAGTATGTTTCGTGCCTGCACCACGTCTTTTTGTCCAGTCGGGTGTTGGAAGACCGGAAGCTGTGTGGTTCATAAAAACATTTTCTTACTCAATTATCAAGCCACGATTATTGTTTTTATTTTAAATCATATAATGTCGGGACTTTTTTTGCCGTCCGTGAGGAAAATAAATGGGGCTCAGAAAACTAAAATATGTATTTTTTAAATCTTTTTTTCCTTCTAATTTGTTATTCTTTTCTAAATAACACACTGTTATAGAGAGGCGAAGTCCCTCCCTTTCCGGGGGAGCTCCATGGGACCTTATTTCGGAAAAACCTTATGGTAGCCCTTGTTATATAAGCACAGGCGGAGCCCTCTACTCGGGGCACTGTCTGTCCTATATCGCTCGCTGAAGAGAGGTGTAGGATGACAGTCAGGAGGCAAGGCCTCCTTTTATACGGTGAGATGCGCGCGCATTCAGGGAGGCCCGGCAGTAGGTAAATGCTTGCATGATAAGGTAGTACCCATAGAGTCCAGTAGAGGGCTCCGCCTGTGCTTATATAACAAGGGTTACCATACGTAACCCCTCGTTATACCTTGGGTTGCACAATGAGTTTAAAACGTTGGCTTTTTAATCATGTCACAATCATAAAATGAATATTGAGCTTTGTATAAAATAAAGATCTCCTTCTCCTTGTATCTTTTCAGTAAACATATTTGTTAGTTTTTTTCTGTATTTCGAATTGTAAAGAAGGCTACATGCTTGATTTAACGTCGAATAATTTTTTTTATTTCATAATTAAATATTTCCCCAAATATAACATAAAACAATTGAACAAATCCAAAGCAAAAGAAAAAGAACTAACAGAAACTATTATTTTCAAACTAATTCCTCAAATAGCTCAAGGAATTGTTTTGAGGTTTCCTCGGCTGCTGCCTGCTGTCCTCCTCCTTGGCCTCCAGGAACTGCAAGAATTGCGACTTTCGTTTTCTTTTTGCGGGGAGGGGGACCGGCAGAGGTGGATGGCTCAACATCCTCCTGTCTGTCCGAGCCAGACTCGGTGGCCTCCTCATCCTCCACTTTGGCCTGGCTCTGGACAGAGAAACTGGACAAAAACGTGGGCTTTTTGTTGTTGTTCAGGAGGTTGATCCTGCCCCGCCTCCGACGTAAGCGTGACGTATGCGGTTCTTGCTTCTAGACGGACAATTTTTTCGAGCTTGGTAAGAACCGGTTTTCGGGGAAAAGAGCCGGCTCCGCTGCGATATGAACAGGAAAAAATGGTGCTTATCAGGCCCAAGCTCCGAACCGGCCCTGGAACCGCGTTGGTGTGAAAGGGGCATAACACTACGTCCATTTATATATACAGTCTATGGGAGAAACCTGTTTAGGGCTACACCAGATATCCCAAATCATGTTATGGGCCAATCAATTCAGATAGCACAATCTAGGTTCAGATCCAGGTCCAGTTGCTGCTGTTGTGTTACCATTAAAGGTGTCCTATCATGCAAAATACATAGGAACTCACAAAGTGTCAGAAAATAAAACCTTTTCCTTCATACCCACATCTCTAAAAACGGGGGTACAACGGAGCTGATCAAGATTTGTGGCCGATATGACGTAATATCGGAAATGTGGGCTGGCTTTACACCCACGGCCCTATCAGAAACGTCGCTATCAGAAACAATGCACGACGTGTTTTGGACGTAATATGGTCTTTGTTTACATTAGCAAGTATTGCTAACACTCAGAGCTAACCTGTACTGAAGAGAGTATGTGTAAAAAAGCAGGAAATAAAAAAAAGAGCTCCATACTGTTACAGAAATAATTCTTGAAGTGGTTTGGAACATGATATGGCATTTAATCACGGCAGCATTTAGCTGTAGAAATCTCTCTCTACCCTCTGCAGCTCACAGCTTGCCTGCTCAAAAGGGGGCGGGGCCAGTAGCTACACTCACAGAATCGGCCATTCTCTAACAGACCTGAAATAGAGGGGTATGAGGGATGTCTAAAATGCATGATCTGTTTGGTATTTTGAGCATAAAACATCATATACATGTTTTTTATATATTTGTATATATCTGAGACCCAGAATATATGCCTAAAAATAGCATGATAGGAGATATTTAACGTTAGTTGAATAATGTTCCTAAGCCAGGTTGTGTTGCCTTTGACATGAAGATGTTCATGTTAACATGTTTATCCCCTATACAATATGCTTTGCGGGGAGGAGTTTCCCCTTTGACCTGTGTGACGAATGCGCAGTTGGGTTCTGTATGTGGAAGATGTCGGTCAGTTTTGTGAGAGCGCAATAAAGAAGTAAGCGTATACAAATGTTGTGTTTATTACGTGTAACATTGGTAGCAGAGGATGGTTTCTAACTATAGAACCCCGCCGAAGTTTGACGAAGCCAGGCCCTACGAGTGTTGGAAAAATGAAGTCAACGTCTGGAGACGTGTTACAGAGCTCGACAAAAAGAAACAAGCCCTCACTGTCGCTCTTGGGCTTGAAGGGAGAGCCAGGGAATCATCCATGGAAATACCAGCGGAAGATTTGGACAGTGATGACGGTATGGCGAAACAATTAGCAAAACTGGACGAGGTGTTCTTAAAGGAGGAAAAAGACAGAGCGTATGAAGCCTACTCCCATTTTGACGGCATTTCAAAGGACAGTGCTGTGTCCATGGCGGACTACATTATTGACTTTGAACAGAGATAAAACCGGATGAAAAAGTATAACATGGTGTTGCCTGATGCTGTGTTAGCATTTAAGCTGCTAGACATGGCTTGTTTTGCGAGAAGAGCAGGCAACTGGCATTGACGGCGTGCACGGAATTGACGTTCGCCTCCAAGAAATCGGCGCTAATGAGCTGGGTAATGCAACCTTTCCTGTTTGGGGAAAAAGTGTTATTGACTCACCGCCAGGCTATCGATATCTCCCATGACCTGCTCACAGAGAGCAAGAGCTTCCTTCTAACACCCCTCTGGCACAGATCCATCGGCCCAGTCGGCCAGCACATTCTTCAGAGAAGATGTTCAGTGTTAGAAGGTGTGTATATTGTTTGGTTTGGAGAAAACCGCCCATTGTGTCCTAAAATGTCTTGCATCTGGCATCTGTCATAGGTGACGGTCTATAAGGTTACCTAAAGAAATCAAAATTGATTTAGACTTTTTTTGTAGAATAGTGTACATCAGTGCTTTTCATTTGCAGCTCTTTTAGTAAACGCTGTGCATGTGTTGTCCAGTTGGTGAAGATAGTGGAGGAAAAGAAGAGTGTTTACTGTAAAGGGAACCCGTCTGTTCCATTGGTGCGTTATCAATAAATTAGCTGCAAACCTGTTGAATGTTTGGAATAAAGTGCAACGGTAAACTGACAGGTGTAACATGAGGTCATGTTGACAAATTTAAATCTGCAGATCATTATATGTGGAGGTGTTATTCTAACACTGAGCTCATGTAATGTGCATATTCTGCAAAGCGAACTTAAATGGTCACATCAATATAACTAGCTATTCGCTACTCTTTTCCCACAGCTAATTGTCGGGTTTGTTGTCATGACACTTTAGAACTGCTACTAATTCTTTCAAAGATACATTCAGTAAAGTTTTTACTGGCCCACAGTGCTAAATGAGCATCATATATCTACCCAGGTTGATAGGGCTGTTAATCAAAAGCAATGACTCATTGATTTCTTGGCCAGGCGCTGAAACTCCCCACAGGAATTTCAATTCCCAATTCCCTAAGACGTCTTGGTATTTTCAGCTGCGCGGCCATGGAGGACAGTGTAATGAGTGAGGGAGTTGCAAAACTTTTCAGGCTAAAAAAAGCCTGATCCTCCAGCCTGGGGAGCAACACATAGCCTTAACCTAATACCTCTGGGTTGCTATGTGGCTAATGACTATGGATTGCTTGAGGTCATTTTAGTAGAGCCTCGTTCATATAATAATCACATATGCCTGTTGACATATTTTTTGTTTAGAAGTCTCCAATGAGAATCAGACCTTTGATCCCTAAGCTGCTGCTGCTGTGTCGTGGGTTTGCAGCAATGTTGAACATGATCCATGAAATGACATTTCAGAGGGGAATAGGTTTCACAGAACTCTTAAACATTAATCTGGGCTGGGTGAATTTCAAAAGATACTGAGGTCACATTATCTTTTGAAATGTGATATAAACAACACAATGCTAAAATATTTGACCCTGATCGGGAGATATCACATTTGACGAGAAAACCTCTTCAGATTCTAAAAGAAAGATTTATTTGTATACTACTGTTGAACAAATCATACATTTTTCTAATTTAGAATACATTTTCTTGTTATTTGTAATGTTTAACAACTGCTGTTTCCAAGATCACAAATTCACGTGATCCTTGAAATGCTCCCAAAAAAAAGGATAGTTCTACAATACCATACATTGTCGAGAACAGCGACAGACGGTCGAATCAATTCCGTTTTTATTTATGACAGACACATACGTGATATATTTCTAAGGATTTCTATCTCTTTATTTAAGTAATATTTGTATTCAAGCCAAGTGTTCAAAATGTGTCCAAATTCTACAGAATAACTTAAAACAATTCTAAGTTAAGTACGGAGCCCTGGAGCGTTCATAGAGAGAAAAATAAATAAAACGAGGACACGTTTTATAAATTTGTGCGCACGAGATGTAATTCGTGGCCTCAATTTAAATAAAACGAGGCCACGCTTTATTAATTAGTGCGCACGATATACTTTCTCGTGCGCACAAGAGACTTTCTCGTTACCGGTGCGCCAAGTAGGAAGTGGAGCGCACAGGAGACAACCGTTTCATTGCAGACTGTTATGTTTATGTGGGGAAATGGCAGTGCATACATTATTTGAGATATATTTCAAACTCGGACTTCATTTTTTTGGGACATTTCGGCCAGGGGTGTAGAGCTATTTGTTTAAGCACCGGATTGGCAAAACAGGAGAGTCTGTGAACCAGTCTGCCTTGATCTATGAATTCATGTCTGTGACTCTCACAGTATCTGCTATCTGCGCGCAGAGAGCTGTGTCTTTTACGCAGCGCCTTCATTGTGTTTACCTTCAGAACAGCTGAATAGAGATCGAGGCTGCTACATTTTAGCCACACACACACACGCACACACACACCTCTACACACATCGAACTGCCCGATTATTCCCCCTATTACTCGTTTTATGAAGGAGATGTCCAGTCACCAGGGCGCATGATGTGTAAATAACCCAATTTGTGTTCTGTAAAACTGAAAAGGACATGACATTGTTTTTGTTACTTTCGTTGCAGTTGTATATGTCTTAAATGTAATTTAGGTTAACTTCCTGTTTTATTTAGATGCTTTTATTTTGAAGGCGAGTTTTGTTGGAGTAGAATACCTCTGCTACGCGCCGTTCGTTGGATGAGGCTGGATCTCTATTAAATTAAGAAAGGAATTGAAAACACCGGAATCAAAGTTATAACAAATTATCTGAGTTTACTTCTAGTAGGAAACCAAACACATATACAAGTTATACAGAGTACTCGAGTACTCCGGGCTTCAGGCCTGATGATGCGGTTTTACAGGTAGACAGACCAGCTTTCAGAAAACGAGAAGTATGGACTCCAGGTTTGTGATGCGGTTTACCGTCTTCTAGCACCAGCTTTCAACAGACCAGAAGCATTTTACACTCAAAATCATCAGTATTTCTATCCATTTTTGGGGCGGAGATGGGTCATCTCTTCCTTCCCACTTTTCTCCCAAGCGAATTAGAGAACCCCTGGGGAGGAGCTGTTTAAACTGACCACCTCCTCCAAGTGTCCTGATTGGCTGGATTCGCTTCTGGCCGAGGTCAATCAGAGTTTTCGAACAGAGTGAGATCCCCAACCACACCAGGTCAAAAGTCAATGTTTATCTTTACCTTATCTTACTCTACATTCCTTTCTAGGGGATATTTTCACCTAAACCCTTCTCCCACAGACATTTAAACTTTTCCTCACCTATTTAACGATGTGTCTTTAACGACTTAATGACCGCATCTGGCTCTTAGTGGTGATAAGGATCAATGTTGGTGTGTGAAACACAGAATCTCTAAGTCAGTGAATTTAAAAGTGAGAATAACATTCTTTTTCTAAGTGATTATCAAAACCCGTTCAAACAATATATGTTTACTTCAATACAGTGTAGAATCATATCTTCTTACTTCAATCCCTCTTTTGATCTCACCTCACGAGATCAACATATAGCACTTGAAACATTACCACTGTCAATTTTCTTCTTACTGTGTCCGTCCCAACATTTATATAAACCCATCAGAAGCTGGGATATAGAGCACTTTAAACCTTTAGGAACAGTCCACAACAACAACTTATTATGACAGTGGAGGGAGAATAAAATATGTCTAAAAAGCAAAGTCCTTGTCAGCTGAGTCATCTTTACTCTTCCCTCAATGGTGGAACTGATGAGTCTTAACACACAATGAGCAGATACAAGGCACACAACAACAACCACATGTCACCAAAATGTCAATAAAAGTAGCCACAGAAATTAGAAAAGACATTATCATACTTTTCCCTCTTTTGGTAACACATAGTTCTGTAGAATAAAAAATACCAATCCCTTATATTGTGGGATATAAAAATAAAGTTGAAAGTTCCTCAAAAAAAAAAATTGATTGTTCAGACAAAGTTCCACACCGGCTATATCAACCTGTTTCAGCGGGAAATGGAGTTCCCTGTGCCGTCTTGGTTTGCCATATCTTCGTCCCCCCAGCCCGCTGACGGCGGCTTCTGGGGTGCCTGCTAGAGAGATGTGGCCTGATTGTCTTCCGCCCGCCCGCTGATGGCGGCTTCCGGGTCGACTGTTGGAGAGATGTCCTCCCGATCCTCCTCCTCCGGTCTGCTGATGGCGCCTCCTGGGTCGACTGTTGGAGAGATGTCCTGATCCTCCTCCTCCGGTCTGCTGATGGCGGCTTCCGGGTCGACTGCCTTGACGAGAGCCAGATCTGTTCTGATGTCGTCCAGGGTCCTCGCGACGAGGGCCAACTCTGTCCTGATGTCGTCCAGGGTCCTCGCAGGTGTTTTTCCCGACCGCACACTGGCTCCAGTGGTACCAGTTGTCTCCCTTTCCATCTAGGCGGACGGCATGGGAGGTCCCCTCCAACCAGACGTAATCTGCTGTGTTGGCCTTGTGTTTCTCGGGTCCCCCTTTTGACGTCAGCAGCCTGTGTGGAGAAGTCTCATACCAAGCCCTTAAGTTGCTGGAAATATGGTTTTGAAATCATCTTTTCTACTTCTTTAGTGTTTATTGGCGGCACCAACTAGACTGGAGTGTGGACAAGAGACTATGCAGAAAATAATAAACAAAAATTAAAAATTAAAAATTAAAAATTAAAAATTAAAAATTAAATTAAAAAATAGAACAAAAATAAAAAATAAAACAAAAAGGAACAAACTAACAAAACAAAAAAATAACCAAAGCTAGATTATTTTAACTGTATCAATTTCTCTTAAAAGCAACAAATAAAACAAAACAAAAAATACCATAACTAGTATTTTAAATTGATACATTTCTCCTAAAAACGTAATAATCTCACATACATATTGTCTGATGTATATCCTATCCTTTTCCCCCTTTTTCTGAAATAGAACGCCGTTAACGGTGTTCTTATTTTCAGAAACATCGAGCCTTATACATCAGTTATTTAATATCAGCTATATATTTATTATTACTATTACTTATATATGAGGCATTAAATGTCAGCCTTCTTCCATGATTGACCTCGTCTACATTATCTGACTTATATTGATACGTGTCTGTTTGTATTTATTTAATATACTGGGCAATTTATTGATAACTTTTTGAATCTCCCTCTTTTCTTAACAACTTGAGGTATGGCTATTTTGAAATCTGACTTGGTTAAGAGATGATTTGTTTATTGGTGAAAGGAACACTCTTCCCCTCAATGGTGTGGGGGTGGGTATTTAGGGAGAGTTCCTTACAATCTCCAGATCTTCCTCTCTGTGTTTAGGCCATAAAACCTTTTAATGGGCTCTGTGGTCTGTTCAGATTTAGATTTTCTTCCTCTCCAGAGGTCACGCCTGTCTTTGACCCTGTATGCTGCTTTTGGGTCTGCAGCACCTCAGGACAGAGAAAGTGGAGATCTCTTCCCAAAAGTGTAAGCTTCCACATGAGCAACATAGCAACACATTAAACTCCCTGAATTGTTTGTAAAGCGGTCTTTAAGGCCTGAATTGAGTCTTCTGTTGTGTAACGGAAAATCCCATTCCCAAAAAGGGTCAGTTTAATAGCCCTTATCATATTATCGCTCTGTGCTTGCATGCTAGGACCTATTGTCTTTGCCAGAGCTGCTGCTATTCTTTCTACATGTATTAGCTCCATATTAGCAGGGTACACTAACATGGTTGGTTGATCCAGTTTAAGATTTTCAATATCTTCCATTACTATTTCCAACATTCCTTATCCCTGAATATCAGGTCTAACAATGTGTTTTCCTTTAGGAGTATTAGATGGGATACTCATAAGTGGCATTTGTGAGCTATCATCTCCGTAGGGTGGAGGTAGGGTCTCAGACATTATACCACCCGCTTGTTGCTCTCTGTCTCTTGTCTTCTGCAATTCTTCACCCACAGTTCTTTTTACTGGATTTGTCTCTCAAGTATTACACAGATTTGACTTAAAAAAAAAAAAAAAAAATCACACAGAGCTTCTCATACCTTATCATATCACAGTCAGGCAAATTATTATTGTGCGATGTTTATTTCAACAGATAGCGTGACTTCCAGAAGTAAGCTTCTACAATCTCCTCACGGTGATTGCGACTTCAGGTCAAGAGTTAAAAACTCAGTCAACAAAATCTCTTTATCGTCACGTTTAATGAGCCTGATTATCCCCACAACAGTTTTGTGATGAGATACGGTCGTTCCAAATAATTAGTTGGAGGTCGCGTCTCTCTCCTCCTCTATCACCCACCATATAACAATTACAGAAATTGTATACATTTAAAGCACCACGAAAGGTAACCGCATTAATCAATCTTATCATGATCTGCGGGGAATGTAACCCTTCTTTTACAGCCTTACAGTCTTTAATGAAAGCACTGTAAGGTAACCGTATTCATCAATGTTATATTGACCTACGGGGAATTTAACCCTATTTTGACACCTTCGTATAGTCTTTAATTAAAGCGCTGCAAGGTAACCGCATTAATCAATCTTATCATGATCTGCGGGGAATTTAACCCTCTTTTTCTAGCCTTGCAGCCTTCGTATTTAGTGAGTGAAGGGCTGGGATCTACCCGCCACACTCAAACACTATTTTTGCTCTAGATCCAGGACTGAATACCCTTCTCTAAGCACTAATAATCTAATTTAACTAGAATATGTATTGTATTTCCCACCGTGACTAAGAACACTGAGAACGCTGCTGACAACTCTAAAGTTTTAGTATAATCAATCACAGATTTTTGATAATCAAAACAGGTGTCTGCTCACCTTTTGTATATTGCCATGGTCTTAGTTGTCACCAGTATCTCTGTGTCCTCCCCCTGGACTGGATTCTGTCCCCTGGCTGTCGGCGTCCCTTTCTAGAGATCAGCTCACAAACGTCGGGAGTCACCACTTGTTGGAGTAGAATACCTCTGCTACGCGCCGTTCGTTGGATGAGGCTGGATCTCTATTAAATTAAGAAAGGAATTGAAAACACCGGAATCAAAGTTATAACAAATTATCTGAGTTTACTTCTAGTAGGAAACCAAACACATATACAAGTTATACAGAGTACTCGAGTACTCCGGGCTTCAGGCCTGATGATGCGGTTTTACAGGTAGACAGACCAGCTTTCAGAAAACGAGAAGTATGGACTCCAGGTTTGTGATGCGGTTTACCGTCTTCTAGCACCAGCTTTCAACAGACCAGAAGCATTTTACACTCAAAATCATCAGTATTTCTATCCATTTTTGGGGCGGAGATGGGTCATCTCTTCCTTCCCACTTTTCTCCCAAGCGAATTAGAGAACCCCTGGGGAGGAGCTGTTTAAACTGACCACCTCCTCCAAGTGTCCTGATTGGCTGGATTCGCTTCTGGCCGAGGTCAATCAGAGTTTTCGAACAGAGTGAGATCCCCAACCACACCAGGTCAAAAGTCAATGTTTATCTTTACCTTATCTTACTCTACATTCCTTTCTAGGGGATATTTTCACCTAAACCCTTCTCCCACAGACATTTAAACTTTTCCTCACCTATTTAACGATGTGTCTTTAACGACTTAATGACCGCATCTGGCTCTTAGTGGTGATAAGGATCAATGTTGGTGTGTGAAACACAGAATCTCTAAGTCAGTGAATTTAAAAGTGAGAATAACATTCTTTTTCTAAGTGATTATCAAAACCCGTTCAAACAATATATGTTTACTTCAATACAGTGTAGAATCATATCTTCTTACTTCAGTTTACGCTGTTGACAGGAAGTTGTTGTTGCTATGGAAACGTGAAATGCTACATGATGTGTGTGTGTGTGTGTTCGGTGTATGTGTGTGTCCGACACCGCCATTTGTTTTCAATTGACCATGAACAGTAATTTACACACATCTGGCTAACTCCATATGTGTATTCCCAAGTGAAAGAAGTTCGTTTAATCTTAATCTCGATGTAGGCTAGAGCTAAATGCTGTCGGAGTGCACCGGAACAAACGCCACTATCTTAATATCTTCTGAAAACAAATGCCCACACATACACACACACACACAGACACACACACAAACATACACACGCCCTGGCGACCGGACATCTTCTTCATAAAACTAATAATATGGCGTAATAATCGGGCAGTTCGATGTGTCTAACCATAAGAAAGTATCTCGTGCGAACGAGAAAGTATGTGCGCACAAATTAATAAAGCGTGGCCTCGTTTTATTTAAATTGAGGCCACGAATTACATCTCGTGCGCACAAATTAATAAAACGTGGCCTCGTTTTATTTATTTTTCTCTATGAACCCTCCAGGGCTCCGTAGTTAAGCACTTATTTCAATTGTAAAATGTAACACTGGCTGACACAGAAGCACATCAGACAGCACGTAAAAAAAAGGACAACATATTTGACATGAAGAGTTGGGCAGGTGGGCCCAAATACCAGAGACTGCAGGCAACAGGAACTTTATGAGAAACATCTTTAATTCAAAGTTTGGCGATTGCGAGGCAAAACTGCACTCTACTGAACAAAAACACAAGGATATAAAGAGGACAGAGTAGAAAACCAGGACTTAAATACAAACCGATCTAATGAGGGGATGAAGTTCAGGTGTAGAGAAGGGAGGAGGGGAAACAGGTGATCAAACAGGTGATGTTTAGCAGGGGAAACACTTAGGGGAGTTGATGAGTAGTGCAGATATCACTGTAAAATCAATCGACAGTAAGGAGAATAGTCACTTCCGGGTGTAAAATCCTCCATTATCCAATGGGAATGGACGCTCACATTGCCTTTAACAGCCTCCGACATAAATGGATGCGGTGCTTCCATGAGCGTCAAAAACCGCCGCCGATGGGAATACATTGCAATCAGTTGAAAGCTCTTTGCGTCCGTTTATGAAGCTGAAGGAGCCTCGGCGCGTCCCAACTGCACGCCATAGGACCCTGACCAAGCGTCGCTCCTGGACGTTTAGGGAGTGAGAGTGTGTTGCAGTGGGAGACGCCTCCTGCTTCCACCTCATAAGTATAAGTCGCTTAGCAATTAGGGAAGCAACAGCGTTTGAATAATGGCTGGAAAGGAAAATGTCGTCCGGGACGACTCCAAAAATTGCAGTAAGAGGATAAGGGAATGCTCTGGTTTTTGGACAAAATTAACATGGGATCACTCCCGTCACCGGACGTACTTCGTCTCACTGGAATAGTAACGGTCATAGTGAATATAAAATCGTCCCCATGTATCCGGCCAATGACGGGAGAGTTTTGAAAGAGACAAAACACTGTTCCATACATTTAAAAACACTTAAACAATTAAACAATGTTTACCTGCCAACAAGCAGCAGTGTGCTGTCATTTCAAACATGTTACCCCACTGTTTAACACAGTTTTACCTGTGTTTTGAAGACTCTTTCCTGGGTCAATGTGTCCTCTTTCTCCCCCCCTGGGTGTGTGTGAGACAAGTCAAGTAAGTCAGCCTGCCAACAAGCAGCAGTGTGCTGTCATTTCAAACATGTTACCCCACTGTTTAACACAGTTTTACCTGTGTTTTGAAGACTCTTTCCTGGGTCAATGTGTCCTCTTTCTCCCCCCCCCTGGGTGTGTGTGAGACAAGTCAAGTGAGTCAGCCTGCCAACCAGCAGCAGTGTGCTGTCATTTCAAACATGTTACCCCACTGTTTAACACAGTTTTACCTGTGTTTTGAAGACTCTTTCCTGGGTCAATGTGTCCTCTTTCTCCCCCCCTGGGTGTGTGTGAGACAAGTCAAGTGAGTCAGCCTGCCAACCAGCAGCAGTGTGCTGTCATTTCAAACATGTTACCCCACTGTTTAACACACTTTTACCTGTGTTTTGAAGACTCTTTCCTGGGTCAACGTGTGCTCACCAGGGGCACGAGAATACCCTCCACAGAAGGGGTCGTGGTTCCGTGAAGAAGGCCGAATTTGGGTGCTCATAGGCAGCCTGCTGCAGAGTCATTTTCAGGCTCCTCTCCACAATTGTCCCCCTAAAATGATTTAAAATCATTATTTTTGCATTTAAATGCATTTATTCTATCATTTATATGGTTCCCCAACACAATGCACATAGTCTGGAGCTCACTGGGGTCCTGCATATAATTTAATCAGGCGTTTTAACACTTTTTCCCATGAAAATGATTTTTAATCACTATCATGGGGCTATGAAAATAAAATTCCGGGTAATGCAGAGCACAAGTGCACCTTTTACTATTTAAATGTATTTGTATTATATATATTTGGGCTAGAAAGGTGACCTCTCTGGGTGATTTAGTCAGTTTATGGAGCTTAGCCCACAAATCCTGGATGATCCAGGCCGAATTTGGGTGCTCATAGGCGGCCTGCCAGGCGCCCCCACCCGTGGAACAAAAAAAAAATTGAAGAAAACGCTTAATTATAACTTAAAATAATCAAAAATGAAGTTTTGAAAAATTGTCAAAAAAATGACAGAGTGCCAACGGGAGAAGGGGCCAGACTATTGGCGCTTCGGGCCGATTTTTCCCCTTCTCCGATGGTTGGTACAACGGAGAAGGGGAAAAAGTCCCTGGGCTTCATTTCCACTTCTCTGTCAAAAAGATTCATCCATACTTTTCAAACTACCGTCTGCACGAAATCGGAAACCCAGTTTTTGGGTGCACTCAGAAAAATAACGGCTGTTGCAAATCATGGAAGAATGTATCCGCTCACCAAGCACTTTGAGTGGGCCTCATTTTGTGGCGCAAGGACCCCCCAGCCTGGTTCTCTCAATACTTAAAGTTTGACATGGAGGAATGCGAGGGCACTTTGCAGGTGACTCTACCCGATTATGAGACACTATTTTGGGGCGTATTTTTTACATTTCTCTGGTTCTCCAAATAGTTTAAGTTCGACATTTTGAGCCATGGAGGAATGCGAGGGCACTTTGCAGGTGACTCTACCCGATTTTGAGGCACTATTTTGGGGCGTATTTTTTACATTTCTCTGGTTCTCCAAATAGTTTAAGTTCGACATTTTGAGCCATGGAGGAATGCGAGGGCACTTTGCAGGTGACTCTACCCGATTTTGAGGCACTATTTTGGGGTATAATTTTTACATTTTGACCCCTTTGCCCGGTTATCACCAAAGTTGAGTTGGATGATTTCGACCATGGAGGAATGTCAGGGGAGTCCGCGGGGGACTCCTGCGGGGTCATGAGGCACTATTTTGGGGTACAATTTTTACATTTTGACCCCTTTTCCCGGTTCTCACCAAAGTTGAGTTGGATGATTTCGACCATGGAGGAATGTCAGGGGAGTCCGCGGGGGACTCCTGCGGGGTCATGAGGCACTATTTTCGGACACTTTTTTCCCATTTTCCCCCCTTTTGCCTGGTTCTTTTTATTTTTATTTTTTTTCCTGTTTTGGCCCGTTTGACCCGGTTCCTTCTGCCGGGGGCACTGCCCGGTCCCGGGTGCCCCCCCCAGGGCTCGCGTACAGCCGTTTCACCCCCCACATTGACGGATTTTGACCCCTTTGCCCGGTTCTCACCAAAGTTGAGTGTGATGATTGCTGAGTCATGATGCACTATTTTGGGGTACATTTCCCCCATTATCAACACGGACTAGAGATGTCTCGGAGATGGCTCGGAGCCCACACCCTGGTTCTATGTAACCCTGGAGGAATGTCACATGAGTCGACAGGGGACTGCTGCTGGCTAATGAAGGACTATTTTGGGGTACATTTCCCCCATTATCAACACGGACTAGAGATGTCTCGGAGATGGCTTGGAGCCCACACCCTGGTTCTATGTAACCCTGGAGGAATGTCACATGAGTCGACAGGGGACTGCTGCTGGCTAATGAAGGACTATTTTGGGGTACATTTCCCCCATTATCAACACGGACTAGAGATGTCTCGGAGATGGCTCGGAGCCCACACCCTGGTTCTATGTAACCCTGGAGGAATGTCACATGAGTCGACAGGGGACTGCTGCTGGCTAATGAAGGACTATTTTGGGGTACTTTTTTTTCATTTTCACCCAAATTTCCCTGGATGAAATATTTTTTAGTTTTTTTAGTTTTTAGCCCAGTTTTGGCCACAGCGTTGCCTGGAGGATAGGACCGAGATATGACAGACTCTCTGGCCGCCTCACAAGTCACTATTGTCGGACACTTTCTTTGCTTTACCCCGGTTCTATCACTCTTTCCTCCTTTGACCATACAACCCGTTTCCTGCTGGGGTGGTGCCTGGTTCCGGGGTACCCCAAACCCTCTCATGGTCGGGGCACCATGTATTGATGCATCGGACCCAATGTTGCCATCACCAGCCCCGCGTTGGTGCGGAAGTGGGACCATCTGACCCGGTGGTAACCCAATACTTCCCTTCGTCCATGCACCATGAATTGATGCATCGGACCCAGTGTCGCAACCACCGCTCACGCTAACGCATATAAACGGAGAACTATAACATAATTTTGATCAAAATCATTATGTGTGTTTCAGGAAGGATGTCATCTGAATGCCCGGTGTGCAGACTCTTCTATCTGGCATTGAACAAACACCTTAAGCACAAGCATGCAGTGCGGAACTTGGAGGAGAGGGGAATCCTCCTGAAAATAGCCAGTGGAAGGATAAATGTTCGGACCAAACCCTGTCCCATCGCTGGGTGTTCGTACGCTGGGAAGAGACTGGACCGTCATGTAAAACATGACCACCCTGAGTTGTCCCGACATAAGGCACATCAGGTCATGGCAAGGCTGAAGCATAGTGTGGCACTGCAGTTGCTCCATGACCTCCGTGAGACTAACCCCATCATTGGAATGGCTACATCATTGGATATAGACAATGAGGAGGAATACCCCGGGCACCCTCCACCCTTCTCCCCACATACCGAGTGTGACAACGAGGACTGCAGGCAGGTGATGCTGGAAAATGTGGCATTGAGGGCTCAGAAGGATGCCCTCAATGATGAGGTGAAGACCCTGCGCTCCAGGCTGAAAAAGGAGCTAAAACCCAGGAAGCAGAGTGCTGCTGTTCTTGAGGAAGAGGACGAATGTATACGATTTAAGGGCCTGGCAATCCCAAATACCTCCGGCATAAACACAGTAGCCTCAGGCAGCAATACCCCTGTGAAGAGCCCGGTGAAGACTGTCATGCAGTCCCCAGTAACCTCCGGTAGCGAGACCCCTGTGAGGAGCCCGGTGAAGACTGTCATGCTTGCAGTAGCCTCCGGTGGGAAGAGACCGGTCAAGAACCCTGTGAAGAGCCCAGTGAAGACTGTCATGCTTGCAGTAGCCTCCGGTGGAAAGAGACCGGTCAAGAACCCTGTGAAGAGCCCAGTGAAGACTGTCATATTACCAGTTTCCTCCGGTAGCGAGACCCCTGAGAAGAGCCCGGTGAAGACTGTCATGTTTGCAGTAGCCTCCGGTAGCGAGACCCCTGTGAAGACCCCGGTGAAGACTGTCATGTTTGCAGTAGCCTCCGGTAGCGAGACCCCTGTGAAGACCCCGGTGGAAACTGTCATGTTTGCAGTAGCCTCCGGTAGCGAGACCCCTGTGAAGACCCCGGTGGAAACTGTCATGTTTGCAGTAGCCTCCGGTAGCGAGACCCCTGTGAAGACCCCGGTGGAAACTGTCATGTTTGCAGTAGCCTCCGGTAGCGAGACCCCTGTGAAGACCCCGGTGGAAACTGTCATGTTTGCAGTAGCCTCCGGTAGCGAGACCCCTGTATGCCGGAAGACCCGTGCCTCTAAGCTGGCTAATGACTTGCCCTCTCCCTCAAATTACTGGTCCACTGGGTGTGGACGGGGGAATACCATGCGTGAAATCACGTTGCCTAGAAGCATGGAGGCGTACCTTCAGACATACTTGGATCACTGTTTGGGTGTCGCTCCGACAGTAAAACAGAAAGACAATGTTGTGTCGAAGATCAGCCGGATAAAGAACTTCATAGTATACATGGCCCATGGTGTTAACCGCCTGTCAGACTGGCTGTTCCTAAGAAACATGAAGATGATCCGTGGCTGGAGCGAGTATATTGTAAAGCCGGGCCGGGCAGTCACAACATCAGAGTTCTTCCTGAAGAATGTGCACCAGTTCATGGGGTACATGTCTGAGTCAAAGCCCCGGGGGTGCAAGCTCACCCAGTCTGATATGACCCACATAATGAGAGAGGTGAAAGCCAACATGAAACACTTGAATAAGGCAGTCACTCTACATCAGTTTAAGGTGAAGAGGAACAAACTGGATCGTCTGCCGAGCCAGGCGGAGCTTCTCGCCGCCATGGCGGCCGCTGAGAAGCGCATCCCGGAGCTCCTCGACCTGATGGCCGGCACGCCGACCTCAACCACCCAGAAGCTTCTCTATGGCTATCTCACCCTCCATTGGAGCCTCCTGTATGGCCACCGTACGGGCGTGTACGCAAACATGAAAAACAGTGAGGTCTTAGAGGCAGCCATAAGGGGAACTGCTGAGGGCTACATCATCCATGTGCAGGATCACAAGACGGCCAAGACATATGGCGAAGCACAGCTGGCGCTTACAGTAGAGGAGTTTAGCTGGGTCATGCGGTGGATGGGGATTAAAGAGGCATTGCTGGGTCCTCAGAATGAATTCTTCCTTTTCACAAGGGGGAATCGGGCCTCCAAGAACCTGAACGCTCACTTGAAGAGGGCATGGGCTGATGCTGGGCTAGAAACAGCCGTCACCTTCACAATCCTGCGCACTGCCCTGGCTGACAATATCAAGCATCACCAAGATCCAGAAAGCCGGTCGATTCTCGCCAGGTTTATGTGTCACGACGTAACCACGGCGGACCGGTTCTACGCGAATGCGCCAGGTATAAAGGAGGCATTGAGAATCCGCTCCATGTTCAGGGCGTCATCAGATGCGGCAGCAGCTGCATCATCATCAGAAGGATGTCTACCGCTGTCAGATGGGGAGACCTCCGAAGAGGGCTGCTATAACAGTACAGCTCTATCATCTTCACCTGATGGGTCATTGGAGCGGCAGCAGCAGCGGAAGCGGAAGCGGGAGGGAAAGAGGCCAATGAAGTCGGGACCGGGGCTGGTTGACACTCCTGATGATGGGGCAGGGGCCGTGGACTCAACCTGTTTGCCCTGGTGCACCGTAAGAATTAGACGCCTAATTTGGTCCCCTGAATCCCGCTAAACATTGTGAATATGTATACCGTGTATATAATTATTATTATAATCCTGTGTATACATTTTGTAAATAGTACAATATCTCCAGGGCGCATAACTGCACTTTACAAGCCAGGAAAGGTGCCAGAATCCTGGGCATACATTTTGTTAATAGTGCAACACCTCCAGGGCGCATAACTGCACTTTAAAACGTAGGTTAAGAAATTTAGTAGTACTGTTATAGTAGCAGTAGTACGTGTAAATAGTTTATGTTTTAGCCTCTCTGTACTGTCTACTGTGTTTTTTGTTCAAATAAAATAAAAAAAAAAAAAAAAACAATAACCTTGATGGTTACCAGGGGCAGAAAAAGTGCCACTTTCCATCAGCACCGGGGAGGCACTCTCCTTGGTGCTGAACCCTGTGATGAGCGCTCAAGTGTTGGCGGAGGAGGTGTAAGCCAGAGGAGGGTGAACAAAAGTTAAAGTGTTTGAACCTCCAGCCCAGAAGGGGGGGTGATGCCGTGAAGAAGGCCGAATATGGATGCTGATGGGCGGACACAGAAGCACCATAAAACCACCCCCTTGTAAGGTCACCAGGGGCACGAGAATACCCTCCAGCCCAGAAGGGGGGGTGATGCCGTGAAGAAGGCCGAATATGGATGCTGATGGGCGGACACAGAAGCACCATAAAACCACCCCCTTGTAAGGTCACCAGGGGCACGAGAATACCCTCCACAGAAGGGGGGGTGATGCCGTGAAGAAGGCCGAATATGGATGCTGATGGGCGGACACAGAAGCACCATAAAACCACCCCCTTGTAAGGTCACCAGGGGCACGAGGTTCTGGTGGGTGTGAATACCTGTGTTTAGTCCGTGGGGGAGTGCTTAACTGTGGGGGCCCGGGGACTCAGGGTGTGCAAGGTTATGGAGGTCCCACTGTTAGGGGCCCATGCTGGAGGTAATTAGTCCGTCCTTGGGGCTCTGTGAGCGGGCAAAAAGAGGTGATTTCCCCCTGGTCTCTGCTGGAGGTGCAGAGTCCCACTGTTAGGGGCCCATGCTGGAGGTAATTAGTCCGTCCTTGGGGCTCTGTGAGCGGGCAAAAAGAGGTGATTTCCCCCTGGTCTCTGCTGGAGGTGCAGAGTCCCACTGTTAGGGGCCCATGCTGGAGGTAATTAGTCCGTCCTTGGGGCTCTGTGAGCGGGCAGAGAGAGGTGATTTTCCCCTGGTCTCTGCTGGAGCTGTGAAAGAAACAGAGTCCCACTGTTATGGGGACATGCTGGAGGTAATTAGTCCGTCCTTGGGGCTCTGTGAGCGGGCAGAGAGAGGTGATTTTCCCCTGGTCTCTGCTGGAGCTGTGAAAGAAACAGAGTCCCACTGTTATGGGGACATGCTGGAGGTAATTAGTCCGTCCTTGGGGCTCTGTGAGGGGGCAGAGAGAGGTGATTTCCCCCTGGTCTCTGCTGGAGGTGCAGAGTCCCACTGTTAGGGGCCCATGCTGGAGGTAATTAGTCCGTCCTTGGGGCTCTGTGAGCGGGCAGAGAGAGGTGATTTCCCCCTGGTCTCTGCTGGAGCTGTGAAAGAAACAGAGTCCCACTGTTATGGGGACATGCTGGAGGTAATTAGTCCGTCCTTGGGGCTCTGTGAGGGGGCAGAGAGAGGTGATTTCCCCCTGGTCTCTGCTGGAGGTGCAGAGTCCCACTGTTAGGGGCCCATGCTGGAGGTAATTAGTCCGTCCTTGGGGCTCTGTGAGCGGGCAGAGAGAGGTGATTTCCCCCTGGTCTCTGCTGGAGGTGCAGAGTCCCACTGTTAGGGGCCCATGCTGGAGGTAATTAGTCCGTCCTTCGGGGCTCTGTGAGCGGGCAATGAGAGGTGATTTTCCCGGTCTCCGCCCTGGAGGTGTGAAATAAACAGAGTCCCACTGTTAGGGACTGGTGCTGGAGGTCTCTAGTCCGTCCTTCGGGGCTCTGTGCGCGGGCAGAGAGAGGTGATTTCCCCCTGGTCTCTCCTGGAGGTGTGAAATAAACAGAGTGCTACATTTTGTAAATAGTGCAATATCTCCAGGGCGCATAACTGCACTTTACAAGCCAGAAATAATGTTTAAATGGTCGGGGAAAGTATTTTTAAATGTCTGGAAGAGAGTTTTAGACAGTCATTTTGCACGAAATCATTTAACATAGACGCTCTCCTGAAAATGCACAGAATATGTGCTTTTTCAGGAGACCGTCAATGTTAAATGATTTCGTGCAAAATGACTGGCTAAAACCTCGGAATAAGTGTTTGAAAGGCGGGGAAAAGTTGTTTAAAATAGTCTGATACCTCCAGGGCGCATCACCAAAAATGTACAAGCCAGGGAAGATGCCTGAATCCCGGATACTTTAGGTCTGTCACTTAGGGTGACCGCACCACTCCGACGCTCCCGAGAGTGGACGTCCATTGTTTGTAAGGCACCTAAGAGGGAGAAGGGGTACATTTTACTTTAAAAATCTTAGAAAACGTATCAAATATAGATGTCCAATAATTATGAAGATTTGGACATGTCCAGAGAAGTATGAATGAGGGACCCTGTTACTGACTTACATCTGTTGCATAAGGGATCTACCTCTGGATAAATCTTAGTTTTTGTTGATTTGGGCATATTTCCTGGACAGGCTACTTTGTACAGACAAAGTTAATAATAACTGTAATATTCCAGTTTTAAACGACATGAATCAAAGATGTGTTGCTGTATTTTAGTGGTAAAAAAATGCATTCATCATCATAATTATTCTTTATATATAATTTACACAGTGCCTGTAAACCGGAGGAGAACGCTGGCATTTCTCCTCCTACTTGAAAGACTACGGAGGGATGGGTCTGCAAAATTAGGTTGTGTGTGTGTATATATATATATATATATATATATATATATATATATATATATATACATATGCTATATATGCTCTGAACGTTCCACTTCCTGCCTGCCCGACATTACGTTACGGCTGCGTCGCATCAAAAATAGGATTCATCCAAATTTTGGAGGAGCCCTGCGCCGAGACGCTTCTGGGACGCTTCTGAACCGTGGAATGGCACCCATTGACTAGAGTGGCCGTGAGCGCCGCGGCGCAGCCGTAACGCGCCACAGACGGACCCGGTGGAATCTAGGGGTTAGCCAATAGAGCATATTCCGACATTCACCGCCAAATAATATAATTGGAAATTGGGTAGGGCTAGCCCTCCTGATTGTTTTGTTCTTTGAAGGAAATCTTTACGAATCCTAGGTTGTTTTTTATTCCAAATAAATGCAGAAATATATTTGTCCAGAGTATTAAAATACTTTTTTGGTATACAAGTTGGAATACATTGAAACAAATATAAGAATTTAGGTAAGGTGTTCATTTTCACCACATGAATGCGTCCAATTAGCGATAATGGGAGATTGCCGCATCTCTGAAAATCTTTCTTAGTACGTTCAAGAAGGGGGGTAACATTTTCCTCAAATAACTTTCTATACAGATTAGTAGCCTTGATGCCCAGATACGTCATGTGATCAGTTTTTACCTTAAATTGAAATGTTTCAAATGAAATTCCTCTGGCTCCCGGATTTCGGCTGTTTTTAGTCAGCCGGATCATTTGGCTCGGTTCACCAAGAAGAGCCGGCTCTTTCGGCTCCCAAACGGCTCTTAATTTTTATAATTCAATCAAATTTAGCCCTGTTTTGACTAATGATTTATATGTGTACACATATATCACTTCAATTATTCAATACATCCTTTGTACTGAAGTATTCAAAAGTAAAAATTACATTTTTAATATAAAGACCCTTGTAACTTGAGGCCCCACGCAAAGCGGCGAAACCGTGCCGCGCCACACTAATTGCGCCGCATTTGCGGCTCAGATGAGGCTCCCTCCGCAAGATGAGGCCCCCTCCACGTGATCTGCCTGTAGGGAGGGACGGCCCTGCTTGTAACTCTCTGATGCCACCCAATGAATGCACTGACTTGTAGAACCACGCTACACAAAGCAGATAGCAACACCTATAAAAACTTTAGCATCGACATTTAACAAAAGGACAGCTACTGTATCGACATTTTAAGATTGTATTTAAAGAAAAAGCCCTAACAAAACAGCAGGGCTCTATTTCAGTATTAACTAAAAAAGAAAAAACAGCAACAGCTGACATCTTTGCTGAGCCTAAATGTAACCGGTGTCGTTAAGCGGTCTCTGCGTTGTGTTTTGCGTTTTTCATGGATGAGACCCGAGCCAGCATACAGTTTGGACGATCTCCGTTTAATCTGACAACAGATATAACAAATCAGTATTACATTTATTATCCCTCACAGTGACTCCTCTCACGTGGAACATTTACAAAAAGGGAAGAGGAAACGTGAGGGACACAATATAAAGGCGGGGTGTCCCCACAAAAATTATCTCCTGAGTACAGTGACTACATTTCAGAGGTTCCGCCCACTGATCTCCGACCTTGGCAGGTATTGAACATTCAATAAATGAAGAACACAGAATTACTTAAAACACAGAATTTGTGTGTGTTACAAAATGGGTCGATGAAATAACTAGGAATTAAATAAGATGGTTAGAGTCACAAAAAATGTATCTTTAAGTGCTTTTATTAACAGCCAAAATGCTGAAAAAACAGGGATGTGAGAGGAGATGATCTAATTCCTCCAAGAAGTCCCCCAAGGCGCCAGGTGGACGGTAGAGAACAACAATGGTTAATTGTATAGGATGGGTTACAGTCATAGACTGTATATATACATGGACGTAGGGTCCGTGACGTCACCCATAGGATTCTGCAGAGTTGCCGAGAAGCCCTTAGTAGGCGGAGTCGGCCACTAACGGCTCGACAGTGGCGTCAGAGTTCCACTCCCGCCTGCTCCAGCCTGCTCCAAATAAGGGCAAAGAGGCGGAGCCGAGGCGGGACCTGCTGCCTCTGAGCTGGAAGTTCCAGAGCTAGCTGAAGCTACCAAGCTAAGCTAACATGCTCACCATCTGCACACTACCGTCGCATTTTACGTTTCTAAGGTAAGCGGACATGAGACTATTCAGCAAACTATAAATAATAATCTAAGTTGAGTTTTTAGCATAATACTTCAGAATCTTAAAATCCCTTAACGTTTGTATGCAATGTGCTAAATTAAACACTGGAATCAAGCAAAATATGAATATGTTTGCATGACATTAGTTATTTATATTTTGCCATCACTTAATTATACGTTTAATACATTTAAGTTAAGCTAAGGTGCATGTGATGATAGCTAGTTAGTGCTCTTACCTGTGAGGCCTCCTCCAAACAGCATTATAACCAGACTGTATCATTAAAACTACAAGTACCAGTTCTAGATCCTTGACTTTAGACAAACAATTCAAAAGACAAAATGTATTTAAAGTAGGGCTGTCAAGTTAACGCGTTAATAACGCGTTAACGCAAAAAAAAATTAACGCCACGAATTATTTTAACGCGATTAACGCATGTGTATTTTTTGTCCTCGGCCGCCGTAGTTTCAGAGCGCATCGAGTGTAAAATACCATCGACAAGCTGATGCTGACAGCCCCGCTCCTGCAGCCCGCTTGTGGCAGACCACACTTCCACGCTCACTGGCAGGCCCGGACTGGCCATCGGGAGGACCGGGAGGGAGTGTGTATGTGTGGCGCGACTCGCGCGAGCGAGGCACACCTTACATGTTGTTGTTGTTAGCATCTGGTGCTAGCTAGCTGCGCTAACGGATATAAGGAGCCGTTTCAATGACATTTCGCCGACAACTGCGCCGAGCACTTGACTTTATGCAGGTAGCCAGACAGTGTGACATTGTACGAAAAGTCAGCGCACTCAGCACGGATAGTACGCGCAACATTATTGCACCGTCCAGGCAGCTCCCATTCGAGCATATATGCCTTGAGCTGCACATAGCTCAACGATCCATCACAGTGTCTCTCCACACACACACACACACACACACACACACACACACACACACACACACACACACACACACACACACACACACACACACACACACACACACACACACACACACACACACACACACACACACACACACACACACACACACACACACACAGTATTATTGTATGAGAGAGGTTCCAGGTTGAATTGAGGCGAATATTTGTAATGTTCAGAGGTTGTTGTGTTTAATATTCATGAGAATATTTGTCATTGTTCAAATGATAATAAACAAACATATAAAGCATATTTGTCCACCCATATGTTGATAAGAGTATTAAAAACTTGAAAGATATCCCTCTAGATACATTTAGAACAGATAAAAAATGTGCGATTAATTTGCGATTAATCGCGATTAACTATGGACAATCATGCGATTAATCGCGATTAAATATTTTAATCGACTGACAGCCCTAATTTAAAGACCAATCTTTATTTGAAGGTGCCTCTTAACCTGAGATATTAGTTATACAGTAATAGTATTGACAATCTAAAAAAACTGAGCAACTCAACAGTCAACTTTATATTTCTTATTGTCTAAAGCATTTATTATTTTCATTTTTCCCCTCTCATATTCAGTGTGGATGGATTGAGACAGCGTGGTGTCCAGAGAGCTGCAGAGACTTCAGAGAGAAACCTCCGTGTGATGGACGTCCTGTCTGTTGGTTTGGCCGGAGAGGACTGAGGGTCTTTCCTCTGCGAGGAGGACCAAGCCTGATGGAGGAGCCCATGCATAGCTGATACCACCTGATCAGGCCTAGTCTGTCACTTTATTTGACTACATGTGTTTACTTATACATTTAATAGGTTTACACCTTCTGTCCATATGTGCTTTTTATTTAAAACATGTTTGATTAACTTTTGGTTCACATTTCAATAAATTGAATTTGTATTTGCACTCCTTTTGTCCATTATTCTTACTGAAAATGTTAGATTACACATTCACATCTGACTGAAGATTGGCCCCATTTATTTGCGTTGCAAACTCTGCGGTACAAGGTACATGTTGTGAAGCTCATGAAGTGAGGCAAATAGAAATAATCAGCTGATGGAGTGTAGATGTGGAAATAGGTGCATTCGATCAGCTGACTGTGTTTTCACAATAAAAGTAGTTTCTTAGTGAATGTCCTGTACTGGTCTTAACATCTCATAACATCAGCTTTTAATTTTCCTATTGGATGTTTTTCATGACCCTCAGAGAAAGAGGAGATGCTGAGTCGTGTCTTTCAGGCATGTCCTTTCCTAACAAAAATTACAGGAAACATAAAGCATATTATTGCAGAACAAGTGTGTTATTTATGAAAGAGGTGTGTTTGTGTGTTTAGGGGCTGGAGATATCATTATTTTGTAATTGTAATGTTTTTTTTTATTTCAACAGTGAGCTACAAAGACAATCAGATTATGAATTAACAGTATGAAATTCATCAACATTGAAATATATTTTATTATCAAAATAATATGTAACTGTTATTAAAACAAGCTTGCTCTGTTGTCTCACTGAAAGAATAACTTTTACCACGTTTTTACAGACAATATTGAGAGATAAATAGCAGTTGTCACTATGCGTTAAATATCTTTGCCTTCAATACATTAAATTAGAAAGCTGACAGTCATATTGCTTGTTAACATCTAAATGTAACCCTTTGCATGGAAAAAACCCTCAACTTCACTGATGTGTAGGTGATCTAGTATTTAGTATTGTTTAATGGAATGTATAGCAGTGTATTAAAGTCAATACTTCATTTATTTAAACCAATACCAATATCTTTCTTGATTCTTTGTACAGTATGAAAAAAGAGTCTTTGTACCTGTGCTGAAGTTCACTGCTGTGAGGAGTCCAGTTCTGTCTCTCACTCTCTGGTCCAGCCTGTCTGCATCACCTGGACACTTTAAACAAACAGATATATATGTAAAGAACCATGTGTACAAACAATATAACTTATTCTCTTCTGTTGAACATGTTGGATTGTGTATTTTCCGAGTCAGGGTCCTTTTTATTTTACTGTAACTTTGGAAGTTGTGTTACCAATGCTTACTGTTTATTTGATACCAATTTGGTAATGCAATTAATAAAAACAACAAGGTTTGGGTTCGTTCTTCAGATGACTGTGACGTTAACGTGTAAGCTCAATAATGAACTCCAGCTCAACCAACCATATTGTAATATCTAAGTAATCATCTTGAAATATGACATTAATAATTGTAATATACACACATCTTATTGTGAGGTTGATTTCACATACACTACTTCGACGTTAGCTTGTCTACATACTTGAGCATAGCCAATTTAAATTAACCTTAGTGATGCATACAGTTCCTACCTACATAATAAAATATCTCTCTAAGTTACAAGGATGACCTTATTTTATCAACCTCAAACAGAAGCCTTTTGTTCTACAGTATTATCCCACTTAACGCTTAACACTTGTCTATTTCGTTTTAACCTTTATATATACAGTCTATGGTTTTAAGTGAACTTGGAGGCTAAGATTAGCATCGTTAGCACCGATGTAGCTACCACTCGCTTACACGCTAACCCAAGCCTTAACATTCATTACGTAGCTGATTGAAATCATAAACACATAAATAAAGTACTCGAATTTCACTTACCGCAAAACGGCATTCATGCACCGTCTGTTTTAACCGCAGAGCGAGTCACAATAGTCCGATATATAAGCATGAAGAACAAACAAACACGGCCGGGGTCAAGTTGTGTTCCCTGGATGAACTGAGCAGGCAGAGTCCCTGTAGCTTCACAGAGACGGAGCATCTAGCAGAGAGACAAGAAGCTAACAGCAGCAGTCACTTGACAGAGCTGTCACTCAATGTGACCACGCCCTAATTTATGCAAAAACTTGAAGACCTAATATAAATAAAAGGGTCATGTTAGAAAACAATTCACTCACAGATTCATAATCATGAAGGTGGAATCTAACTATATAAATAATAATATTTATTGCATCCAGGGCTAGAAACGTTTTTTTTCTGCTGTGAAATTGGGCATTTTAACATGGGGCTCTATGGAAATTGCTCCTTTCTGCAGTCATCGCCTATCGGCCAATATATGAACTGCAGTTTGTGGCACTTCCGTATTGGCGTCCCGGCTCTTTCCCAGTGTTTGCCGCTTGGTTACAGTAAGGGCATGGAATTCAAAGGAGGAAGGAGTGAAGTTAGGTAGTTGGTAGAGGGAAAAGCTCCATTTGGGAGAGAGCAGGAGACCAGTGCCACCTCCTCTGCCAGTGGGTCTGGGTGTATGGGTGAAGGAATATACTGTGGAGAAAGCTGCTGGTGTGGATGTGTTGGATGGAGTAATCCAGGTCTCAGTGAGAGCATCATTTAAACAGTGCCTGTAAACCGGAGGAGAACGCTGGCATTTCTTCTCCTACTTGAAAGACTACGGAGGGATGGGAGGGGTCTCCAAAATGTGTTTATTTTGGGAATTGACCGGATGCTCTGGCCGTTCCACTTCCTGCCCGGCGCTATGCAATGCCTCGCGTCTCCGTCAAAAATAGACCAGCCGCATATTTTTTTGCGGAGCCCAGCGCCGAGACGCTTCTGAGCCGCGGCGCTTCTGAGCCGCGACGCTTCTGAGCCACGACGCAGCGCGTCTGGACACACACGCATTGACTAGAGTGGCCGCGATCGCTGTGCACGGAACGGCGCAGAAGGACCCGGTGGAATTCAGGCGTTAAGGTCACGTTCACACCAGCCTTGTTTAGTCCGGTTGAATCGAACCCTGGTGCGGTTTGTTTGGGTTGGTGTGAACACAGTCCGAGACCTCTGATGTGAACTAAACAACCGGACTCTGGTCCGCCTAAAAGAGGTGGTCTCGGGCCACTAGCTAGTGAACTCTGGAGCGGTTCATCGCTGGTGTGACGCAGTCCCACCAAAATACAGGAAGTGCAGTATTTACGTATAATTTCCTGTTCTGGTTACTGGAGTAGAAGTTAGCAAGTTGTGGCTAACAATATGAGCAGCAGAGGACGAATGTGGAGCTACTTTTGGTAACATACAGTAGCCTATAGGGTCATGCTTTCCTTCATTCTGAAATCATTTATTAATTCACGGAGATATAAACAACTATAAACATAAGCTAAGCTATATTTGCTTCTGTGACAGCTTACCTCACTGGTCCCCTGTGTACAGCAGAGCCACCTACCGTCCGTGAAACCTCCTCCTGACTGCAGAACGTCTCTCTATATGTGTTATGTTTTTTAACGCACATTATCTGATTATCTAATCATATGCACCGTCCGCTAGAGTCTGTTGATATGCTCTCCAGATTAACAGAAGCATGAAAATAACCTGCTGATGCTCCATGGTGGGGGCTACGGTAGAAATGGCCGGGATTTGCGTTTTTACCCGCTTAATGTCTGACGAATTGTTGAATAGCACTTCCATACACATGACTTTTGTTTAGTTTAAATTCCGTTTGAGTTTTGCCCCTGTGAACGCAAACCGAACCTTCTGAAAAATGAATCAATGTAACAAACTGTCGTCTGGTGCGAACCAAAGATGCAGACTAATATGTGTGAATGCGACCTACATTTTATTTCTACCGCCATTACAAGCCTCTTGCATACTGGAAAAAGCTTATGAAATCATTCACAGAATACTATATTTGGTATAAAATGCCAGATAAGTGTAATATTATTCATTAAGATTTTGTGTGTAAGCTAAAATAATAATAATTTCAAAAACAGCTAGTGAGCATAATTCACATTGTCAGATGCTAGCGTTAGCTGTAGCTTCTAGCTAATTAACATTACAACCTGTCTCTTTGAGCCTCCCTCCCAAAAAAGTGTTTGGTATCTCTCCCATGTCATGCCAAGGAATGACTAATGGTGAACTGTATGGGTCACGGAGACTACGTCCGTGTTTTATAAAATATTAACAAGAATTTTTTTAATCACACAAATCGCACCAAAAGACAACTCTTGTCTTTGAAATAAATTGCTCAAGTGACATGTATTTATCTTCAGTCTTGTAATGAGGTAGAAGTGTGATAGCAACCTGATGGTTACAATTTATGTTGCTCCAGGTGGGGACATTTTGACAGCAACACAGTGCAGCGATTATAAAACAGTTTAAAATGGATTCAGTGATCTCCAGAGAGGAAATTTAGAAATTATAATTCATTTCTTTTAAGCCACTGGCTGAGCCAAAACAACCAAGCTTTGAAAGGCTATAAACAGAGCCGGGCAGCGCAGCACCGAGGGAGTGGAGAAAAAGTTCAGCGGGCCCAGCCAGCATCCCAATATTTCACTGTTTTATCTAACCACAGAGCTGTGAATCATGATGAAATCTTCTCGCCAAGTGACTGGATAGACCTCCATGAACTACGCCAAAGACTCCCACAACCAAAGGCGTTCCTTCCTTTCCCACTTCTCTCCTTGGCGTGTACAGCTAATCATCATCAGGCCCAATGGTGGTCATGAGGGGGAAAGTGTTCGTGCAGAAAATGGCTACCACACTTTTCAGTGGGTCGCGCTTTCCACGCTTTGTGCTCAATGAACGAGAGTGTGGGAGATCGCAGGGTCCACTGGAGGGAAGGAAGGCTTCGTGCATTGCATGAAAGTCACTGAAGCATAATCAGTCATCCCGCAAAGTAGAGGAACATGCCCACTGTTAAGTTGTTTACATATCCTGATAATGACTCCGGAGTAGGTAGTAAGAGCAAATCAATGGGAGAGATTTAGGGTGCTGCAGCCCCTGATGTAGCCCAGGCTGACAGAACATACCCGTATGATGGATTAGTGCAGCTGGCAAATTACATCTCTCTAATTATGCTTTTCAAAGTGCGTTACGATGTATCACTGTTTGTTTTAATCTCGGCTAAACACAGGGCTGATGCTTTATCGAGAAAAAAAGAAAAGTGCTTCAGCTCAATTCTTGGGAATTCATTTTTAATTTGTAGAATTAGAGGTATATGATGATTATTTTATTTTATCAGAAGCTTTTTTGTACATCTGGACTTCGTAACGTTGTTTTTCGCTGGCCCGTACAAAACAAACAGTAATTATTACGTAATCTGTATGTTGTTAACATTCATCACCGTTGAGGGATTTTGGGTCAAAGTTCAAACAGGAAGTGGTTCCTGCTTCAGCTTGACACGCTGTACTGGTTAGACTTCAGTATGACTCAAACTAATTTATATTAACACAATGTCATCCAAACACTTCAAATGTGTTTATAACTAAAGACCATGCTCAGAAGCGGGGCTAAAACCTGCCATCATAGTTGATGATTTTGAATTGTACATTCGGGGATACAGCACACACTTGCAGTCGCTCCTTGATGGCATTCATGGTGTTGCACTTGGTTGTTCACACGAAAACTTACGGAATGGGTTTTTTTGAGAATGAAAAAAGAGCCGCACCCCAATATCTGATAGACATACACCCAGAGGTGGAAATAGTAGTCAGATTTTATACTTAAAGGTGGGGTAGGTAATTTTGGAGAAACCAGCTCGAGTGAGCTAGAATTTGAAAATACGCAACTGAAAAAAATCTGCCACTTCCTTACAGAGCCCCTCCTCCAACACACACAAACGCGCACATGACCAATGAGGGCACGAGATAAGTTTGTGCACAGATGGAAGGCTGACAGGCAGGTAGGCCATCCAGTTATTTTAGCCGGCCCGGCTAAAATGATTGGTCGTGCTTTTTACAGTACTACGGCTTCCACAGATGACATTTTTTTATGGATTGTTTGTCAAAGCACTTAAGATTTTCATTGCTATCGGGATGTTAAGAGCATTCCATGGAATATAACAAAAAGTGTATCTCGAGCCGGTTTCTCAAACTTACCACCTTTAAGTAAAAGTACAAATACCAGAGAGTAGGAATACTATGTTACAAGTAAAAGTCCTGCATTCAAAATCGAACTCAAGTAAAAGTACAAAAATATTAGCATCAAAATATACTTAGAGTACCAAAAGTAAAAGTATTAATTATGCAGATTGGTCCATTTCAGAATAATATATAATATGTTTTGGTGATAATTATTGTTCCATTAAGTGTTATCAAAGCTAGTAAATGTGCAGCTAGTTTTAATGCCTTTATTTACTGCTGTGTCATTTTGGAATATAATCCAGATTCAACTAAAGTCTTATAAATGTTGATTATGATGAACACTTAACACTTATGATGAACACATTAATCAAAATCTGAAAAGTATCTAAAGAAATGAAATAAATGTAGTGGAGTAAAAGTACAATATTTACCTCTGCATTGTACAGGAGTAGAAGTACAAAGTAGCATAAAATGGAGTCAACATTGTAATTAAGTACACTACTTGAGTCAATGTACTTAGTTACTTTACACCACTGCATACACCTAATCCACACTGTAACTGGTTAGATTCTGGCTTTTGTTGGGTGTCATATACAACTCCTCCTATACTGCGCAATAAATTCAATTATACACATGAACATGGTAAATGGACTGCAATTATGTAGCACTTTTCCAGTCTTTGCACCTACTCAATGTGCTTCAACATCAGCAGTCACACAGTGACAGATGCTCAAGGAGATACTTCATTCACATACTGTTGGCCATCTTGCCCAAGGATATCGACTTGTTGACTGAATGGGCTAGGAATCAAACTATTTAATTGTTTAACGACTACTTACAGTAGCCCCACAGCCACAGCTTGACAGAGAAATCGAAACCCTGAAGACCTTCTCACAACCATACAGCTGACTTGAACCCTAGGATAACAGCTTCAAGATGAAGAAAACCTACAGATTACAACTTTTTATATACTTATGTGTGGTCCTCAGTACAACATCTGGCCACTTGTTAAAAAATCAGGCAAAGGCCCTTTCAGAGAAATCGTGACAACAGCAGCAGCTCTGAATCCCATTATTTTAAACGGCATTGTTTCTTGTGTCTGAAAGGGCTTTAACAGGGCAACAAGTTAAGGGGTCTGACAATCACACAGGTTGTAACCCAAATTGAGTGCAAACCCTCTCCGACATAGGTAGTTTAATTGTAAAAAAAGATGAACAAGTCAGTTTTGTTATTTTTGCAGCAATATTTAATTAAAATGTGCCTATATTATCTTTTAATGTGCAAAATATTAGAACATCAGTCTTTGTGGCATGCAGGTAATCAACTGTTTAAAGGTAAGGTAGGTAAGTTTGAGAAACCGGCTCGAGATACACTTTTTCTTATATTCCATGGAATGCTCTTAACATCCCGATAGCAATGAATATCTTAAGTGCTTTGACAAAAAATCCATAAAAAAATGTCATCTGTGGAAGCCGTAATACTGTAAAAAGTACGACCCATCATTTTAGCCGGCCCGGCTAAAATAACTGGATGGCCTACCTGCCTGTCAGCCTTCCATCTGTGCACAAACTTATCTCGTGCCCTCATTGGTCATGTGCGCGTTCGTGTGTGTTGGAGGAGGGGCTCTATAAGGAAGTGGCAGATTTTCTCCGGTTGTGTATTTTTAAATTCAAGCGATCTCGAGCCGGTTTCTCAAACTTACCTACCCTACCTTTAAGCTTTTACCATTAACATGTAGAATGAATGTTGCAAATGACACATGAAATTATAGCAACTACAATGTAAGTTATTGTTTTACCTCTCATTCAGTGTAGCCACAGAGGTAGCATTATGTCCAGCTAGCATGCTAATTGCTAACGTTATATCGTTTTATCCCGGAGGGGAAAGCTCACTAGTTTCCAATCCAGAGAGAAACACCTCGCCTGAAACACACGATTAGTGCCATGAGTTAGTGAAGCAAATTACAGAACATTGCACACTTATTCACAAGTCAAAACGTTTTCATAGCGGCTGAGAATAGCTAGCTAGCTTGATGTTGTTAGCCAGCTTGGAGTCAGCCTGCTAACAGTGTTAGCCAGCATGGCTAGCTCGATCTACTGAGCAAATAAAAGTACATCTGAGACCAGTATTGTGCAGATTAAAAAAGTTAGCTGCTAATGGTAGCCACCAGAGTGTATGCAGCTTCCGGTTTTGGTCACGCGTCACTCTCAAGGGGGACCCTGATGTAAACAGGGGGACCCTGATGTAAACAAGACGAAAGTCTTTCTCTGGTCTGCATCCCCTTAACAATTGTATGTTTTGAGCTGTACTGTACTGTACCCAATATACAAGCTGTTAATAAACTTTTCAATCAATCAATCTCACTCCTTATTTGTTAACGTGTTGGTGTGTATAGAGATTTCCCTCGATTCCATTGGCTCTAGCGGTTATAAAGAGATTTCATTCATCAAAATCGAGCAAGGGGGGCCAGAGATAGGTCAAATCCACCCAAATGACCCCAGAAGTGTTTTTTTTGGGCTAAATCTCTCTAAAAAGGTCAAATTTCACTTGTTTTGCATCAATCTTGATACAGGGTACTTATTATATGTTGTACTTTGGATTCCTAAAGCTTTTAGTCTACTAACCCATCATCCAAGGGTAGTTTTCACTATAAGTAAAAAAGAATCTTTGGACGGACACTATAATTTACAGTTTTTTACTAATTAAAATCAGAATTTTCTTTAAAATAAAAAACATCTATATTGATTCTGACTTTTCTACATCCAACTCACAGGTTTATCATTACTTTGAGAATAAAGATTATTAATTTAACCCTTTTAGAAGGGAAGATATGGTAATTTGTTCTGGGAATGTCATTTTCGAGCCTGAGACCTGAAAAACAGGCTCAGTGCTTAACAGGTTAATAGCCACTGCACCGCAACTTCTTCTCCTCCGGTTGAGACCGTGGAGAAGTCGGGGCCGCAGCTTACTTGGCTGGTAGAGCACACTCAGACACGCTTACCTTGTGTAGAGTGTGCATGGACGATAGTGGGGAAGGCTCTCCCCGCGTCCTCCAGCCCTGTATGGGGTTTACTGCGCACCATGTTTCCCGGGTCCCTAAGGAGCATGGGAAAACATAAGTGCATTATGTCCAGGGGGGTCAGATACCTACCTTCTTTTAACCAAATATCTCTCAGAGGGGCGTGGGGAGTGGCTCCTTATTTTCATCTAAAGTAACAGACAGAGAATCAGCACTTTTGAAACAGGGCTGAAACAGAGGGGATTATGGGATGCTTGGTATTTCAACCCAAACACTTCAGAGACATGTTTTGTATATATCTGAGACCTATATATATTGATGAAAAACAGTATAATAGGGGACCTTTTAGATACGTGTATGTTTTGTTAATTCGGATAATCTTCACATATTAGCGCTTTATGATTCTTAAAACGTAAATGCAATCCCTCAAAGTAAAAAACTAACGTTAGCCACAGCTAAGTTCAACGTTGACTCATGGTCGGTGTCATGATGTTTAGTATTCTCCTTTATTCAGTTGTTAGCAACCACTGTTTATATGACACATTGAAGCTTCAGACATTGACCAGTGGGGTATTTACTGACATATTTGAGTCATAGAACAAAGACACAGACACTTTTTCTGTGTAAATCCACCACACCCAGTGTGCTCTCAGGTTTCCAGAGCCTCCTCCTACTGGATGGTAATCACAGCCAGGGTCAGCCGAGGTCAGGCCTGTCAGTGTGGCTCCCAGGAGAAGCTCTGAAGACCAAAAATCCAAACTATTGAGAATTATGCTGGGGCTGAGACCAATTTGAGAATGACTGTAGCACAGGAAACTAATCAGCCAAGTGCATTAGGAGGAGTTTGTGCTTTCTCAGAGTTTGGTTAAAGTGCTTCACATCAAGAGCTATGCCTGACATTAAAGAGCAGCTTACCTCACTATAGATACATTTAAAGCAGTGAACGCAATTTGTGGGGGATGGGGGGGATTTGGGTGTGTATTAGGGTGTTGGAACTTGCGGTGCCTTCAAAAGGTCATGGGTTGGGGAATCCTTTTTTAGGGGAGAAAATAACCCTAAAGGGCTTGGAACCTGATGGTTGGTTTATGCTTAATTGGGTACAGTGACGTAGTTTGATGAGAAACTTAAATGATGAGATTAATTTAGTTACAGTTTTGTAAAAACTTGGTTGTCAAAACAAAGCGGTTGTAGGTTGTGGAAGGTGATTAAGACAGTATACGCAGGTAATCAGATTGCGACAAAAATCTATATAAAGATGGCAATTATTAGGGGGCCCTATTCTGCTTTTTGGGCTTGTCCATTTCCTGTAGTGTGTTCTATAGGTTTTTGTGCATGTGATATTGAGTGGCAATAGTCACCACAACTATTTCTTTAAAACCTTTTTCCACATGGCCTTTACTCAAAACATTCAGTAACTTCTACTAATAAATCACAGGTTAGTTTCACCAATAAAATATCAATTTTTAACTGTTCAAATGTTAGTTCAGCTCCTTGCAGTCACATTTCATGCTTTTCGTATTAGTTCCTAATAAACACATTTCATCAAAGCAAAGTAGGTAAAAAGTGTACTAACATCCTTCCACAGAGATTACAATAGAAATACTGTGACACCATAAACTCACCTCTGCTGCAATCCTTTTATGGTCCTCTGGACTGAGTGCCCGACGCCTCTTTGTTGGCTGAGAGCCACTGCTTTGCTCAACCATGGAATGGTCAGAATCTCTGCAAAGGACAAAGATAATTTATAATATTAATAATGAGAGAGATATAATAATAAAAGAGAGAAAGCATAGTAATCATATTAACAACAGGAATACAGCTACTACCTGATCTTTTGTATGTCCTGTTGGAACTGCTGGATGCAACTATGTATATGGGCCGAATCTATTCTCTTCTTCTGGAGCTTGGGATAGAGGAAGTCCACATCTGGCATTATGTGGTGAAACAGTTGCAGAAGGACCTTGAGATCCTGATCTTCCAGTAGCCTAATGAAGGCTCCTGCTTCTCTGACGGTACTGGGGTCAAAGTTACCAGAGTCATTTATGCTCTCAAAACAGTGAATGAGGTCTCATCCAGAAAACTAATGGCGGGTGTGAACATAAAAGACAGCGTCATGGTCCAATCACATCAGGTCAAAGATCATGAAAACAATACCGATTCGCTGCCGATAAAAGTGTTAGGGTCCGTGGGAACATCTGAAGCCGCCAACGGAATTCAGACTACCATGTGTTTCGTACAAGGAAACACGTTTATTTCATAATATTTTATATATAATAATTTATGTTTATCAAGTTTAAGTATACTTTCTTCTCGAGATATTATGAGAGGGGGCGGCGCCCCACCGCCCCGCATTGACCAGCCGCCACTGATAGAGAGGATCCTGACCTTCTATAGGTGCACCATAGAGAGGATCCTGACCTTCAGGTGCACCATAGAGAGGATCCTGACCTTTAGGTGCACCATAGAGAGCATCCTGACCTTCAGGTGCACCATAGAGAGGATCCTGACCTTCAGGTGCACCATAGAGAGGATCCTGACCTTCTACAGGTGCACCATAGAGAGGATCCTGACCTTCAGGTGCACCATAGAGAGGATCCTGACCTTCTACAGGTGCACCATAGAGAGGATCCTGACCTTCTATAGGTGCACCATAGAGAGGATCCTGACCTTCTACAGGTGCACCATAGAGAGCATCCTGACCTTCTACAGGTGCACCATAGAGAGGATCCTGACCTTCTACAGGTGCACCATAGAGAGGGTCCTGACCTTCTACAGGTGCACCATAGAGAGCATCCTGACCTTCTACAGGTGCACCATAGAGAGGATCCTGACCTTCTTCAGGTGCACCATAGAGAGGGTCCTGACCTTCTACAGGTGCACCATAGAGAGCATCCTGACCTTCTACAGGTGCACCATAGAGAGGATCCTGACCTTCTACAGGTGCACCATAGAGAGGATCCTGACCTTCTACAGGTGCACCATAGAGAGCATCCTGACCTTCTACAGGTGCACCATAGAGAGCATCCTGACCTTCTACAGGTGCACCATAGAGAGCATCCTAACCTTCAGGTGCACCATAGAGAGCATCCTGACCTTCTACAGGTGCACCATAGAGAGGATCCTGACCTTCTACAGGTGCACCATAGAGAGCATCCTGACCTTCTACAGGTGCACCATAGAGAGTATCCTGACGGGCTGCATCACGGGCTGGTACGGCAGCTGCACCGCCCTCAACCGTAAGGCTTTACAGAGGATGGTGAAAACTGCACAGAACATCACCAGGACGGAGCTGCCATCCATGGAGGACCTTTACTCCCAGCGGCTCAGGAAGAAAGCCCTCAGGATTATCAAAGACCCCCATCACCCCAGCCACAAACTGTTCTGTCTGCTGCCGTCTGGCAGGCGGTACCGCAGCATCAGGACTAAAACCACCAGACTCAGGGACAGTTTCATCCCACAGGCCATAAGACTGTACATAACATGCATAACATTCACCTGTTTGCAACTCATATATATATTCCAATTACTGTATAAAGACTATTCTGCACTGTGTCTATTATATTCTGTTTCTATTATATTCTATTTTATTTTATTTACTTGCACTATTTTATCTGTGTTATTGTGTTGCACTTTTGGAGGAGCCTGTGACCTAAGATTTTCATTGTTATAAATACACTGTAGCTATGCACACATGACAATAAAAGCCTTGAAACTTGAAACACTATAGCTCCTGGTGATCAGTGCATACAGTGCAATTCAATAATACATTATATTAATTATCTAGTATCTTCATTTGGTACAATACTCAGTCATCACGGGTGTGTTTTGAGAGGAAGAGGAGGAGTAAACGGAGGAAACTACAGTGTGTGTTTGCATTGATATATCTGCAATGCAGGAGAAACGACAAGCAGGCGCTTCAAATCTCATGGAGGATCTGGAAACACGTACAAGACGAAGCCATGTGTCGAACAGGAGAACAAACTAGTTATTATGAGTGTTAGTGGAAACAGAGGCCATGTTTGCATGCACATAACTTGACCTGTACAATGTTATCACCTATTTATGCTTCTTATAAACTACTACTTTTTGCAATATCTGTAGTAAATCTATTTATGACTTTGGTAAAAAAGGTGCTAATTAACGCTGGTTGCATTTACTCAATCTGTATACTGCTAAGATCCCAGCCTACAGAATAAAAGGATGAATAGAGATAAAGACATTTACCTTTCAAAATAAAAGCATGATAGGAGCTACAAACATGAACATTTTCATGCATGATGTCCATTATCTCAATTGCTTAAAGGGACCTCAGATAGATACATCAAAAGGTGAAGCCCCTTTACGTTGAATAGGCAACATGGGACTTTATTTTGAAAAATATAAGTTAAATCGTCTCTTGATCCGGTTCGAAACGTTCAAGGACTTTTACATACAATGTTTGTATGTTTAAAAGATAATTTAGCAAGTTAAGAAAGTGTTGAAGTATGAAGCTACACTAGAGTATATTTAGTAACTTAATTACTATTTAAAGGATGAACACATCAATAAATGTAATACAATAATTCAATAGTATGATATATATTTTATGAAATGGGCTGTGGACTTGTATTAGTCATTAATGCTAATAATTGAATGCTTTTATCTTGAACAGAGTATTTCTACACTGTGGTGTTACAGCGTTTATCTAAGTTAAAGATATGACTCCTTATTTGTGGCACCACCACTGCTAATACCTACTTGAAACTAAAGGTAACGTTAACCTGGAGTTCGGCTCATGTTCAGGTGACTCTGTGCATGTAAACGTTCCACTGACCAGGCTGGAAGTAGCAGGAGTAGAGAGGGTTATTGACAGGGAATAAAAACAACAGCACTGTCTGTCCATTAACCAGACTCGGGGACAGCTTCATCCCACAGGCCATAAGACTGTTAAACACCTGCATTTTTGAAAGAACATCCATAACATTCATCTGTTTGCAACTTACAAATGATTGATCTAATATATCATATTACAATGACTTGTATATAGACTCTCCTTGCACTATTTATATTCTATTTTATTTGTATTACTTTCACTATTTTAACTATTTTGTCTGTTTTATTGTGTTGCACTGTTGGAGGAGCCTGTGTCCTAATATTTTCATTGACATATCTACACTAGCTATGCACACATGACAATAAAAGCCTTTAAACTTGGTTGAGATTAAATGCTTAATATCCAACGGTATTAGCTGGAAACTTGGAAATCAGCGAACAGTTCAAAGATCACCAGACAGAGACAGTTACCATACCATATATCTTACTTATGTTCTTGTTTAAATATAAAACATTGCAGCTGTGAGACTGCTGAACACCCAGCAGCAGTGAAAGCTGAAGGCCAAGGTGAGAGCTACCTCTTACTCAAACCTCATGCGACGTGTAGCCTGAGGCCCGGGCTGTCGCAGAGGGCGTGATGGGTCACAGCGGTCGGGGGTTGGTGGAGACGGACATGTGTCCTGGGAGCGCTCAGCTACAAGTGTTGAGCTCCACAGTCGAGGCAGACCGATCCCTATTTCTTCACTTCCAAAACCAGTGCGGCTTCCATTTATCAAAACGGAGTCCTGGCCTGGGCGAGTGACACACTGGGACTGTGGTTGTCATCTAGGCCATACATTATGTCAGTTAAAGCTGTTTTTTATTAGCTGGATGATAGATAGTTCTTTAATTGTTTTGTTATTTTTGTTCTCCTCGTGTGAGAAAGCTGGGGCTCGGACGTGGGAATGCATGGACTCCGATGTTTGGATAGAAAAATGGGAAAACCTTACAGAATGCGTGTGATAGGATTTCTAAAGTGGTGATATACAGAAAGCTGATAGCGCAGTGACGCGGGACATGGTTTTGGTTTAACATGTAACATAAATAAAGAACTTAATCAGCGTGTGGAGTTGAATCCTTCAGGTCACGGTTGCTGAGGCTCGGGTGCTGTATGTTCTGACACAAGTCACAAGGTTTATTCCTAGTGCAAGACCTCAGCTTATCACCACGATGTTGGGAAACACTTCATTCTAATGTGACACTGCCTAACCTTATTGGTTTGGGACCTTGGAGAATGGATTCATGCCTTGTTGTGACCTGACATCATCAGTATCACATGTCTTTGGGTTATGATCCAGTTACCCAAAGAGCAGGGCTGAAACGCTTGGACAGAGTTCGACAGAAAATTAACTGGCAACAGTTTTGATAATGGATGAATTTGATTAGTCTGGGTCATTTATCGAGGAAACATTCCAGCGTGTAGTATTTAAGGAAATGTGTTTGTCTCAAAAAGCGGAACAGGGTAGATACAAAAGGCCAGGACAGATAATCAACACAGGCGGGAAGACACACAAAGACAGGAATTGAAAGCAGACACAGGGAGATAAAACTTTCAAAAATAAAACAGGAAACAGATGAACCAAAAACGGAATATAATGTTCAGAACTACAATATGTTTTCATATGTGTATACCTACTATTGTAGCAGTTGGATGCTAACTTGGTTTCTGTGGATCAGCAGCACCGACTTACTAGTAATCTTTTAGGCAATTGCCCTCGTAATCAATTCGCCATCTGATGGTGAGATGGGCAAAGGTCTGTTTTCAGAAGGGTGTTACTGGCAATCCACCCGCTGTGGCCACTGGGGCTGCAGAGAAAAAGAGCAACTAAATGTCTGTGTTGTCTTTTTATGAGCTGATTTTAAAATCTAGGTAAAAAAAGTAATATCAGGTTGCACGAAGTGATGGAGGGTTTTGACAGCCGTAAAGGATACAGGCAAATTGTCTTCCATTGCTCAAATGCTATGGTGTGAGGTCTGAACATCCCCCCCTTATTTGTCATAATAATAATAGGTTTCCTGCCACAGACCATAGGGAAAAACATAGGACGAACAGTTCACAGGTCATTGTTCTTTGGAAACAACTTTCTACAGTCCATTGTTCAAAGAAAGACACAATTTATCTGGGCAGTTTACTAACCAACTGGGCGTTGATTGACACAATTAATGTTGCCCAAACAAGATCCGTTTTAAAGTTACAAGAACAAAAACCAGGTGAATAATAATGGCAAAAAACATAATACATAGTATATATCAAATACATAAATAGAGTGTTTCAGTTATTTGTCAGAATTAGTGAGAACAGGAGCTTTAGTTGTATAATTTAGTTAAAGTGAGACGCAGAAAGAGTGTGACTGTCGGTGTAAGGTCATCATGGAGAGTCCTGTGCTAGTGTTTGCACAAGATACTACAAAGGAGTTGACACTTTAGCATGTGATGCACACATACATGCTTACGCTAGCTTAATCTCGCCTTCACCTGTAACCAACCAACAGCTTTTGTACTGCAATGCTTGAGTTTATAGCTTAAGTCCTCCCTGGTAGAGGGGTAGGGGCTGAGCAGCTGTCATCACTCTCCTGGGAGGAGAGGCAGGAGGCTGAGCAGGCCTGGAAGGTTCTAGACCTGTTTTTAGAGAACATGTGTCCAACTCAAGACCAAGTGGCCAAATCCGACCCCTCGCAAATTTGTATCCGGCCGCATATCAATATAGGTTCCAACTTGCATCACAGAAAATATGTCAGGTATCAGTAAGTAGGCAAATCTATGTGGGTAAATAGCATATTGAGACTGCACCACTTTGTACCACATCTCCTGCAGAACAATGTCCCAAAGGAATATATAGATAAATAAATAAAGTAATATCTTAACTTACAGTTAATGATAAAAACAATGGACACATCTGAAAGATCAAGGTAGTAACAAGCCTAAATGATCCTTTATAATACCAAATCAATTGCACACGACACAACTCATGCCTATAGTACACAAAGTCCCTCATTACAGTACAACAAATAATTAAGTATTAACACATAATATCCTGCATCTGACATGAAATGCTGATCATAGCATTTATCTGGTTTTGATTAAACAGTTGAAATGCTCGTCTAGGGAGCTTCTTCGCACACTTTTTATTCTGTTATTTTTGCTTAACTGTGCAGTGATAAATGTGTTCATATTCTGGTAATAGTTTGTTTAAGGGTATAGCAGTTTTTATTTTCCTCCGTAGGCTGCTACTGGTGTGATGGGAATCTGAGGCATATCAGCGGCTGGACTCAGGATTATTTGTCTGTTACAAGCTCCGCTCTCACTCTGATGTTTCCCAGATGTTACAGATGTTATTACCACATTAGTGCTGCTGGTAGAGCCCCAACTGTGAAACCAACCACAGCAGTCCCAGCCTCAGCAGCGCTGGTGGAAGTGGAAGGGTTCGACTCTGCTGTTTCTTTTGGCTTCAGGCCACCGGGGCCTCGAAAGGCTTTGACCAATTGATTTAGGAAATCTGAGACTAAAGCAAAGAGATGAGGTTTTACAGTAGCATGTTGAAGGTTTAGAGACTCTGATACTCGAGCTACAGTATTACCGCAGTGCCTGTATAATAATGGTATATCTATGGTTTGATTTACATCTGCTAACTGAATGCTTATCGTCAACACATCCCTCTTCTGGAAGTTGTTGAGTAGTTTTTCTTTGTTCATGGTTCTGGTTTACCTTTTTCTAAGCTTTACTGAAAGACAAAAGTAACAACATAACACAAAAGCATCATCAGATTACATTCCTGCATGCTGTTCTTATTACACTTAAATTAAGCTATACATTTAAAAGAGATGTAAGATGACCACAAGTCATCACTTTCTTCTTTGTTAAGAAGCTTTCAGCCACATGCCACCTAGATGGAATAGTTTGGATTTGATCAAATATTGAGTTTTGTTGAAATAGTAAGAACTTTCTATGGAGTTTCCGTCACATGATATGAGTTGGTAAAGTTCAATGCTAGGCGATCCGTCGCCATGGAACACAATAATGTAGTCTTAATGTGATCTCAATGTTTCATTTAGCGTCATGTTTCTTTTTTTTTATAGATAAATAAATAAAGTCATGTAAGGAAAATGCATTTAGTTTTTTTATGCGTTTTGTCTCGTCACAAACGGCTGCCCTCAAATGCTTTCTATAATAAACTAAAAAAGGTTGATTCGAAAAAGAACAATGCATTTCCTGCTGAAAATGCGTGTGAATGCTGTAAACTGCGCAAATTTGTTGCAACATTTTAGAACAAGTTGAATATTTTGGTCTGGACCGTTTGGTGAATGCAGAGCGCTGTTGTTACGGTGGGTACCATAGACTGTTTATAAAGAGGTTGGAACGTGCCGCTCGGATATGCAGAGCAGAGCTCAGTCGGAGCAGCAGAGCAGATTCTGGGCACTCAGTGAATGTGTCAACGTTACTTTTGCGCAATATTATTTAATAAATCGTTAAGCTATAGCTAATTAGAATACATTGTCACCAACTCCAAACGTTAGCTTTAGCCAGCCTTTTATTTATATTTTTTCATGGGCATGTTACAGACTGTCACGTTATCATATATTTTAAGTTCAACATATAAATAATAAATTAACTTGCCTTCCCGTTACGTTAGCATCACTGACTAGTACATGCACAAAAGTTGTAAGAAGCTTGTTAAGCATGGATGCGCAGTCTTCCTTCTCTGCGTTAGGGAGATTAAGCAAAGCGTCACCATCCTTTAGTCTTTAGCCTTCATCTGGCATGTATTTAAGTAACAGGATGCTATCAATGTTATATGCAGTTTTAGATGCTTCTTCACCTTTTTCAGGCAAAAAAAGGTATGGTCTTTCATGTACAAGAAGCCAGCAGGACACCGCAGGGAATCAAACCCCATCCCAGTAAACTGGGAGTACCAATTACCAGTGCCTTTTGCTTTTCTAGGCTACATTGAAGGCAAAGCAAAACCTGCATTAACAGCATATGAGTGACATCAGTTAACACACACAGATTACGAATACGACACCCTCTGTCCGTGGACCCTCACATCGGACAAGGAAAAACTTCCAACAAAACCCCACATTTGATGGGGAAAAAACGGAAGAAACCTTGGGGAGAGCAACAGAGGAGAGAACCCTCTCCCAGGATTGGACAGACGTGTAATGGATGTCGTATGTAAATTGAAAAGATAATAAATGTACAACATAGGTAGGCCAAACGCTAGAAAACATCATGTGTCTATTTAGAAGAAGATGAACAATCCTCTGGCTGCCATCAAAGAAGCAGTAAGGTGAGCGTCAGGCAGGACCACAGCAACAGGGACAGCCACGACTCAAGATGCAGGCCACGCCTCAATGCTGACAACTGACAAGTGACAGACACAACAACAAAAAATCCAAACAAGCTGGGTTAGTATCATACATATTTGGGACATAAGTATACAGAGAAAGAGAAGAAAGAAGTAAGATTACGAATATGATACCCTCTGTCCTTGGACCCTCACATCAGAGAAGGAAAAACTTCCAACAGAACCCCACAGTTGATGGGGGAAACGGACAGTCCTCGGGGAGAGCAACAGAGGAGGGATCCCTCTCCCAGGACGGACAGACACGCAATGGATGTTGTCATATTTTGAGGGATTTTATTTATGGATTTAAATAGTAAAAACTATTCACAGACTGTGTGAGCTAAAACAGATAAAAAGCCTAATTTTGTTTTACAATAATCCACTACATGTTTCCAATTGGGTTTTATTAAAACAATGCAATTATTAAGAATAAGGTAAATGATTGAATAGTAGCATTGTACTTCAGTCCAATCTTGAGGCACTTCACTTGACCTGAGTATTTCTCTACTCACATTTTAAAAGCAAATATGTTACTTTTTACTTTAAACTGCAATTAAATGTGAAAGTAGCAATTTAGTATTGCTACTTTCACCCAACTATACATTATGAGTACTTCTTCCACTGACAATGGTAAAACAAAGGATAATGCAACCGAATCCCAGTCAATGCATTGAATAGCCACTTTTACCAGGTACCATGAAGGCAACTGTTGCCCGTTATGAATTGTGGGTAGTAAACACGAGTTGTCGTTGTTAGGAACTGAACATCCGCACTGTGGCCGTTTCTCAATGTCGAGTAAAGCTGCTCCAGAGCCACTATTTCAAGCATACTACTTCATCGAGTAGCGCCGAATCACTGTTTAAATGCCCAGCATACATGTGCTACCAAGCAAGCCTCCTCGACATTGAAGACATGGCTAATCACGCGACATGATGAACGGAAAGACCGTGATAGTGACCGGTGCTAACAGCGGGATAGGGAGAGCCACGGCAGCGGGCATTGTGAGGCTCAAGGGCCGTGTCATAATGGCCTGTCGGGACCGGAGCAGTGCTGAGGAGGCAGCCCGGGAGATCCAGCAGGAGACCGGGGCAGACAGCTCGCTGCTCTCCGTCAGACAGCTGGACCTCGCCTCGCTCACTTCCGTACACACTTTCTGTCAGGACATAATGAAGGTAGATTCCCAGACTGAGCTGACACCCCCCTTGCCTGTACACAATTACGTCAAGCCAAACGTCATTCAAAAAACGTACATTTTTATGAATTACGTGGCTAATCTTAAAAATTATAGAATATATCCAACACAATTCAAAAAATGTTCCCTTGTTGAAAAAACACTATTAATTCGGCATGCATTATATTTGCAAATATCCCATATTTAAATACGTTTTCAACTATATAAGCCAGTCTCTTGACTTATAAAGCTAATGAAAAACAGGGAATTATGTAATTATTTTTTTATTAAAATAGGTGCCGATAGACCATCCTACATTGGTTAGGAAAGTACATTTTCAGTATATTTGAATTTGCTATTAGTGTGTCTTTATTGACAAATCTACAGTCAGATTTTTTTATGCAGTTTTTGAATAATTTTACATTACTTCCAATAGTCAGTAATTTATTGATTTATGCATCACTGAATGGATTCAGATTCTGTTATTTCCCGGACAGCAGCTCAGTCTGTAGGCACTTGTCTAGGGAACTGGAGGGTTGCTGGTTCAAGTCCCTATCCAACCAAGTACTGATGTACCCATATAATTGCTGCCCACTGCTCCTAATACTAGGATTAGTTAAATGCAGAAACAAAATACGATTGAAATCCTCAATTTCCATAATTAATAATACAGCACTCATGCCAAGAACTGCTAGATCCTCACTCATTTGGTGCTGTTCTTTAATGTTCAAATAAGACTTCTCTCAGAAGAGAAGTCTTATTTTATCCGTTTTATTACCAAGTAGGTTTACACATACGAGGAATTTGCATACAAAGACATAGAAAGAAGAATACTTTTTTTATTTTAAAGAAAGGAGCAGAAAAAAGACCAATATATTTACATATATGTTTCTGCTACAATGTATTGGTCTTTTATAGAACAGTCTAACTTATCTTGAACATTCTATATTATTAGTGGTTCATGTCCTTTTTATATATATACTTGCTGCTGTTGATTGTTTTGATCTTTTATATATTTTGTTTTAATATGTTGTTGTTTTTTTTCCACCTTAAACTATTAAAAAATATTTTAATGCCTGAACACATTGCTGCTGTAACAAAATAATTTCCCAACAATAAATGATCCGTCTATCTATTTTGAACTGAGACGATTTGCTGGGGAATGTTCTAAATGTCTGAAGCCCTGTTTTTACCTTTGACACAGAACATGATAACCTCCTTTATTGTGACCCACTGAACAGGAGGAGCCTCGGTTAGACGTCCTCATCAACAACGCCGGCATCTACCAGTGTCCTTACACCAAGACAGAGGACGGCTTCGAGATGCAGTTCGGGGTGAACCACCTGGGCCACTTCCTGCTCACCCACCTGCTGCTGGACCTCCTGAAACGCTCAACACCCAGCCGCATCGTGGTGGTCTCCTCCAAACTCTACAAGCACGGCCACATCGACTTCGAGGACCTGAACAGCGAGCAAAGCTACAACAAGGCCTTCGCTTACAGCCGCAGCAAACTGGCCAACCTGCTGTTCACCCTCGTGCTGGGTCACCGCCTGGAGGGCAGCGGGGTGACTGTGAACGCTCTGACCCCAGGCATCGTGAGGACCAACCTGGGGAGGCACGTCCACATCCCGCTGTTGGCGAAGCCGCTGTTTAACCTGCTCTCCCGGAGTCTGTTTAAAAGCCCTGAAGAAGGAGCGGCCACCTCAGTGTTTCTGGCCTGCAGCCCAGATGTGGACGGTGTTCAGGGGAAGTGCTTTGCTGACTGTCAGCCTCAGGTTCTGCTGGACAAGGCCACAGACCTGGAGGTGGCCAGTAAACTGTGGGACATTAGTGAGGTCATGGTGGGCATCACCACGTGAGAGCCTCAGGAATGCTCATCCAAAGACAATTGTCTGAAATCCTAACAATGTGTGAATATTCAGTGCCTTTCAGTGTTGAAATTAGTTTTAGGGTTACACAATGTATTGTACACATTGTATTGAAATCACATTATGGACTAGTGCAATATTCAAATTGCAGGAAGCACAATGTTTGTTAAAGGCTAAATATGTGTTAAAATACCTACATTCAGGTGGAATACATTTTGAGCAGATTTTCCTGGTTCATTTCAAATGTTTAATCATTAAGTTCATTTAATTTAAATTATGAAGAAACATTATTTGTGATGCTTGGTTGTTAATGAAGAATAGAGAAGCACATCCTTAATGGTTATGCCATGATAGTAAATAATGTCTGTAGAACTTCTCTTCAATGCGTGATTTAAATAAATGTTTTATCGCAGTCTGATTCTCTGCCAAGGCTCAAATCCCAAACACCTCCATTGGACTCCTTTGTTTACTTCTATAACATAACATCACTATTTAACACTCACGATTATATTGGCTAACGCTCCAACAAATTATTTGTGATCCCAACAGAGCCGGCCAGCTAACTAATCAGAGCAGACTCTGGTTTCAGACAGAGGGTGAAAAGAGGTGCTGCAGCACAGGTAGTATGAGAAAAAAAGAGCTTTTTGAACATTAAAGCACAGAGACATGTCCCAGTAGAGACACTACATACTGATATGAACCTACACAAATGGAAGAATAGGGCCCCATTAAACACAAGGAAGCTGTTCCTGTTTTGACCAAAGTAGTGCAGGAATGAGTCCTAAAACCATGAAATGGGTCAGCACATTATCACTTCCTGTTCCCTTGCTTGAATTCAAAGTTTTTTTAACATGTTTTGGGTTAGATGCCTGAAATAATGTCTGTGGCTAACACAAGCTGAGGAGATTTCAGAATGTTGATCTACGACACAAAAATATGTCAGTAAATACCCCAGTGATGAATGTCTGAAGCTTCTTCGTGTCATGAAAACAGCGGGTGCGTTTGCTAACAAGTGGAGACAACGGAGACTATTAAACATCATCACACTTACCATTAGCCATTAGCTTAGCAGTGGTGACGTGAAGTCATGTGACCATGATGTAGTTCCTTTATAGCCTAGCGTTAGTTTTTTACTTCTGGAGATTGCATTTATACTTAAAAAATCATAAAGTGGTGTTAATATGTGGAGATGACCCTGCTGATCAAAATGTCTAAGTATCATAAACGTCTGTTTGCCACAGAGCTTATTTTTAGCAATATTCTGAAGTCTAAAAAACCCTAGAAAGGGGAGAAGAAGAAAAGGGAGAGGTGGAGGAGGGAAGTAGAAGGTCGAGTTGGACAAGGAGGAAGAGAAGGAGGAGGAGAAGGAGGAAAAGAGGAGGAGGAGGTGGTGTAGGAGGTGAAGCAGGGGTTAGCTAGGCTTCAGTGAGCCATGCTGCTCATTAGCTGGGAATATCTTCTCTCCAGCTCACCCGCAGATGGAGCACTTCTCCCTGCAGGACCTCACAAGACACAGCCACTCTCCCACCTGTATCCTTCATTAGCACATTTTCTGGATCATTTATAGAGAGCTGGAAACTCTGCAGAATCATCCCACACAAACTGCTCCGGAGGCCTTTTAATGGCAGCTCCATTCTATTTATTTTACAAATAACTCCAATTAGTGCGATTACAGAGTTTAATGGCTTTTAATGGTACTGTAACGGTGATTTAAATGTGAGGGCCTCACTCAGCCTCAACACATAATGGTTAAATTAATAGTACATTTAACTTGTTTTCCCTGAGCTTCTGTTAGACTCACTCTGTGCAGTGCAATAAGCACAACATGTTCAATACAAATGTTTTCCCTTTTCATAATTATAACTCTTTATTATGCTTTTTTGAGCTTTTACATTTGGACATACTGAGCTGAGTTCTATATCTATAATGATCCAGTTAAAGGCCTCAGTTTCACTCTGATCTTTACCTTCACAGTGGGTGAGGGACATGAAGTCAATGGACTGAAAATCCTACATCAAAGCGATCATAAAGTCATATACAATAGAGGACTTCATGATTTAGTCCTAAAACCCCAACATTAGTTGGCATTTTAGCAACCAGTTTGCTCTTCTCAAAGTCAACGTTTTTTTTAATAGGTTTTTGGTTAGCTGCCTAAAGTAAGGTCTGTGGGTAATTTAAATAGATTTTTCAAGTTTGGTTCTACGACATCACATATCCCACTTGTGAATGTCTGAAGATATTTTTCATTAAAACAGAGTTTGCTACGAGTGGCTAAATGAGATTGCTAAATCATATCACGCTGAGCATTACCCTCCTTTAGCTTAGCATTGGCCATGCGACCATGACTGTTAATAGGCTTACGTTAGCTCTTTACTCGGGATGGCATTTACGCTACAAAAATCACAAAGTTGTGTCTTTATGTGGAAATGTTCCTGCTGAACAAAATGTGGAAGTATCATAAATGCTGGATCATAAACAAAGTTCTAATGTTTTGCAATATTCCGCACAGGGGCGGACTGGGATTGAAAATCAGCCCTTGAATCTGACCCAGCCCAGCCAACAGCGCAACTTAAATGATGACGTTAAAAGCGGCCGTTCTGTGATTCTCCAGAACACACAGATGGCCAGTCCGCCCCTGATTCCGCAATACAAGGACAAAATGCCATTGCTTTTTGTCGAAAGAGAAGAGATTGCGATGCCAACTTCCTGGTTGGCCTACCAAAATATGGAATCACTGCACCACTTTATATCGTTTAGATTTGGTTTAGCTACCTGTCAATCGGTTATAACAATCAAAAAGCCATCAACAGAGTAGAGTATATTATTGTATTAAGAAAGTCACAGGACTTTTAAGAATGGTTGAAATCAAAGCAGATATCTTGGCTTCTAGTCCCCATGGGTAAAACTCTAAAAACACTGGATCCTGTAACTCAACAGCATCTTATTAATAGAACCTTCCTGCCTGGTAACTTCAGGAGAGCCAATCTGCGTCCCGTCCCAGGATTCAAAGTGCCCCCTCTGGTGCACCTGAGAGCGGGGGTCAGCTCGGAGCTGGATGTTCAGGGTGTGACTGCTTCACCTTGTGTTGGATCCATGATGGGGACATGACGCAGGAATCCTCTGCCACGGATCCTCTGTGTGGGAACTAAGTGCAGGGGGACCTTTGGGGGTACTGGGTATTTGCTGGGAGAAAACGGCACACACTCATGTGTCAGGGGGCCGAGGAGGGGAGCAATGTAGGAGGTAAATTAAAGAGGGCTGCCACAGGACTGTAGTTCTGGATAAAACCAGGGAGGCAATGAAGAACAGGCAAACTTGTAAGAAAATGTGTCAGGCTGGGGATCAGGAGGGCACTGTGCAGAATGCTGGAAAACTCCCTGACATCACCAAGCCAACTCGAAAGAACTAGTGGGATGGGCCGACTGTTGCCTGATCTTGTCCAAAAGGTTGCATTTGAACACACTGCTGCAGTTGATAACAAACTCTCTAACCCGGAAATTAGTAATACTTTTAGCACTTTCAGGATCCTTCGTAAACAATGTTTTGAACATGTTTTTGTTTCGATTCCAGAAATAACATGAAACATGAAATATGTCAGTAAATCCCCCACTGGTGAACTTCTGAAGCTCCTATGTGTTAAAAGGTTTGTTGGTAGCAAGTGAATAAACGTAACTACAAAAGGTTGCCACGCCGACCATAAGCCGCACTTAGCTTAGTGGTTGTGACGTGACTGTAGTAGTTCATTTATAGCCTAACGTTAGGTGTTTACTTCTGGAGATTGCATTTAAGCCTGAACTTGAATAAAAGTGATGTTAATACATGGAAGCTTATTTTCTGCAATATTCCCAAATATTTTATATTTATCCCTTTAACTGCCAGCGCCACCATTTGGTAGAGCACATTTTGTGTCTTGATATCTTGTTGGAAAAAAAAAAAAAAAGTTTATCTCCATCTGATTCAGCCAGCTCTCCCCTTTGGTTGACATGTTATGCACAAAACAACCTCTAGATGTCACTGTGGTTCGAACAGAAAGCCCTTCAGCTAGCTTCCACTGAGAAAGTTGGCATGCTAAAAATCACTGCTGAAGAAATCACTCTTTTTGGTCAACTTGTGTAAGGTAACCATGTCATTTTTGACATATTTTAGTGTCAGAGCACCAACTGAACATAATTAGATAACTTGATGCACAAAAAAAGTTTTAACAAGGGTGTAATTATTTTTTTGAAAATATGCCCAACCAACCGGTCGAATTGGCCTTCATATTGTAAACTAGCAATACGACTTTTTCAGAGTTTCAGAGATGTTTTCCAATAAAAGATGGTAAATAAATGGCTAGATTCATGCTAATATTACTAAATCTAGTACTGCCTTATGAGTCTCAGAGTGAAAGAGTGATAATCATTTATATAGCACCTTTCATGCATGGCATTCAGCCCAAAGTTGCACACAGATGAGCAAGTTAGGCCAACACAGGATATAGACATTTGCTGTTAGGCCAGTGGTTTCCTGTTAGGCCAATTCAGCATCTACAGTACGATGAGCAAGTCTTTTGTTTATTATGAAAAACACTCAACATTACTTTTTTCCATTTTTTTTTTTTTTTACAATTATAATTTATTATCTTTTATGAATATCTGGTTGTATATATTGCTCATTTTCCACAAAAGAAAACATTTTATTTGAGTTTGTGTTTTATTTGAGTTTGATGCATACACATACTGTACTGTATATGATGATTGTTGAAAATGCACTTTTACCATAGAAGGCCAGCTCGACCAGTTGGTAGAGGCTCATAAAAACAAAACTGTTTGGTCAGTCAAACAAATAAAATGGTTTGTGGTTATTTGTGGCCCATTTGATAAAAAAATGCAAACAAATAATTTTTCCATAGCTTTTTTCTTGGTCTGGCAGTGAAAGGGTTATTCTGTCTCGAGGGAGTAGTTGCGATGCTAACCTCCGGGTCAGCCTACTAAAACAGTTCATCACCAGTCTTCAGAATTATCAGATGAGATGAGGATGAAAAATGAAGAGACTGAGTGCATCCTAGAATTGACTGTTTCGACCTGATTAACTTAAGAAGAATTGACTTTCACATCTAAGTCTACAAGTTGACCAATTTCCAATAACCAGCTTGGTGGTCAAGGTCTTAAGGCACACATCTTATCCACAACCACTGTTATTATGGGCTATCTCAAAGTTATATTACCCAAGGGTTTTTGTATATTTATGTATATATTTTGTACACATAAGTGTGGCTGTGGCTCTCCATCTTTGACACTGTAGGTGTGGGGATGCATGGAGAATGTTTCCAGCGCCCTATACCTCTCACTGACTAATGGCGCGTTTCCACTACACGGCCTCGCTCGGCCCCGCTCGGTATGGCTGGGCCTCGTTAGGACTGGCTCACTTTATGGCGCATTTCCATTACAGTTTAGGAACTGGGGTAGTATCTATAGTAACGCAGTGTAGGCGGAGCCGTGACGTCATCTTCAATGAGAACCCCAGAAAAACAACACAACCGTTAGCTGTTAGCACTCAGAGCTCACAGCTCCTCATATATGTTCAGAAACTAGACAAAAGTTAAACAAGTACAAACCACAGACTGTCTGTGTCATGGCGAATACAGTCGCTGCTTTATTTATGTCTGTATAGGCCGTTGTTGTGAGTGTGGACGGTCGGAGCATATACTGCGTTAGCTTAGCCGATCTCCATTTAGAAAACACGCATTTTAAAAGGTTTTTCGCCTGCCGTCTGTCTGCAGACTTGTCAAAGCATTAATTCATGGTTTTTACTAACCGGTATCAGTATGTTGTTACTTCGGCATCATTTTGAAAACGTGTATTACAATTAAATCACGGTCAAATATGTCCATCTTGTTGTTGTAGCCCCCTTGCCAGCGATGCTCTCTCTAGTTTAGCATACTCAGCCCGACTCAGCCTCGTTGTCTCTGGCCCTAGACCCGCGATTTTATGAGGCCAGAAAAACTGTGAATCAGGACCCGCCGGCCGGTACTAGGCCAAGTGGAAACGCAACCAAAGACGGGCCGCTGACGTCACAGCCCTCTTAAACCGTGCTCCGCGCTGTAGTGGAAACGCGCCATAACATATGTGATCTAACAAACAAAAGAAGCCTGCTCTTTACATTCTGAGGTTGTGGATGATTTAAAGCCCAAACAGCCAACATATTCTCTAAAGAATTGGTACTTTTCACAAATGCCAATTCTTTATCTGCGTCTTTCATCTTCTTCCCACCACAAGGCCACGGCAGGCCGAGTGAAAACAGCCTGAGTATTTAGTTTGGCTCCTTACGTCCAAAAGTGCTGCTGTGGCCTGAGACCGCCACACTCAACTTTTCAACTTCCCCCCAAGTGTATAACAAATGACTGTAATCTGTCCTACCTTAGGTTTTTTATTGTGTAATCATTTTAACACTGAGATTTGTGGGGAAGTAATCGGTGAATGACAAAGTACATATTTGGATTTGCACACAGAGACGTGATTTCCCTTCACACAGTCAGGCCGCTGGAAGTTGACATGCAGGTTTATTTAAGTATATTGACGATTTAAAGAGCGTTGGTCGGACTGCAAGCTTTGAGAGCTCACAGGCGCAGATTTGTAAGAGCTGCGGTGGATCTGCAAGGACAGAAAACAGAATGGTGTCAACAGGCAAGAGGAATCATCTAGCTGCATTTGAGCCTGATGATAAAAGCAAAGTGCTGACTGTCTCAGAGAGTCACCTGTTCTGTTTGAACTGGAAGGGAAGGCCACCCCCCGACCCCAGTGGCGTTTGTTAACCAGAAACAGACAGTATTTGGTGTCTGCTTTATCTTAAAAATCTAAAAGCATTGACAGTCAAATCACATCCAATATTTCTGCAATTGATCTATGTTGCACAAACGAGACCTAAGGCCTACATACGTTTCAAATACATTCCTATAACTTTGTTCGTTCACTTCCACATTTCAACTAAAGCCGTGGTTACCAACCTTCTTTGTCTGGTGTTCCCCTTGAGCTGGTCTCCATTCTATAAGAACCCCCCCCCCCCACACTCAACTGTGGTGATTCGCCTGCATTTCTTCTTCTGTTAAACCCTTTGTCCTCGTATTTAACCCAACTGCTCATTAGATGAAGATCACTTGTTTAACTCACCGTTAATACATATGTATTTAAACTTGAAATGTACACTCATTGTCAGTGAGAAGACAATGTACACTCATTGTCAGTGAGAAGACAATGTACACTCATTGTCAGTGAGAAGACTCACTTCTGGCAGTTTCAACATATGTTGTTAAGAGCTTTCAATGAGACACTTGAGCTTGTCTTTCATACGCTTTGATAGTTCTGGGGACACCAGGAATATGAACATTGTTTTAAAAATATGTTCTTGTGTAGGAATATATTGCAATCCCTAATCTTTCTACGTAGCCCCTGCATTCCCCTCAAATACCCCCAGGGGTCCCCGTGCCCCCGGTTGGGAACCACTGACTAAAGGACCCCTGAGCAGCCTGAAATACCTGCTTTACTTCTTGTGACCAAAAGTTGACAAACTAAATGTTAGAGTTGGCATTACAAATACAGTTATATCAGAAAGTACAGGTTAACTAATTATAACAACAAAATAGTGTTTTTACAATATTATTACAATATAATAAAGTTGCCATGTCCTGTAACATTCTAGTGTCCATGTATAGCATTACATTGAGTAAAGTTCATTTAAAGTCATTCCTAGCTATGTACCTATTAGCTTCCATTATTAGAGAAACACTTTAATGAATGAGATAGTACCTCTCCACAATGAGCCTGCATGGTATTGGGTTCACTGTGATCCAACTTTATGGAGGAAAAAACGGCTCAAACAAAAAGAAAAGAACATGAAATTCAATATGGCCTGAGGCTCCATTCAGAATGACAGTTTTCAGAATAGGCATGCTGCGGGTTTTGCTGAACTTCAATCTACTGTATAGTGCAGATCTACACACCCACAATATGTTTAATTGTAAGCCATACTGTATGATAAGGCATATTGGGGTACAGGAAAATGTCTTCTATAAATTGTCCTATGGCGTCTCAAGGACTATGGAGACATGACTTCTGTCCATGACCCGTGGACTGAATAGCGCATGGAATTAATTTTGTTCTCTCAAACATTTTGTTGTCAAGATACTTCCATATATTGATAGTGCAGTTACACACAGTAGATGTAATCTGTAGACATGCTCTATCATCTACATTTGTTCAAAGGATTATGTGAGAGTGGTTAGCTTCTCATTTCTCACAGAGAAAGTGATTGGCCTTCCGCTCTCTGATGGGTTAGGATACACCTGGTTCATTATTGTTACCCTTTTGCACAGACTTGGGTATAACTGCATCTATCTATGAGCTTCTTTTAGACGTTTAAGAGCTTCTTAAACAAGTTTGATCTTCCTAGGTCTCACTTGTTTCGTATTTTACTCATTGGTAACTTATCGGCTTTTGACCCAAAGCAAATAAAACTCTTGGGAGCAAGAATTAGAACGTTGTTATCAAATGAGCAATGGCAGCATATTTTATATATCTCGGACACTCTTCCTCAGTCTGTGCTACGAATGGCCTCCTCCAATGTAAGATGGTCCATTACACCAATGCACTTATGCTGCGGATGTATCCTAGTTTAACAGACTTGAGCAATCTCCAGCCGATCACACTCAAATGTTCTGGTCCTTTGCCAAGATTTGAAATATTCAACACATTTAGAAGTCAACAGGTCCCGCCTTCACCACCTTAACAGCAAGGCGACCTGTTCTTCATAAGATTAAGCAGGTCTTTCTTGTAGCTCATAGTCCACTGACTCAGTCATTTGTCATGGAGTGTAGCGAGCGGAGATCCCCGTCTCTCTGCTCCGGTTAATGAAAGGTGAGCAGGAGCGAGTCTCTGAGAGGAGAGAGCACATCCATCATCTGGAAGAGTTTAGTGTGGAGTAGCAGGAGGGTTCGGTGGGGCCCAGGGAGCGCTTGTCTTCGGCCTACTGCTTGGCCAGAGGGATGTGTTTGCTTTAACCCGTACAAACATTGAGGAGAAGAGAGACTGGGCCTGCTCCTCTCAGTCCCTCCGTGGGACTGTCCTCCTCCTTCAGTCAAACACACACTCATATTCCCTCACATGCTCTGAATCCTCTCCGTAGGGAGTGTGTTCTCACTAAAGTAAACACGTCTTCTCTGAGTCATACGGTGAGGGTAGGATCAAGCATGTTGCATGTTTCCTCTTTTAAAAGGCCTAAAGCAGAACCAACCAATCACAGGCTTGATATGTGGCTTAGGTGTACAAGTGCACAAGGCTTTGCGAAATGAAGAAAATCATACATCCAAATATTTCTGGATTTGTACGGGACAACTGTGTCACAGTACATGGTTAAAGCAGGAAGTGGGTCTGTAAGCGGAGGTGGATGGTTCCAACAGACAGACATCTCATCTTTGTTGTTTATTTGAGATAACCAACCTGTTGGAATAGAAGCCTAAATCAAGGATATAATGGCGCGTTTCCACTACACGGCCTCGCTCGGCCCCGCTCGGTATGGCTGGGCCTCGTTAGGACTGGCTCACTTTATGGCGCATTTCCATTACAGTTTAGGAACTGGGGCAGTATCTATAGTAACGCAGTGTAGGCGGAGCCGTGACGTGATCTTCAGAGGACCCCAGAAAAACAACACAGCCGTTAGCTGTTAGCACTCAGAGCTCACAGCTCCTTATATATGTTCAGAAACTAGACAAAAGTTAAACAAGTACAAACCACAGACTTCCTGTGTCATGGTGAATACAGTCGCTGCTTTATTTATGTCTGTATAGGCCGTTGTTGTGAGTGTGGACGGTCAGAGCATATACTGCGTTAGCTTAGCCAATCTCCATTTAGAAAACAAGCATTTTAAAAGGTTTTTCGCCTGCCATCTGTCTGCAGACTTGACAAAGCATTAATTCATGGTTTTTACTAACCGGTATCAGTATGTTGTTACTTCGGCATCATTTTGAAAACGTGTATTACAATTAAATCACGGTCAAATATGTCCATCTTGTTGTAGCTGTATCCCCCTTGCCAGCGACGCTCTCTCTAGTTTAGCATACTCAGCCCGACTCAGCCTCGTTGTCTCTGGCCCTAGACCCACGATTTTATGAGGCCAGAAAAACTGTGAATTAGGACCCGCCGGCCGGTACTAGGCCAAGTGGAAACGCAACCAAAGACGGGCCGCTGACGTCACAGCCCTCTTAAACCGGGCTGCGCGCTGTAGTGGAAATGCGCCATAAGAGTGGTGCAGTGCAGATGTATATTTGTAGTCCGAACCAGAAGTTAGAATCACAGGGCTCCCTAAACCAAAAGCATTGGATTTCGGAATATTGCAGAAAATAAGCTCTGTGGCAAACGCACTATTATGATACTTACACATTTTGTTTAGCATAATCTCCACATATCAATACCACTTTTATGATTTTTGAAACATAAATGCAATCACCAGAAGTAAAAAGCTAAGCTAAAGGCGGCTAATATGGACATGGTGACGTTTAGAAGTTTCATTTAGTGCTTACCACTGTTACTAAGATATTACTGACATATTTGATGTCGTATAACTAAACATGAACATCTCTTAGCTTGTGTTAACCACACACCTTATTTCAGGCAGCTAACCATCAACTACAGGGACCCGGAAGTTGTAAAATGCTAACTCATTCGGTTTTAGGACTCTTTTTAGAGGGTATTTTAGGGACTATTGTGTCATTGTTTATTTAACATTTGTCGAGTGCAGCTTGAAATGTTTAAAACAGCCTGTGCTCAGTGTCACACATTAGTAAGAGAGTGTTGTGCTCAGACCCAGAGAGATGGTGGCCTCGGGGTCCCCCCCGTCAGCTGGAGCAGCACCTCAGGGACTGGATCCACCTGCCTGATTGGACCAGGACCTTAGAAGTTACCCGTTGTTAATATCACAGTGAATTGTGTGGACATCTTGTCCCCTCGCCCCGCCTCCCCCGGCCCTCTCCCTGCTCTCAGAGAAGGTGTCTGCAGAACATCACTGACTGTGCAAGTGTCACAGTGCGCTCACACCGCCATACATCATGTTGGCTGTGTGAGAAACGAGCTCCTTTTCTTCCTCTGAAAGCTCCACATGTCCACATCCTCCTCTGCACACTTTAACTCAGGATTACACCACGACTCATACAGCAGGGTCCTGCAGCAAACAGCAGTGACTAACAAATGGCTTTAAAGACAAGAAATGGACCAACTTTCTGTCAAATTTCCATCGAGAGGCCCTGAGAATGACCTGAGTTAATATGTGGGCGTCAAGAGAATGTGTCCTTTTTTAGTGAGTAGAAATGATTAACAATGTGAAAATTGATGCTGTGGCTCCCTCTTCTGTAATACCAGGGAATGGTTTCTTTTTAGCCTGAGGTAATAGAGTGAAAAAAAGAGACATTGTTGCATTGTCCAGAAAAATATTGAGTACTATTATGGTGTTTCTATGAATAGAAACCCACTTATTCTACGGCTTGGAACGACTCCAGAAGAAATTTAAAAAATAGAATCTTACTTCAAATTCAAGTTCAAATAATAAAACAATTCCAAGGGATTAGTTAAAAGACACTGTAACTCTCAATGGAAGGATCTTGTAAAATAATGAAATGGAATAGTAAAAAATACACGAGATTAAGAAATCAAGTTCATATCTTTGACGATAATTGAGAAAAATGGTTGAGGTATACACCAATATACAACACAACACAAAACTAATGACCCTCTCGTTAGATGTGACATCTGTATAAGTGATTCGTTGTTCTTTTTTTCTCTGTTATGATATATCGATTATTTTGTGTATTTTAGTTGTTTATGCTGTTGTGTATGCTCTGTAACCATATGATTTGTAAAAAGACAAATACAAATGTAATAAATGGTATTCTCTAAAATGCAAAAAAGTATCACAACCCCATCCACATACATGTCTTAACACTGTGGGACACTTCATTTGTCAGTGTCCTGCTGCCTGCAATATACAGAGCAGCTGACATGGAAGAGGTTTGGAGCAGGACTTGAAACTCTTTTAACACACACAAGATGAACTGTGGGATATAAGTAACACATGTCTGGTCCCACCTTACAATGAATACTGATGTGAGGCTGCCCTCTGGAGGTAGTCATCTTATTGGCATTCTGTGGTTGGAAGAAAAGTATAAACTAGTTGGTGAGCAACCTGTACTTATTATCTTCCAATTTGCTCTTATTACTGCTTAAAAGTAGTAGGCAACATATTTGTCAGGATTATGAGGGGGTTAGACTGGCACTATCACTCATTCTAAAAAAGTGTGGTCGTTACAGATGGAGCAGCTTATTTCAGACTCCAGCATACAGCTTCCTGCCTGCTACCTTCCAGCTTCCTGCCTAAGACCTGCCAAAGACCAGTATCTGGGAATGTTAAGCCCTCCCACTATTTTCTAAGAGGGCGTTGCCAGATTTTCAATTTCAGGATTTAACCAGGAGATGGCGCTTCATTCACAAAAACAGGAAGACAACTTTTCATGGACTTTCAGTTGTGTTTAGAAGAGCATTTGAACACATCAATATTTTAGATCAAATAAAGTATATCTAATCTTGTAATTCAATAATATATAGTCTTTATATATTAAATAACAAAGAAACTGAACTTCAATTAGGTTTTATTTACATTGTTATACTTGGCTAAGTAAGGAGAGCTGTAAACATAAAGGCAACATGTGAACAAACACTACACTAACCTCCCTCACATTAAAACATGAATCTAAGAGGGATATCATCTTTACATCATTTGCTGTGTTTGTTACTGCATGTCTCCTCTTTTTCCTTTTATTCAAACTGTTAAATGAAACATATAGGAGAACCAGAGAAATCCAGGAAATCTATGATACACTTTCTACATAAATATTTATTGAACAGAATCATTAACATACAAGTCACTTTGGTATTATTTTTAGTTACAGAAATCTACCATGAAAGTATTAAGGATAGCTTCTTCAAATAATAAAAAAAAACATTGATGAAATAAAACCATTTAGGTGTGTATTATGGTATCACCCAATTCCCTTTACTGTGAATACTCCTGAGTACATATTCATACACATATACGAAGGGCTGAAACTTTTACCTCCTTTTACTTTGTTAGCACGAATAAAAAAGATTGTTGCTTATTATTAAAGAATGTTCTCTGGATTCAATCTGTTGAATATTAGAAGACAGTGAGCAGTGCAAAGAGCCCGTAGAGCATGGCACACGGGTACGCCACCAACAGCTGCTGGCCCTCCATAGCCAGGGTGGAGATGAAGATCTTGGAGGCAGAGAGACTACACCAAGAAATCCCAAGTACGGCCAGAACTGTTCCCAGGAAGCCTCTGTGGAAACAGACAGACAGCCTGAAGCAGTTTCACTGAAAACCAATCTTACCTGAACTCACTGAATCCTGCAAGTTTGACAGCTATTTGCTGATTTGACAACGTGTAAAACCCAATGATTGAAATAAAAGTCTCTTTCCCACTGTAAGTCACACAGATGTAGTTTGGACCCTACAACAACTTGCTTTACCGCACGGCACACTTGATGAACTCTTGCAGTTAGGTGTCACATTTGGATAAACTCAGTGAATCTGGTGCCGTGTTGTAGGGCTGCTCAATTAATCGTATTTTAATCGCGATTACGATTATGGCTTGCAACGATTACGAAAACAACGTAATCGAAATAAAACGATTATTTTTGTATTATTATTTTTGTTTTTTCAGTTGAATTATACTTCAAGTTCAGGGTAATCAACTGTTAAAAACATACTGTTCACATTTTTTTTCTCCAATAAATTGATGTTTTCAAAGTAAATGGATAATCGTTTTTAATAATTGTGATATCAATTATTGACCCAAATAATCGAGATTATGATTTTTGCCATAATCGAGCAGCCCTAGTCTTCAGTACAGGTGGCAATATTGTCACCTGCCTGCGCTCATCTCTGAAACCAGACCATGTAAACAGGCTGGTGTTTCTAGCAAAACATCTTTAAGAGATGACATGAGCAGCCCTACCAGCATTTGCCATGGTGGCCAAAACATTTTTATTTGGTCTTAAATTGTAGTTCAACATTTATTTCCTGTTACTTCCGGACCATGACGGTGGGCCAGCCTTTAATGTTTAACTGAGTGGAATATGTTGAATATGTTTTACCAAAATGTTGGCTATATGTTAAGGAGTTTTCAGGTTGTGACAGTGCACTGCAACATGTTTATTGATCTTGTTTATTGGTATTTATTATTTATTTAAATGTAGACATGAATGTATAATTTATTTTATTTTATTTTGTATTGGTTTTTCAGTTGATTACCCTGAACGTATAATTCAACAGTTAAAAAGTTCAAATTATTATTTGTACAATAAATGGATGTTTTCAAAGTCAATGAATAATCGCATTTACTAATCGCAATTACAATTATTGACCCAAATAATCGAGATTATGATTTTTGCCATAATCGAGCAGCCCTACCGTGTTGTGATCTGTACCAAAGAAATGTGTGTCCGATGACCTTTGCAAGAACACGAGAACAATAGTGTTCTTCAAATCAATCTAACCTACTGTATCATGCGTCTGTTATCAGAAGATAGAGGTATGATATGTGAGCTGTAACACCTACATACATACCTAAAACACAACACCTCAGAGATCCTGTTAGTGCCTTGCTCAGAGCACTTCATCAGGTTTGCAGGTTGACACACTAACTTCATGGATAGAATTCCTGATTTCACTTTTACAACCTCCTTCCATGACCAACAATTGTTTTGTTTTTTTATCATCCAATGAATCTCACATAAAACAGTATTATAACACACAACCAGTGAGTGGACTTACTGTAAAGAGCAGAAGACGGCGACTGCAGAGACCCCCACCATGGGCAGCAGGCAGTACCCCAGGACGCTGGCCACACAGCCATAAGACACCGCCAGGGAGCTCATGAGACTCAGCAGGACGTACATCCCAATGCAGGCTGTGGCACTGAGCCCGTACACATACCCAAAGTGGGCTTTACCTGCCTGTATGTACGAGAATAAGGAAACAGACGGGCATGTGTTATATGTACTGTGCATATACTTGGTTGAGTTTGGCAGTAGTACCATGCTAGCAGCTCACCATCATTAAAGTGACCCCCAGTGCCACACAGAAGAGGACGGGACCCGTCAGATCAGTCTCGTTCATGATGCTGCCATCTGCAGGCTTAAAGGGGTTCAACACCGTCAGGGTCTTCTGCCAGATGTGGTCGAAATTGATGCCAAGTTCTAGACAAGGAACAGAAATGGAAAACAAAGAATGGAATACCAAAGCTTTCTACTTTTATTCCGCCCCTGGTCACCCAATTACTACTAATCACTAATTGGTTGTTTCTACAGCTGTTTCCTGGCATCTTGCATCCAACCTTGAACAGACATTTGCTAGCTAGATTCCAACTAATACAACATGGCTAGTTATTGATGTAATCCGTTTTACCCTCAAGAAGGGACGGTTCCTCTTCAGGCGAATATGTTTCTGTGCCCTCCCCTGAAGTCATTTCAGGTTGATAGTACTGTCCAGTGTACTGCTGCTCCATGGAGGGGTCAAGAGCTCCACTGAAGACAACAAGAAACAAGAATTACCGACTCGAGGACGTATGCCTCCGCCAACCCATCAACCCGCAGTTTACATACATGTCTGCCCAAAATGGCCTCACATTTTTCTGAAATAATTCCTGTTATTTTTGATAAAGATATAGATTTTATCAAGGAGATAATTTCAAGGAACTATTTAGTTTGGATCAGCAAACGGTGTCTTACTTAAGAAATGGTTAAAAAATACCTTTGTCTTCATGCAGAGTATTTTCTCGACAAGATGATGAGAAGAAAATGATTTAGAAGATTCTGGAAATACCTTCAGAATGAGCGCTACGTTTGTCAAACGACCCTGTGGTGTTTTCTTGTATACAAACAGAGTTTTTCTTTTATCCTGTGTATCCTTGAGGTCTGATAAAATATTGAATCTTGCAATCATCTTTTGTTGCTACATTTGGGCCAAATTATAAGTTCCATATCTGCGTGTCCGAGAGGGTCCGCTTTGGGCATTGTGAAACAAATGGCGCTTGCATTGTGTAGCAGACTGACACTGGCCTTCAATAGTATTATGAATGGAAACATATTGACATTGTAAAGGATAGTACGTACGACCCTTTAGCGTGTCACTTAATATATCTAACAGCTAAATGTGCTGTTGGTCTGAAACTAATGTCATGCCTCACACACATGCGTGGTAAGAGGCTCTATTGAGTGGTGCAGTGATGAGGTATTTTCGTATTGTATTTTAGAACATTGCAGAAAAAAATATCTTTGGTAAACATATGTTTATGATGCGTAACGTTTTGTTCTTTATGATTATTTCCACATAGTAACACCACTTTATGATTTTTGAATTGTACATGCAATCACAGGAATAAAAGCTGTAAACAGAGAAACCTTTATGTTAGGCTATAAACAAACGACATCCCGATTGCATGACTTCGTCTCACGTTTGTTTGTTTGTTTAGAAGTCTCATTTAGCTGCTTGTTAGTAACCGTTGTTTTTAAATTCACCAGTGGAGTATTTACTGACATACTTTATGTCCTACAACAAAACCTGAAAACCTTTTAAGTTTGTGTAAACCACAGATCTTATTCCAGGCGTCTAACCAAAAGCATATTAAAAAAAACTGTTGATTTCGAGGTATGGGAACCGGAAGACCGCAACACCACTCTATATAGGGTTATCTTCCCAATGTCAAAAACGTACGTGTCGTCATAACCAGGGTCTGCAGAATTGTGGGTCTCATAGTAGGCCACAGTGTGACCCTGGTCATCGATGTAGTATCCTGACTGGTAGAAGTCCTGCTCGAAGGGCTGGAAGTCCCCCATGCTAACCAGACAAACAAAATCATGTCAAGAAAATCACACACAGTCCTAACAGAAATAAAGTATCCTCCTTTAGCGTAGCTAGGCTGCATCAAGGACTGACTGGCTTTTTGTACTTATTGTTGTTATTATAGTCAGTGTCAACTCTTTGGAAATGCTCTCCTGATTAGGAATGGACAGATGAGCATCACAGAGGTGTCTCCTCTGGTAAAAATATGTCCACCATGTACCAAACATGTTTACTTTCTGATTTGCAAAAATGTAATCACATTACGGGAACTTTTTACATCAGACATTGTTTGTCATAGCAGGAAAAGCAAAGGTGAAGCTAAACATAATTATTAATAAATGAATGATGGCTCTTTCTCAGCTATTATTACATTGTGATGCATTACCAGTGCTTTACAAGTCCAAAAGCTATAACACATGTCTATTCGACCTCATTTTCCCTCCACATTAAATCTCTGGTCGAGTTTACATCAATGTTATTTGACTTGAACAAAGTCTAATTCTGACATATGGAGAACTTGAGTGGTCATATTTAATAGCACATTAGTTTTTATGATCAAACCTTTTGTTTTCTCAGAGAACTCACCTGTTTGTGCTTGCAATACGCAGTAGGCTGTCTCCCTCACAGTAGTGTGTGTTTCCAGAGCTCACAGCATGGGAAGTCCAGTCTGGTCCAATATTCTATTAATAGTGGGCTATTTTGGGATTTGGTCCCAGGGAAATGACAACTGCTCAGCGCCTCTTTATTCTGTTTCTACAGGAGTTAAGGGTTACTTTATATACCTATATAAACAAATATTGCAAAAGTATATAAAGACATATTTGCCATTTTAGTGGCATGAATTGCTGGAAAGGTACTGTATAACCATAACATTTAGGATGGGATTCAGTGGCTCGGCAAAGTATTACAAATCCATTAGATGGTTTGATTTTGGTCTTTTTTTTTAAAGAATTATTTGTATAAGATTGTTAAAGCAATTAAAGGTGGGGTAGGTAATTTTGGAGAAACCAGCTCGAGTGTGCTAGAATTTGAAAATACACAACCGGAAAAGATCTGCCACTTCCTTACAGAGCCCCTCCTCCAACACACATGAACGCGCACATGACCAATGAGGGCACGAGATAAGTTTGTGCACAGATGGAAGGCTGACAAGCAGGTAGGCCATCCAGTTATTTTAGCCGGGCCGGCTAAAATGATTGGTCGTGCTTTTTACAGTACTACGGCTTCTACAGATGACATTTCTTTATAGATTTTTTGTCAAAGCACTTGAGATATTCATTGCTATCGGGATGTTAAGAGCATTCCATGGAATATAACAAAAAGTGTATCTCGAGCCGGTTTCTCAAATGTACCTACCCCACCTTTAAACATATACATGAACAAAGTCTAAGCATTTTGATCATCTGGCCAGTTGGTCCATTAAATTCAGGCTCAAAGCAAACATATCCGGAAATATGTTTTTTGTTTATATAAATCCATGATTTAAGTGTTTTGAAATGTCTTAAATGTAATGAGAAAGTTGATAATAATTCATGCTGTTACACACTCCGGTACAGTAGGTTGCGGAAGACACCTTTAATTAAAGCTGTAATCCGCTATTAATACCAACGAAGAAGAAAGCAGCGCAGTGCGCAGTTTGCGGTCACGTGTTACGCAGCAGCGACTCTCCTCAACACTTCTTTCAGAGCCGGAAACAAAACAAGCTGTCATGTGATTAGTGGTAGTGCCTCTCGTGAAGAGTGTAAGGTATGTGAACCCATTTCATGTTTTATATTGTATTTTGTGTAGTTTGTTAATATAGCATTTCAGATTAATTTTGCATGCACAGGTCAACCTAACTATAGGCACTAGTTTAACTTTATTATTATAGGAACAAACCTAAGAGATAAATATCGGCTGCTATCTTGCTAAGTAGCTAACATGTCAACCTGACCGAGGAGTTTGTTTCTTTCTAAAGTGCATTCATATGAACAGAAAGTGAAGCTAACGTTACTGTAATAGAGCCTGTGTCTCCCAGTTTAGTTTATATTAACATACAATGAAGACAACGTTAATCTAACAAAGCTTGTTTCTGCCTACAGTTGACGTATATTGACAGATAGTGAAGCTAACGCTACTCTAATGAAGCCTGTGTCTCCTCATTTAACTTATGAGACAGAGAATTCTAATGGAGCCTTTATTCTGTATACAGTTAGCTTATTGACAGACGGTAAAGCTAACATCAGTGTAATGTATTCTGTTTCTTCATACAGTCCGGTTAAATAAACACACGCTGAAGCTAACTTTAACTCTAATGAGCCTGTTTCTCCCCACAGCTGCCGACCGCTCTGCATATCATCATGGCTGATGTGAGAAAAGGAGCATATAAATACAAATATAAACACATCTAAAAAACACAAATCAATGACTTCTTGTTACTTTACAATAAAGATTTTTGTATGAAAAACACAAAGTATGATATTTGGTCATAAATTAAACTAGCCAACAGTTTATAGAACAATTGCTTAGTCGATAAATTAACATAAACACGTAGATTTATTTCTTTAATTTGACACATTTTGAGTTATTTTTTCATTTCATTTAGATTTTTCTGCATTGTGTAACTTTTAAGTTTAATACTTAAACAACATTTTGCTGATAATAATCTTAATTATACTTAATTAACATTTCCAATGCAGGACTTTCAATGACAACAGAATATTCTAACAGTGTGGTATTAATACTTTTGCTTACGTAAAGGATCTGAATACTTCTTCCTTCTCTGGCTAACTTTGACTGTGTCAGACTGACAGACAGCTTGTTGTTATCATGTGTCTAACTTGTTGTTTTCCATCCAACACATTTGTCTTACAGGATTTGAAGAGATACCTGTACAAACAGCTGCAAAGGTGTGTATAACCAATGCCCAGCTTTAAGGATGTATTGTGTAGGGTCATGTGTAACATCTACTCTGTGTTTTCCTTCAGTGTGGAAGGTCTGCATGCGGTGGTGGTGACAGACAGGGATGGAGTCCCAGTTATTAAAGGTAAGAAACCTTTCTGAACCTTTCCACTCTCATCTTGGACAATGAGTGTACTCCTTTTCCTCTCCTCTACTTTCTTCCACTGCAAACCACAGTAAAGGATCACCTCAATTATCCATGATATTGTGGTTTTGCTGTGGGCTACAGAGAACTCTCCCTTTCTAAAAGATTTGCTTTCTGTTTCTTTTACTTCCTGTGTGAGCCATTTTGAGAACAGCATCCAGTACTACTTCTGACTTCCTCTGTCTGCTGGCAGCTTCTTGTTATTCCACCTATGGTCCTAGTTATCTAAATGTTCCATAAACACTCGATGGCAGTGGCCTGGTGAAAGTCCAACACTCATGTGATATTTAGCATACTCTCCTTAGTGTTATCTGTTATTAGTTGGAATATAGAATATTGCTTTCCTAACTAACAATCCTACAGTCTACACCAGCCTTTACCTAGAAAGCTGCTGGTCAATGTGTCCAGGAACATGTTGTTGTCCCGGACAGATTAGAGGAATTCAAAATGAACAATTGATAGGAAGGCTATACAAAGAGTGACATCATTAAGGCATGTGGATTTATATTTCGCTGAACAGTAGGCTATTTCAGATAAAACGGAGCCCCCTCAATGGCAGAATTACAGCATGCAAAAAATTAAATATGAACTGTGCAAGCCTAAAAATAATTTCCTCCAGCCCTAGCCTACATATTCTCATATCAAATAAAACCGAATAAACCCTTTTTATTAAAGAAACAAAATACATATAGGCCTGTCTGGCTCATTACACTTTAATTAAGACGTGCTTCTGTCAACTTGAAGTAAAGCGCTGTTTTAATTCTGGTATGTAGTAACACTAATATACAATATAACTCTTCTGTGTTAAGTCGCATGGTGTAGATTTGCATTACATAAAAAAGAAATAGCCGACTGTTATAAAACATTAAGCTACATACAGTACCTTCCTGATGTCGTTCTTCAGCCTTCCTATCAATGTGTTGAATGGATCAGTCAGATTCAGCAAGGGACTGTCAGAGTTGTGTCGGTAGTGTGTTTGACTTAAAGTGAGTTGTAGGTTGCATCAGCGGTCTGGGAGAGCAGCAGTTCCCTGTCTGGCTGGTTGTTGTTGGTAACATTGCCTCTGTGTCCCTGCAGTTGCCAATGACAACGCCCCGGTGCACGCTCTGAGGCCGGGCTTCCTGTCCACCTTCGCTCTAGCCACAGACCAGGGCAGCAAGCTGGGCCTGTCCAAGAACAAGAGCATCATCTGCTACTACAACACCTACCAGGTCTCTGCTCCGTCTGCACACTGCACACCAGCAGCTCACACACCTTTGTTTTCATGATGCTTTGTTTGCTGACACACACTGTAAATCCTGCACTAACACCCCAAGCCTAACTTGTGTTTCCTCTGTGTTGATCAGATTGTGCAGTTCAACAGGTTACCGCTGGTCATCAGCTTCATCGCCGCCAGCAACGCCAACACAGGTACAAAGTCTTCAAAGGTTCAGTCAAGAATAATCAAGCACAGATATGATCAATGATCAGGGATCTTTTCCAACAAGTTCATCCAACATTCAGATTGTTTAAGCTCTGCAACTGAAGAAACCTTATACATCTTCCATTTACAATCACTTTTTCTGACAATCCAGGAAAAGAATGGGGTAGCAACATGGGGTTAGCAACATGTTGTAAACAATAATGAACATAGAACACACAACGGGATCTTTTAAGTCAGCATGTGTCAGCCTTTTTAAAGTGATCAGATTAAGAATCATAATACTTTTTTTTTCATTTTTAGATTATTTTTTGACCAGTGTAGCCATTATTATATTCTTAAAGGAACCACATGCCAGATTCGTACTTGCACCACAGCATGGACTGAGCTGAAGACTTAAAATATAAAATGTATGCACCATTATACACCAAATCAAATTCCTTGTATGCGTCAACCTGCCTGGCAATAAACCTTCTTCAGATTTATAAGATAATAACATTCCGTTCATCACACTTAGCTGCTTTTTGAGCCTCACCAGGAAGAACACACACTGTCAAAACTAAATGTATGCTTAATCTGAAGTAAGCACGTGCATTGTGTCCTCAGGTCTCATCATGAGTCTGGAGAAGGAGTTGGCTCCCCTCATAGAGGAGCTGAGGCAGGTGGTGGAGGTCACATAAACAGACCTCCTCTTCATCACTTCACATCATGATGGAATTCTTCACTTCTCCTTCTGTTGACTTTGCTTTCTGCCTTACCTGTAGACTCTTTCTTCTTCTGATCAGCTTTTTAGACACAACCATATTTATATGTCCAATCAATGTCAGCAAAACCCAATAAATGTTTACTGTTAACAACTTCAGTCGTCTTTTGTTATCGCTAATCTTGTCATGTACAAACACACATTGATAACCCCTGTGTTTGTTAGGTAAAGGTCCGTTTCTCCGTAGATTCATTTTCCATGTGAGGACTTTTCATGTATTTTTAAAGTTCAACCCTTCACACTTGGTTTCTCATGTTGTCGTCCACATGCTAAACACTATGAAGTGTAATATGGAAACGTTACATTGTATGGAAATTATTCATAAATTAGAATAAACAGGATGAGCTAGAAATGTCAATTCTGTTCCTGTTTTATTGTCTTTCATTGCAAAATAAGGAACATTTATTTCTATACCTATTTAACAGTCAGTGTAAACTTCCGTCTACATTTTCGCTCTTGTTTTCTACATACCCTACCTAATAACATTGCAATTTTTTTTTAATCATAATACATAAATGCCTCTGCATTCAATTACGACTGGTTGTGATGGAAGCAATGGAGACGAAACTCAGAGAGACACGAGGAGAGCAGGAACTTTGGTGGCAAACACTGATGGTTTATTTGGAGCTTTAGCCGGAGAATTCACAAGACGTGCTGTTCCACGAATTGACACAGTAGAATGCCAAACCAATTCTGAAGAACTCTACCCCAGACCCGTGTATTTAGCTAGTTCAGAGAGAAGAATCAACATTGTGCATAACAAGATAGAACCATAACACCTCTATCAGCTGACGCCAACAGGCAGGAACAGGGAGACAGAACACTGAGAGCACAGCAGCCAAGGTGCAGGAGCTCAGTGAGGGCAGTCCAGACTGATCAACTGGGTCAAAGGTGTGGGCCTAGGAACATATTTCCCCAACACTGGTTTTAGTCATAACTTGGTTGATAACGAGCTTTGAAAGCAGAAGTTTAGAGAAAATAATTGCAATCAGACTTCAAGTATTTTTAACAATTTATTTAAAAAATGAGTTTGACAAATAAACTAATGTGTACCCCTGTAAAGTGTATCATTTGGGCATCATCACTGCCTAGTGGCAAAGAAGAAATCCCCCCTCACACCCCCCTTCCCCCCTCACTCCCATTGCTCCCCGGGCGCTGTACAATAGCTGCCCACTGCTCCTACTACTAGGATGGGTTCAATGCAGAGGCCACATTTCACTGTGTGTGCTGTGTGCTCTGCATGTGTGAGGGTTTCATCCCTCCAATTCTCTTTTCTAACATGTACTTTTCTTTTGACGTTAGACATTTTGGTTCAGTTTATACTCTTTATGATTACATGACTTGACTTAAGAAACGGCAACATTTTTAAGAGATTTCAGTGAGCCGGTAACAAAATCAAGATTCACTGTGGGACATGTAGTTTATGGAAACCGAATTCGTGTAAAGCGGAATATAATTGTTTGATTATTGTTTGGCACTTCTGTGTAACAGTGATCAGCCTTAGCTGTTCCTCACCACTGGGAACCAAAATAGTGGTGCAGTGATGACGTAGGCCAACCCAGACGTTAGCATCACAAGTGCTCTATCGACGAAGCAATGGGATTTCTCCATGTGGTTTGGGAATTTTGCAGGAAATAAGCTCTGTGGCAAACACACATTCATGATACCTGCAGGTTTTTGTATTTACTGACATATTTTATGGGTAGGCATCTAACCAAAAACACATTGAATGAAGGAAGTACTGAGAGATGCTCTTATGGATTCATGCTAGCAATATCTTTGAGGTCCCGAGGGTCATAGAAGCCAACAGCACGCTGGTGACTGAGCCACATCCAGGCCAGCCTTAATGTGATGCTACACTTTGGGATGCTAAACCCTTCACATGTTAATGGGGCTCTCCTTCATTGTTCCTTCCCTTCATCTCCTGGCTCTTTGCTGACAGCTGTCACCGACCTTTGTTTATCTGTGACTGAAAACAGAGAATACATTGCATTACATTTAGCTTCTAACCAAAGCACCTTACAATAAGTGCAATCAACAGTGAATATATATCGAGCTATCAATAACACAAAAGAGAATCGTTTTTTTGGCCAAGGTTTCAAGCGCAATGACAATGCAAATGATCCCAGCCCTGGAAGCCTAACAGTTGAAAGCCAAGTCAACATTAAAGTGCTGCTGCCACCTCAGAACACTTGTAAATGTAAATGTAATGTACTACAAAGATAAGTGTGTTTAACCAACAGAAGAACAGTGGTTGACTTAAGGAAGTGGGTTCACAAGCTGTGAATGACTCATTTATCACTCTTGTCACTTGTTGTACTAATCAACTTTCCCTTAACCTGTCCTGTCTTCTTCTAAAGTCTGGACCCTCCAGTGGCGGCGCCAGAGATTTTCTCTAGGGGGTGCTGTGGGGTAGCTTGACGTTTCATAGAGGGTGCTCAAACATTTAGGGTTTCCCATTAATGCACCAGCGCTACAGTTGAATTTTCTACTACAACACTCCCCACACGCACATACACAGTACAACCACGACTGTTACAATGAAGGCTCGATAATCAGCTCACGGCATATAGGTGTAAGCAGGGGTAAAGTGCTGTTTTTACAAGTGGGGAGTGGACCTAACCTCCTATAGGAGGGTCCGGGGGCATGCTCCCCCATGAAGATTTTTTTTTAAATATTGAAGTTAAATGCATCAATTGGTGCACTTTGAGAGCAACATTAAGCGGTCTCTGCGTTGTGTTTTGCGTTGTTCATGGATGGATGAGACCCGAGCCAGCATACAGTTCAGACGATTTCCTTTTAATCACTGACAATCTGACAACAGATAACAAATCAGTATAACATTTTGTATCCCTCACAGTGACTCCTCTCACGTGGAAACATTTACAAAAACAAAAAGGGAAGAGGAAACGTAAGGGACACAATATAAAGGGGGGGGTGTACCCACAAAAAGTACAGTGACTACATTTCAGAAGTTCCGCCCACTGATCTCCGACCTTGTCAGGTATTGAACATAAGTAAACAAATTAGTGTGATTACACTAATTTAAATGATGTACAAACAAACACCACTGCATATTTACAACTGTTACAGCGGGTAAGGTCCACAAGCCTAACACACCTCTGGCTCTGAACATAAAATTAAACACAAGTAGGCCACATAGAAACAACTATAAACAGTCAGAATGTTTGCCTCAACCATCAATGCATTACATTTATAATAGGCAACAGAGGGGGTGCATCATCATGCACTTACCATTAGACGTCTTCATAACAAAACAATGCGTCTGTTGTTGTGGTTGAGGGCAAATGCATCAATGATTTTGTCGCTGTCCAGCGTCCTTGTTCTCACGGTGTTTATAGCCAACAGTGCCAGGTTACTGGTTCGAGAGTCCCCACTGGTGTTCCTCAGGTAGTTTTTCAAACGACGCAGACAAGAAAAACTGCGCTCACAGCTCACTGAGGTCACGGGAAGTCTCAGAGATATGCATATCAGTTTGTACAAGTCTATAAATGCATCTCTGTCTGGCCTCATGAGGGATAGAAACTCCTTGGTGCTGGTGATAGTATGTCCCTGTTCTTCTTTTCTTTGCAACAGCCGGCGAACTTGGTAAAGCTCTGCAGACAGGTTTTCCTCACTGATTCCATAGTGGCGGGCCATGGGCAGTATCATTTTTTTGTCCAGAAATGATGTGTGTTTGGGGCTCAGGGCGGACACACCTCTCATACTTCATTGGTTTCTGTTGAAAAGCGACGTTTCATCTCCATTAACAACCTGTCTATAACAGGATAGAACGAGTGTGTTCTCAGGTCATCTGTGTCTAAGCGTGCTCTTTCTAACGGGGCTTCTACAAACCCCTCCAGATGTCGAGATGTTTGGGCCCGCCTTCTCTCACGTTGCGTCTGTGGTGCAATTCCTGCGTTCACGCACAGACTTTCTGCTTCATTTCGGATTTCCCTCCACTTGTCCTCTGTCCGCTTTTCAGATATGGCAGTGGTAACAGACTGGGCCAGATCATCTGCCGCTTCAAGATCGAAAGTAGCGGACTGAAGCTGATCCGACATGAACTTGGTTGTTCTGAATACATCCTCGAAAATAATGAGATGTACAACAAATGTCTCGTCCATGATTGCACTGAGAGCTCTCGCCTCTGTCCTCCGGTGTGGATTTGACAGGCCGATGATGTCACGCAGGGTAGCCAGGATTGCTGGGAGAGTTTTCTTGACTGCCCAGATTGCATTATATTGGCATGCCCAGCGAGTATCATTCAGCTTCTTGAGTTCTACGCACTGTGCTGTTGGCTCCAGTTCCTTTTGTTTTTTCATGAACAGATCGTGCACCACTGACCCAGAGAAAAACTTGTAGAGCATTTGTAGTGTCTCAAAAAACTCTGCTGTAGCGTTGACATTATGCACACAGTCCACCAGCACCAAGTTGAGCCTATGAGCATGGCAATGTATATAAATTGCCTGTGGCACTTCTTTCCTGAACTTTTCCTGCACTCCATTGTTACATCCTGACATTACAGATGCTCCGTCATAGCACTGGCCAACACAACCATTAATGTCTATATTACACTGACTGAGTGTAAGCTTTATGCTGTTTAGTAGTGAGTCTGCGTCTAACCCATCTGCTGGGGTGAAATGCAAGGATTCCTCATGCAACGTCTCTGTCAGTGGCTGTAAATACCGCACGATCACTGAAATCTGTTCCTTCTTACTAATGTCTTTACTTTCATCCACCAAAACAGCAAAGTACTCTGCTTCCCCCACCTCATCACTTATTTATTTTCGTATCATATCAGCCATTATATCAAATAATTTGTTCTGTATGTCATGGTGAGTGTATTTGGCATTTGATGGATTGCTTGCCAATTTTTTATCCACTGTAACATCAAACATTTTGATGAGGTGCAAAAGCTCGAGAAAATTACCCCTATTAGAGGAGCCCCCACCCTCGCTGTGACCTCGCTGTGACCTCGCTGTGCGATTCCCTGACAAGCGGTATAGCGAAGGCTTTCAACCACGGCCTGCATGTACTTTCGGTTCTCCATAACCAAAGCTGAATGTCCCTTGCTATTTTTGAGCCACTTGTCTGTTTTTGTTTAAACTCACTCCATGTTTCCATAGCAAACTTGTGCGCCGCACTTTCATGATGAGTGTTCAGAGTCGCTGATGCTTTTCGCCAGTTGTTGAACCCGTTGTAGATGAATGCTGGTTGTACTCCGTGCACTCGTTTTGAAAAGTGCCAACAAGCAAAGCAAAACGCTGCGTCTTTGGACACGCTGTATTCTAACCACACATGTTGATCCATCCAGCCTTTATAGAAACATCTCTGATTTCCAAATGGCCGTGTGGGGTATTTTTGAAGAATTGGCCGTCTTGGGCCCTCTTGGGGATTGTTACTTATGTCCTCCTCCTCCGCAGCAGCAGGTGCAGCCGCGGGGCCGGGCATTTCCACGCTTTCCTCCTCATCTCCATCCTCCCACAGCTTTTCTTGGTCCTCCTCCTGGTCGGTGACCGTGACACCTTCAGCCTTTGCCTCACGAGGCCTATTATGTGCAGAATCCCTCTCGCTTTCAGGTGGTTTTGATTGAGTGTCCACACGTGGACGTTTAAGGACTAAAAAATGATCAATTTTTCACTTTGCTGTTAGCAAATAATTTGGCGCTCTAGCTAACAGGAAGTCACTCAAGTGTCACAAAGTAATTTAGCCTATGGGTAGGTCAAAAATCTAATGGGTGCTGGCCATTGGCCTAATCATAACACCTGTGTTGGCTTTATGTTTTTGGTCAAAAATTAGTTTGTTTCACATTTGCATTGATTTTTTCCAACAAAAAAAGAAAGAAAAGAAAACCCACATATATTTCTTGGGGGTGGTTAGGGGGTGCTTTGGCAATCCTGGGGGGTGCTTCAGGATTGGAAGGCATAGACCCTTCATCAGTTTGAGTTGCACTTCCTGCCGAAGTAACATATTCATTCTGAACAAACTCACCAGTTTCCACCTGAGGATCTTGATCCACTCATCTGCCTCCACTCCCGTCTTTGTACAGAGATAAAATGTCCTTTCAGGAAACACTAAGCTGTGGACACAAAGAGAAGAGGAGAGCATTACATTGGATCATCTGGTTTTTACCCAAGGTATTTGATCTCATCTCTTGAGTCAGAGTCATTAGCCTTGGTTAGGTCTAGAGAAGCCTGTTCTTAAGATCAAAGTATAGGTTCCCTACAAAATGGTTTTACTGATTTTTCTTCCTTGTTTTTAACCCTTGAGCCTCAGCGGTCACTCAATGGCCAAAAGTAAATCAGGGCCATAACATGTGGGTTGTAACACAAACCCTGTTATCCCGCAGTTTAGATAGATAACTAAGCAGCAGTGGACTGTGTGTGAAAGGTTAAGGTGGTAACCTCTGCAAATCCACAGCTACCCTTTAGTTACTGTGCACCTCTCCCTCCCTCCCCCCATTTCCTTCTCTTATTGAACGACTTCCCCTTTTTTGTAAATACTAATATGTTGCTGCCATGGGGAAGTTGCCTCAGAGAGCCTTGCTGTAGCTCATCTCTTCATAGTGTGGCTGTCATCTGAAATGAATTGTCTATATTTTTCTTATATTTTTATCTCTTTAGTAAAATAGCATTTTTCGTTCACTTTTTTCATTATCTTTTGTACAGTTTTTTATTCCAGTTCTTCAACCCTTAAATAATTTTTTCATTAAAATATGTAGGCTATTTCCTATTTCAGAAGTGGAATTGCAGGAGGGAGGAGCACCCTTATTGACTACACGCTACACTCAACAAGTGCTTTATACTTCACACCGTTGCTTCAAATGTACCACCTTAACATATTTTTACTTAGAAGGCACAGGGCAGCACGGTCCTACTCGGTTCCATTCAGATACATTATGATGTGTTCGAGGTCTTTGCTGTAAAAATTAGTATAGGTGAAAGGTTCAATTATTTTTATCACGATTTGTTCAAACTGCATTTTGTAAAATTGAGTTTTAGGTGAGAAATTGCACAGCACTATAAATCCTCAACACCGGAGCCCCTCAAGGCTGCGTGCTCAGCCCTCTCCTCTACTCCCTGTTCACACACGACTGTGTGGCCACACACAGCTCCAACACCAACGTGAAGTTGGCTGACGACACGACCGTCATCGGCCAGATCACCGACGGCGACGAGACGGCGTACAGAGAGAAAACCTGACATCTTGGTGCCAGGATAACAACCTCCATCTCAACCTCAGCAAAACAAAGGAGCTGATTGTGGATTACAGGAAGCAGCAGGGAGAGGGACACGCCCCCATCGCCATCAATGGGACTACGGTGGAGAGTCAGCTGCTTCAGGTTCCTCGGTGTCCACATCACTGAGGACCTGACATGGACTCTTCACACCACCACCATCACCAAAAAAGCTTGACAGCGGCTCTTCTTCCTCCGCAGGCTGAGGAGGTTCAACATGGACAAGCCTACAGGATTATCAAAGACCCCCATCACCCCAGCCACAAACTGTTCTGTCTGCTGCCGTCTGGCAGGCGGTACCGCAGCATCAGGACTATGTGTGTGTAGACGGTGGAAGCAGGGAGAGGCATATACGTGCCTTGATCCCTGCCGAGTCGACGCACAACTGTTGATTGGTGTCAGTGCCAAAAAAACGTTTTAGGAGCAATGCGCTCATGGTATAGATGTGGCGCATACATCTTAGTTCCTACTCTTTTCCCTCAGCCTATCCTAAGGGAGTGCATGTACGTAGACACGTTGTGCCTCTCCACCTCTGTTCCTTACTTCTTACTTGCTACCCTTTTCCCTCAACCTATCCTAAGGGAGTGCATGTACGTAGACACGTTGTGCCTCTCCACCTCTGTTCCTTACTTCTTACTTGCTACCCTTTTCCCTCAACCTATCCTAAGGGAGTGCATGTACGTAGACACGTTGTGCCTCTCCACCTCTGTTCCTTACTTCCTACTTGCTACCCTTTTCCCTCAACCTATCCTAAGGGAGTGCATGTACGTAGACACGTTGTGCCTCTCCACCTCTGTTCCTTACTTGCTACCCCTTATCCCTCAACCTATCCTAAGGGAGTGCATGTACGTAGACTAGGGCTGTCAAGTTAACGCGTTAATAACGAAAAAAAAATTAACGCCACTAATTATTTTAACGCGATTAACGCATGTGTATTTTTTGTCCTCGGCCGCCCCGTAGTTTCAGAGCGCATCGAGTTTAAAATACCATCTAAGCTGATGCTGACAGCCCCGCTCCTGCCGCCCGCGTGTGGCAGACCACACTTCCACGCTCCCCGGCAGGCCCGGACTGGCCATCGGGAGGACCGGGGGTGTGTGTATGTGTGGCGCGAGCGAAGCACACCTTACGTGTTGTTGTTAGCATCTGGTGCTAGCTAGCTGCGCTAACGGATATAAGGAGCTGTTTCAATGAAAACAGAGGAGCAACATTTTGCCGACAACTGCGCCGAGCACTTGACTTTATGCAGGTAGCCAGACAGTGGGACATTGTACGAAAAGTCAGCACACTCAGCACGGATAGTGCGCGCAACATGATTGCAGCGTCCAGGCAGCTCCCGTTCGAGCATATATGCCTTGAGCTGCAACGATCCATCAGTGTCTCCACATTCACACACACACACACACACACACACACACACACACACACACACCACACACACACACACACACACACACACACACACACACACACACACACACACACAACACACACACACACACACACACACACACACACACACACACACACACACACACACACACACACACACACACACACACACACACACCACACACACACACACACACACACACACACACACACACACACACACACACACACACACACACACACACACACACACACACACACACACACACCACACACACACACACACACACACACACACACACACACACACACACAGTATTATTGTATGAGAGAGGTTCCAGGTTGAATTGAGGCGAATATTTGTAATGTTCAGGTTGTTGTGTTTAATATTCATGAGAATATTTGTCATTGTTCAAATGATAATAAACAAACATATAAAGCATATTTGTCCACTCATATGTTGATAAGAGTATTCAAAACTTGAAAAATATCCCTCTAAGGTACATTTAGAACAGATAAAATATGTGCGATTAATCGCGATTAACTATGGACAATCATGCGATTAATCGCGATTAAATATTTTAATCGACTGACAGCCCTAACGTAGACACGTTAGTTTTGCTGCTATAGGCTTAGACTGTCGGGGGACACCTTACTTCTTCCTTCTGTCTGTCTGTACCTGTGTACTCTCATGTTCCGAATAACCCAGCTTCCCCCAAATGTCTTTTTGGTGTCTATCTACGCCGGGATCCTGAGTCGTGGCTGATCCTGTTGCTGTGGTCCTGAGTCCTGGATCCTCTATCCTGAGTTCTGGATTTGAGTCCTGGACTTCGAGTCGTGGCTGAACCTATCACTGTCTATTGCACTGGGAGAGGGATCCCTCCACTGTTGCTCTCCCTGAGGTTTCTCCCATTTCTCCCTTTAAACTGTGGGGTTTTTCTCTGGAAGTTTTTCCTTGTACGATGTGAGGGTCTAAGGACAGAGGGTGTCGTATTGTCATACTGATATTCTGTACAAACTGTGAAGTCCACTGAGACAAATGTAACATTTGTGATATTGGGCTATATAAATAAACATTGATTGATTGATTGATTGATAGACCAGACTCAGAGACAGTTTCATCCCACAGGCCATAAGACTGTTAAACACTGCGTTAAACACTGTTTTTATTGTTATTTTGTTATATATTTTTTTTTATGTCTTGTAATTGCACTGTTGAAGAACATGCGGTCTAAGTTTTTCATACATTACATAACTTCACCCTAGTTGTGTATGTGTTATGACAATAGACCTTTGAGTCTTGAATAGGTATAAGAGAAAAAATGATGGCCTGTTTAACTTCGTTACACCAGCTCTAAGCAACTGTTATTAAAACTACTATTGCAAGATTTTTCTATTTTATAAAAGCAGATGTTTGAATATACATTCGGTATTTAAAATCATTGAATTTCACTGGTATCGGTATCGACTAGTACATTTCTGTTGATGTCCCTAGATTCCGATTCGGGAGGGTTTCTGTACAACATTTATCATCACAATAATTCAACTACATTTGCAAGCACAGTGGATAAGGTTTGAAATACTTTAGGGTTGAATTCATTAGCGATTCACTGCTGGACAATAATTCCATTAATTGTGATTAAATGTTTTAATTGATTGCCACCCCTACTCACAATAAACTGATTATGTAACTCAACATCATAAGTAAGCATGGTATTTTAGTCCTGATGTATGTTCAAAATCATTCAAACACATCGCAAGGTCCTCATCAGCTGATTGAACTTGACCTAAGAATGGAACTTTCTTTAATGTGCTTAAAGGTAGTAAGTTTGAGAAACCGGCTCGAGATCGCTAGAATTTGAAAATACACAACCGGAGAAAATCTGCCACTTCCTTATAGAACCCCTCCTCCAACACACACGAACGCGCACATGACCAATGAGGGCACGAGATAAGTTTGTGCACAGATGGAAGGCTGACAGGCAGGTAGGCCATCCAGTTATTTTAGCCGGGCCGGCTAAAATGATTGGTCGTGCTTTTTACAGTACTACGGCTTCCACAGATGACATTTTGTTATGGATTTTGTCAAAGCACTTAAGATATTCATTGCTATCGGGATGTTAAGAGCATTCCATGGAATATAACAAAAAGTGTATCTCGAGCCGGTTTCTCAAACTTACCTACCCTACCTTTAACGGGGTTAATGAAAATCAATCAGAATTCTTGGACAGCATAGTGTTTAGCTTCAGACAACCCTTTGCCTCTACAACAGCCCAGTTTATTCTGAAAAAATTACTCTGAGTGACTTCATTTAAAATGACAAGCAGCTTTCCTTGGAAGATGTAATGGTAGGGTTAGGGTTAGGGTTAGAGGCTGCCATACAAGGTGCCAACTGCTCAAGAAAGGCTCAGATTCAGGCCACTGGGAGTTTTGAGGTTAAGTATCTTGCCCGAGCACACATTGACATGTTGACTGCAGGGGCTGAAAATCACACCAATGACCTTCTGATTGGTAGAAGACCATCTACCTTCCGAGCCACAGTCGACGCAAACACAAACATTTCCACACTCTTTATGCAAAATCAGTAATGCAGCCTCTCAGTGCTGAATAAGGTCCTACCACTACATCACCTACCAGAAACAGTTGACTCGTTCCTGAGAGTAGTCAAACTGTACTGCAGAGCAGGCTCTGAGGTCCACGGTCCGGATGGGCTCCTCACTCTGGAACAGAGAGAGACACTGTCTACAAGTCCCAATAGTGATTGTCTAGGACTAAGAGCAGATTAAACTCAATATTAGCCAAATACTGTAATCAAATATTTGAAGTAACGTCGCCTTTAGGCTAAAGAGAGATTCACCCCTTTGTCTTTGAAGTATTTGAGTTCACATCTGTTGAGTGTGAACCATCTCTGTTTCCAGTTCTGCACAAAAGATTAAAAGTCTGATCAGACACAGAACTACTCGTTTATGTTTGAGACACAGTGAGGTGTACCAGCTCCACTGATCTTACCTTCACAAATGCTCCTTGTTTCGTCAGATAGCCTTCCTTTGTGCCTAGCTGAAAACACATAGTTCATGTTAGATAATTCAGATTTATAGCAAACGTTGAAAATCATATTCACTCAACTGACCAGCTTTTTTAGGTTCTTCATCAGTGAACAGTGAAGTTGTAACATGTTGTTGTTGTTCTTGGCAGTGTTAATGCCTTCAACGTTGAGCTGCAGTGTTCTTGGACCTCAGCATTTGACCTAAAAGAGCTATGCTTCTTGCGGTCTGCAAATGGATACCGTTGTAGGACTGATATTGACAATGACACATTGGCCTGGCTCGCATGTCAGGAGCTGAACATGCCAAAGACAAACGCCAGAAGAAGAAGAACAACAAAGATGTTGGCTTATTGTCCTGGGGTTGGTTCAGCAAGTCAACTCAAGTATGGAAGCCCCATCACATAAAACCAGCTGGTGTCATGGCGGAGGTATTAACCTCCATCTAACGACTGCTGATCAAAGACCTTTGACCACAAGATACAACTCTTGTAGTTTGTGGGCAAAAGTTCATAACTAGTCGTGTTATGATGATGTCAACAACTTCATTCACTGGTGAAAGCTTATGCCCCCGCCATTATGTATCTTTCCAAGTTTGTCCCCATTTAAAAACTTCACCAAGTGCCTGTTGCGAAGGAGTATTGATCTTACTTATCCTAGGAGGAAAAATATATGCTTTATAGGGGTGAAACGGTATCCATATTCGTCCCGAACCGTCACGGTTCAGACGTCACGGTCCGGACGTCACGGTCCGGCACATGCAGTCACACGACGAATACGCCTTTTTTTATGAGTGGGAAAAAAGTCTGTCACTGATTCAGGGCAGTATCCATTATACTATACCACTATATATAATCCAGGGGGGCGGTATTGCGCCTAAAAGCTGTTTGCCAGCCGCCCTTAAACAACAAATGAAGAACAAGAAGAAAACACAACAAAACGAACAAAATACAAGAAGAAGAAAAGTTAGTATGCCGATTTCAGATAACACACAGGAGCTAGAAGACCCACCTGCTTCGTTTAAATCAGCTGTGTGGGAACATTTCGGGTTCGCTGTGGACTACAATAACGATGGAGTGCGAGTGGTGGATCGGACGAGGACGGTGTGTCGGCGTTGGTGTGGTATGCTAATGGTAACACACGCCAAACATGCTAAATCATATCAGAAGGCATCACCCAGATTTGCCAATCACCGGAGCCGAGAGACCAAAAGAAATAACGGAAGCTATTGGCATATATATTTCAATTGCTATGCGCCCTTGAAACACTTTCTTATTATTTATTATGTAATATTTTCAAGACATTCTTTTTAGTTTTACAGCTTGATGAAACCTTTTTGTTTGACATCAGCCATTATAGATAATATGGCCATCTGAGTGTGTGTGGTACTGTTTGTGGTTTGTTTTTAACTTTGTAATACAGTTAATTATTCAAAATGTTAGAGTTCCTTATTTGTATACTGAAAGTTGCACTACTGTTCAAAAATAAATAACAACAAACCTGGAATTATGCATTTGGGACTTTTTTTTGCTTTTTCTTGTTGTACCGAACCCGTACCGAACCGTGACCCCCAAACCGAGGTACGTACCGAACCATGAATTCTGTGATATGCACTATATATAAACAATGCTACCCAATAAACACAAATAATCAAAATAGAAGGTCTTAAGTCCAGAAATAGGTCCAGCGGGTCAAATTCCCGTCATAACCTAGAGCAGGTAACTTTGGTCACATCACAGAGATATTTGATATATTCTGGAATCAACTGCTGTCATACCGATGGTGCGGTGGGCACCAGGTCGTTTTCTGTGCGGCCCGTCTTTACGGCTGTGTGAACTCGCACTGACTCGTAGATGGATGGCTCCTCCACACGCCACGGATACGGACTCTTCAGCACCATCAGGGTTCCTGGTTCAGAGGCAGAGAGTTACAGCAGAGAGTTAAGAAATACAGCAACCCAACACAAAGGTGTGGCCAATCGAGAATGAGACAAATTGTGTGTTTCCTACAAAGGAAAATATCCTATGATGCGGAGCAAAGATAGACTGACCCCCTGGCAACCACAGGCAAGACATTAGAAATGAAAATTCATCCTGCTGTATTTGCCTGAGCTCAGTCTCAAATCAGCCTTGGATTAGTCTGAGATTAGACTGGGATACATCTGAATCCAGCCTTAGAAAGCCTAAAAACAGTCTGAGATCAGCCTGAGATGAGCTTGAGATAAGCCTTATATCAGTCTGAAATCAGCCCAAGATCATTCACAGATGACTCTAGAGCTCAGCCTGAGATCAGCCTTGGATTAGTCTGAGATCAACCTATCATTTTAGTTTTTCCACTATTTAGCTGTATAACTCAAAACTTGTAAAATGTTACCACCCTTCCCACCTTTTTAATACAAACATGTAATGAGCAATGTGTCGTTTCACTGTATTAGCCGGTAACTTGCAGTTTGTCATAACGTACCTGCGTCACTGCCCAGCAGAGGATGATTAGCGAAGTGAATGACAAAATGTTGAAGGGTTGGGTACTCGTTGAAGCCAAACGAGTAGCTGTTATCTTTGCGTGTCACGTGGAAATGTTTGACGGAATCCTTTGCCCTGTGTGTCAGATGACAAACAAACAATATTTAGTGATGTACTTTTAAAGTTGTTAACATGCAAAATAAAGATCACGTAGTTAAGTCATCTTAGTATTCTATACGTTTATTTTCATGCAACAGCAAGTACATGTGATGAAGTAGCTGAAAGACAACGGCCATATTAACACACATTTATTTTGTTACCTGTGGATAATATGATATCCCCCTAGGCAAGAGCAGGGATTGAGAACAGATCAGAATAAGTGGTTGTTAAGATAAGATAAGATAAGATATACTTTATTGATCCCAAATTGGGACATTTTCGTTGCAGCAGAATGTAAAACAAAGTATTGCACATAATTAGAAATAAAAAAGTAGAAAATAAACAATTGTACAATATAAAAATCTCCAATTAGAAGAAAAATATAAAAGTTTACAGTCAAGATACAAACCTGTAAACTATCTGACAAATGTAACACTAGTGAAGCGCTAAATTACAGCTAACACAATATAAAAGTAGGATATTATTTACATTTAGTGTGCAATAATGGCATATTAAATTAAATATAAATGTAAAATGTACAGTGTGAAGTTATAAGTCCATTTAACCAAAGAGAAACTATGGAGCAGAGAGTTCTCTTCCAGCCAGAGGTGATTTATTGTACAGAGTTATTGCAGTGGGCAGGAATGTTTTCCTGTATCTGTCCTTGTGACAGCGGAGCTGCAGCAGTCTGTTGGAGAAGGAGCTCTTGTCTGTCCAGCTGCAGGTGTGTGTGTGTGTGTGTGGGGGGGGGGGGGGGTGTATCTGTCTGTCCAGCTGCAGGTGGGGGGGGGGGGGGGGGGGTTAACAGTTTGTTTGTGTCCTCCTCTCCACCACAGCATCAAAAGTGTCTATTTTAACGCAGATGACAGAGCCAGCTTTCTTAATGAGTTTATTCAGTCCGCTGGCGTCACCAGCTCTGATGCTGCCCCCCCCCCCCCCCCCAGCAGACCACAAAAAGAAGAGGTGTTAGAGGCGGACTGACCTGACAGACAGGGCGAAGCAGCCTTCCCCTTCATTACTGTTCCTCAGGAGATAACTCCCATCAGTCCCATTGGACAGGAGCAGAGCCTCTGCTGCATGGCGGGACAGGTCATGGTGGTACCACCTTCAACACAATGAAGCAAAAATAAATTAGCACTCAATACTGTGGTTAATTGTGAGACAATTTGGATTTATTGAAAATCATTTAAGTTGCCACAGTCTTGCAGTAGAAAACACAATGGCGCTGTTTGTGACCCAAACAGTGTATGTACAGGCCTCTTGGCTCAAACGCAATCAATACAATTTTAATTATAAAGCCCATTTACACAAATAAAAAATTAGCCTCATGGGGCTTTACAGACAGTACTGTACAGCAGAAATGTAATATTGCATCAAGAATGTAAACGAAATGCACATCCTAATTTATAATTATAATTTATTGAGGTTATAAAGACCTGTAATAAGGGTGCACCAATTGAGAGAATAGGGCTAACATCGGCCTTGGTAAAGTCCTACCTGTAATATATTCTTAATATTCTTTTTCATAGAGAATATGATGTCCAATTGACCACCCAGCATCAACACCTTGAATGATTTTAACTTGTTAAATGGCTTCTGGATCTCGTTTTTCAATGTGTACACAACATCAGATGTGAACAAAGCCATTAGCAAATACAGCTTTATTTTTTATTTAGAATACTTTTGGATCTGTAGGATTGGGATTAGCTCATGCGAGGGACATTTATTCCGATGAGATTAGCAAATCCATATGACAGATTGTATGGGGTGATGGAACTAAAGAGTGGTTTAAATAAAAAGTATGGACTTATTTTCCTGAGAGACCAACTAACCACTAGCCACCCTGAAACATGGCAAACAACTATACATACAATATAATACAATGCAATACAATATACTCAGTAACATCTGCCCCTGGGTCTCAGGATCACAGGTTGCATCATCTCATTCAATACAGTTTTATTGAAGGAGAGAAAGTTGCCCAATCATTAATGAACTTTCTAAAAGGTTTACTAGCAGGAAGGAGTGTGAAAGCATGCAAAGGAAACAAATAAAGGGAAGTGAAACTTCATTATTTGCATTAAAAGTTGCTGAGTGTAAAAAACAGGAAACCAATCCTAAATCACTAAACGGTCCACTCATCCCCAGAAATCTCTGGTTTCATCTATTTAATAGCTCATCATTTCATGTTGCTTCCTTACAGTGGTGGAAAGTACATTTACTCAGTATAATATAATAATATGTATAACAAATATTACAAATTTGACTTGTACTTTTACTAACTTAATAATTTATAATATACCAACAACTTTTACTCCACTACATTTATCTGATAGCTTTACTACTGTAGTTACCTTACAGATTTAGACAAAATATAAATCAACTTATAAATAAACATTGACATTATTATAGGCAGCATTATAGCAGCAGTATATCAAGTAATTAAAATAAGCTCCACCTTTACAAACTGTAATAGGCACTTTAATGCATCAATACTCATATTCCAGTAAATCTATATTTATAATTCCAAAATGGGCCATTCCAACAAGTAACAGGTGATTTTACTAACGTTTAGTAAAATGTTGAATGCTTGACTTGTACTTGATACAGAGCTAATTCCACTTAAGTGTAACATCCGAGTAATTATTCCACCAATAGACTTTAATGCTGCCTGTGTTACAGTATGTGACAGAACACCATTTAACTCAAAAATATATTATTATTACATAATATATGATATTGTTTTCTCTTATAAATGATATTTGTAGGTTAGGCTACCTTAGAAGTCCATAAAAAAGCAAACGGTAAGCAATCTCAAGAGGCTAATTATGAAGCTATGCAAATCCTTCTCAGTAAAGTAGTCGCGAGCGCTGAAAACAATGGAGTAGTGGCGGTAATCTAGGACTAATAATCAATTATATAATGCCGATTCAACTAACTAAGACAGGCTACTGTTTTTGAATATTGTTAACATATTATCGAAACATTCTTTCTGTTTGTGAAGGACTAAGAATAGTTTGAACGGAGCCTGGTACAGTATTTCAATCGGCACTCGAAACCCGTTTCCTTCTAGAAGCGTCTCGTTCATGTACCGTCGGTAAAGTAACCTTTTACAGAGAATGACATTAAAGTCAAAAAGCAGGCTTACCCTAAAGTCTCTAACTCGTCGGGAGAGGAGTCGTCGCTGTAGAAACTCATCTCTCTCTGAGGTCTCAGTCAGTGTGTGTGTGTGTGTGTGTGTGTGTGTGTGTGTCTGTGTGTATATAACACACGTGCACAGAGTGAACGTGTTCAACTTAGTCAAACACGCCTAGAGGCAGTGGTCGAATGTAACTAAGTACTTTTACTTAAGTACTTGTACTTTACTTGAGTATTTTTTATTGTATGCTACTTTTTAAGTTGTACTTTTTACTCCATTACATTTTTTTTAACCTATTTAGTTACTTTGCAGAATTTTGGTATCAACTAATACGCTATCATATATTATTAAACGTTAAGCTCAATAAATAACAAAGAAGACCTTTGACCGGCACTTTTCTAATTTTGTCCGGAAGATTTAAACTTTAACGGACATCTTGACCAGCGAAAGAAACTGAAACTGAAACTCTGCCGCACGGTCCCCTCGTTCCTTGGAAGAGGCGGAGAGGTGGGTGTTTGTCATCTGCTGGTGGACTAACCGGAGAGAATTACAGTGCTTACCTCGACGGGGAGGGATTGCATTGAATTAAATCAGCAGGAGCAAATGTGCTTCATGGCACAATTCAAACGGGATCGAAAGATACGTTTTCTCTCCCCATTGACTTCAATGCATAATTTTTCTGAAATAAGGTCCCATGGACCGGAAGTAGATGGGCGTGACTTCGCCACTCTATTGTGCAATTTTCCAAACTCACATTGGTTTCTCATACAGCATCTCTGTATAGTATGTGTATTCACTGAATTTCACTCTCTGCCTTTAACGGCTCGTTGTAGCTCCAATAGCTCCAGCCCCCACCCTCCCTGTGAGCACAGTGTGCTCTGATTGGTCGGGAGCTCCGTGGAGGTGTTGTTTCCTTGTTAGCGATACACAGCCAAACACAGCCAAACTCATCCTGAGCACACACAAACTCACAGCCGAAGTAAAAACAATAAGTGTGGCTTGATATTGAGTAAGAAAAAGGTTGATAAACGCTGTGAGAATGGGTCTGCAGAGAGAATTTTGCCGCGATCCCAACGGTCTGTTATCAGCCTGCAGCCAGGGAGGAGAAATCAGCAGAGCTGCCTGCACACTGTGTGTGTGTGTGAGGAAGTCCGTGGATTGGTCAATTTGGACCAATCAGCGGGGGCTTAACGTAACGGCTCCGTGGACGTAACGTAACGGCTCCACGGATTGGTCCATTTCGTTCCGGGTACGGGGTTACGTCACCCCGTCCCGGAAGAATAAAATGGACAATGACGTATCTCCAACGAGGCGTTTTGGGGAGGTATTTTCTGTGTTAGAGTTTTACTCGCTACAGGGTGTACTTTGAGGGTTTTGACTCTGCACACCGTTTACATGCATAAAAACCTTCATAACACACAAGGGGACGGGTAATAACCGGAAAAGCATGACATGGGACATTTAACTTATAGATTGATTGGCCATCCTGGGGCCAGTTATTTTATTAGAGGGGCACATTTGAGCTGGAAAAAATATACATTTTTAGTTTAGTTCAGTTAAAGAATTGGTGTAAATAACTCAGGTCAACTTTTTTAATAAATTACAATTATAAAAACTAAACTAAACACATTACCACATCTTTGGCACTATCTTTGCCGCAATGCTATCAAAGATGGTATTACCAAAGATTATTTTGGAGGGGGGCCACAGGGGGGTCACAGCTTTTACAGGGGCACTGGCCCCTGTTGGCCCCCTCACCGATGCCTCTAACCAAGTAACCAAGTGCCTATCACTCTCAGGTTTTAGGTAATTAGCATACCATCCACACCTGTGGGTGAGACATGCACACTGTGTACGCTGCACACCCACACACTAACTTAGTGATAGTTATTGTTGCTTTTTGTGTGCGTGACTTGTCTTATTCTCCTGCTCAGATCATCACCTGCCACCCTCTGCAGGTCCTCCATCATCATCATTCCCTCCCTCCTGAACACAATGTCACGTCTCCACTCTCTACAAAGATTACAATAAAACACATTTCCTTCTTTAACTTCAATCCTCTGTGACTGCATATGGGTCCTCGATTCTCTGGTTACAACAAAAAGATGTCATGTTGATGTGTGAATTCATCCAAAAGTGCTTTTATATCATTGATCACTTGCTGATATTAAATGTTAAACATAAAAACGCAATCAAATGTGAATATTACATTTTACATGTGGTGAATTGGACTCCACATGTGCCTCTATCATGTGAATGTATAAAAATAAGTCTACACGTAAATTACAAACAAAAAGGGTTGACAAGGGTACTAGAATCTGAATAACTTTTATCGCATTGTCTGAAACAGCATTTACAGTCACTGCAAATGTATATCATACATCCAATAGAACAATTTACAAAATATAAAAATCAATGCACTTTAGTAAAAACATTCCCATGTGAAAGTATTGCATCAACTTTAAGGCTTCATGGTTTCACCTTGGGTTACTTTTACAAAGATGTGCATAAAGTCAGGCTGCAGCAACACGACTACATAAAACTCATGAGGCTTACCAGGAGTGTCAGGTTGATTTTCTTCATTTGGTTGAAAGTTATTTAATCTAAAATGGTCTTTGTTCGAATTGAGAAATTATAGCATTTCATATAAAATGTACAATAGCCCTGTCAAATCTCACATGACTGTCTAATGTCTTGCACCTTACATCAGTAATAACCTTTTGACATTATACAGATGTTGATGTATAATTCCAGGAATCAACCAGTTTCCACCATTACTAATTCTAACACAATATCTGACAACAAATCTGTGGTGCAATCCATCACACTGTACATCCAGACTGAATTTATTTCAAATGAATTCAAATGAACTGCAAAAAAACAAAAACAATGAAGAAATGCAACAATATCTCCAACAATGTAAAACTGCATTTGAAAACAGTATGAAAAAAGTAAACATGATTTGTTCGTCTCTAGAGGTTAAACACAACATAACTTACCCTGCCCTTTAAAAATGAATCACTGTATTTCTTGCAACCTTGTTAGCATGTTTAACTGCAGTTAGGGTGTAAATAAACCACACTATTTCAATACAGGTTGAAATATTACAAATATAAAACTAAAGTAAGGGAGCTGTTGTTTGAAGAAACACAGTGTTCTATTTCTATATGCAGGGCCGCCCCTGGCCAACTTGTGTCCCCACGCAAAGTTATATGATGAGGCCCTCTGTGTCGCGAGCATCGACGCGAGCCCCCTCCGCGAGGTGAGGCCCCACACAGTCTGCGTGATCTGCCTGTAGGGAGGGGCGGCCCTTACTATATGAATTTACCAACAGGTAAGTTTGAATGTTTTAAAGAAAAATTTGAAAAATATAGTGAGTGCCCGAGGATGACAACATAACAGACAATTATGATGTGACATGATATAGCCTGTAGACAATATGGCTATGAAACTAAATTAAATAAAATGTAGGCTATTGCTAAAGTTAGCTAAAGTTGAGAAAACGTAAGCTAGGTAGCAAGCTATTGAAATAAATTAGAAAATGTAGACGATTGCTAACGTTATCAAAAGTTGAGAAAATGTAAGCTAGCAAGCTATTACTAGAAATAAGAAAATGTAGGCTACTGCGAACTTTAGCTAATTTTGAGAAAATGTATGCCAGCTAGAGAGCTAACTAGCTTACTGTTGGTTAAACAGTATGGCAAAAAAGGTATCTTTCACACATTCACTGCGCTTGGTACTCTGTTGCTCAAAGAGTGAGCCGCTATGAATATCCCAAAGTACATTCCAACAGCGCTGTCCAATGTTTTACTTTGAACCAGAGTGTACATGGGCCCTTGGAGTATTTACGAATGCAGCCTTAAAGAGGAAGAACACGTGTTTTGGTTGACAGCAGTTAGTTGGATTTTCGATTTTATCAAATTTGTATAGTTTAAGAACGTAGACACACAGCTAACTTTAGCCACATGCTACCTGCGCACCACCAAAATGCAATGAGAAACTAAACACAAAGTCGGTTATCTATAGCAGCGGCTTAAGTGCCAGATTTTCCTCTCAGCAGTTGATTGAACAGAGCTCCAATAAATATTCAACTTAGATTCATAGGGGGACACACATAGCACTCCACTGGGATGCTAGTGCTGTGTGTTAAAATGTCAACCAGTATGATAGCATTATCAGTGCCATCTGTTAAAAAATAAATTAAATCTCATTACAGCTAAATTCTGATTCATAGGCCAGATCAAATTTGTTCACAGTTGTTCATTTCTCATTCTATAACTCAGTTATCTGAAACATATACAGCTAAACAGTGATTTGACTCATATCATACATTCTGATTCTGATTCTGATTACTGCGCATGCATTTAGTGAACTCTGCATACCACATCTGAATAAGAAACGAAAGAAACACTGTGTCATATTTATTATATATGACAAAGTGTGAAGTTTGGTCAAACTCATTTATGAAAAATGTCGGAAGATTCATGATTTGACATGATGTCATGGTTCACAGATTGTCTTCAATAAAGCTTGGTGAGATATTAGTGGAGGTCACATGATTATCATTACATCCAGCATGTCTTCTGAACTGTCAGCTCTGTCTACCTGTGTGTGTGTGTGTGTGTGTGTGTGTGTGTGTGTGTGTGTGTGTGTGTGTGTGTGTGTGTGTGTGTGTGTGTGTGTGTGTGTGTGTGTGTGTGTGTGTGTGTGTGTGTGTGTGTGTGTGTGTGTGTGTGTGTCAGGACACTGTGTCTGAGCAGGGCTCCAGGCCCGGGTTGTCTGCACACACTGGCAGCCTGTTTTTGGGCCGGCTCTGATTCCAGCGCTGCATTTTCCTCCGGTAATTCTCAGAATCCTCTCTGTCCGTCTGAGCTGATTTCAGAACAGCGGAGGGGTGTAAAGTGTTGAACAGAGCTCGGAACAGCAGCCTGCAGAGGAGAAGTGGACCGACAGGGTCAGTGATCGGCTCATTTGAGCTCATCACAGGTATATTACGATATGAAGAAAGATTGAATATATGTTGGATTCATTTTATGGCTTTGCAGTAGTGTCAGAGGAGGGGAGACAAAGTAAGGTCAAACAGCACAAAAACTAAAAGAATGCTATTATGGTATACATAATATACAGTACATTGCATTTCATATAGAGTGGTGCAGGAATGAGTCCTAAAAGATTTGTTGCGTGTTTGGTTACCTGCCTGAAATAAAGGCTGTGGTTCACATAAGGTTAAGAGAGTTTCAAAAAAAATGTCCGACATAAAATAGATAAGTTAATACCCCACCAGAGAATTAAAAAAATGGTGGTCAACAAGTGACTAAATGACTGCACTTTAGCTGTCTTTAACTTAGCGATGCTGAAGTGAAGTGACGTTAATATGTGGAGTCTTGACCTGTCGAGACGTATTCAGTCTTCAGTGTGTAGTGTTTGATGGTGTGTTTATGTGCAGTGTGTGTACCTGGGTATCAGCGCTGTCACAGTGGTAAGGGCACATATGATGTAGAAAAGTGGGTCAGACATTTGGAGTGTTTCCACCCCCAGAGGGTTTGTGGGGGGGCTGCAGGTCACACAGAACAAACCGAAGAGCACCACGAAGCCGAAGTAGGAGGCAGCGCTGAGCAGCAACACCAGCGCATGGATCCACGTCTGCAACACACACACCTAATGTCACACACTTCCATTCTTTGCTTTCCTTACAGAACAACCAAACAATGAATGACTGGAGTGGCTGACAGCTGTAGAGTGTCTGACCAGGGTGGGGCTCTCGATGACTTGGTGCAGCAGGATGATGAGGAGGGCGGAGGCGTTGATGGGAGAGCCGAAGGAGAGCACACTGATGCTTGACCCTGCAAAGGCCTGAAAATCACAACACTTGGGTTATTACTACGAGATATCAAATTTGATGCCATCATATTCTTTTTTTGATAGTAATAACAAGCCTTCCTATTAGCAGTGTGGAGGACCAGTACACAGAAGAAGAGCATGTCTCATACGGGGTAATTCCCTTAGTACACTGCAATGTGAACACTTGTGCAGTGTGTGAATCTAGACCGTGTAGCCTTGTCTTAAAATACACACGGATGCTGTGCCCTCATTGGAAGTGTCAACTAAACTTTTTGACTGTTATGAGTGCACATTTCGGGTACTCATAGTTCACTTTGCAATGGTATGAACCTATGCACTCAAATCAGCACATGTAAGTACATTAATACCCGAATAGAGACACAGCTAGAGACTTTGACAGGCAGCTAAATGACCAGGGGTCTCATTAAAAAATATCTTTTACAATTAAACTATGCTTACAGTCATGGCTTATAAGCACAATCAACACTGCAGGTTTAAATATCTATGAGGTATAGGTGTGATGTGAAGCAAAATTAATTGTGTGATTTGTCATTATTCACCCCACCACCTCACTCTCTGCTTTAAAAACAAGTGTACAAATGGGTTATTATTTCTTTTACACTGTAGGAGCGCACATTTTCCTGTCAAGTTTGTTTTTATTAATGACAACGTTTGAGTCGGAAGTTGCGTACTGTTCCTACGCAGGGGTTATAACCTCTGCGTAGGAGACCCCTGCCGACCATGTAAAGAGCGGCAAAGGAAGTAAATATTTGACATGTCAGGAGGGTTGACATTGTACTTACACAGTAAGACACAAAGAAGCAGACGAGGCTTTGGTAAAAGGCATCCAGGACTGTGATCCAGAACATGTGGGGAACAGAGACCTGCAGAGAAACACAACATGGGTTTGAAACAGAGCATATTTTCTGCAATGTTCCAAAATCTAAAGGAAAAATCCCATTGCTTTTTGTTGAGGGAACTTCTGGTCTGACCTACAAAAATACATCAACACAGCACCAATGTACTAGATTTCTGAGAAGCCATCAATATAAGGTTAACCGGGTGCGCCCATAACAGGTCATTAATGTGGAGATCACTCTGCTCTCTTTCAGTTCTAAGGACAACTGAGTTATTGTAGGAAAACATTTTATTAAACAGTTGTTGTTTGTGTGTTCAGTCACCTTGGAGGCGTGGTAGAGCTGGGGCAGCTGCATCAGTGTGTGTGCGGCAGTGTGTCGGTCCAGCACGCCGCAGAGGAGAGGAGGCACGGAGGTGAAGAGCAGGTTGAAGAGGATGAGCACCCAGGCGTTGGTCATCACGCTCCCAGAGAAACCACAGAAGAACTGATACCAGAACAGCAGATTCACAAACATCTGCAACGCACATGTAAATGATATGAATGAGGAGTTGATTAGAGTTAACATGGTTTACAAGCAGAACCAGGGTTGGGAGGGTTACTTTGTAAATGTAATGAGTGCCTGAATACTGAATACATGGCTCTGAAAGTAATCAGATTCCAAATACAGTTACCTGTCTTAAAAAAGTAACATATTCAGATTACTTTTAGAATTCTTTTGGAATACTTTCTTTTTCCCTAACAGATGGTGGGTATGTTTTGGTGAACAGGAGACACTTGTTTACTGTTTTAATGGCTTATCAAGAGCACAACTGAAACACGACATCTTGGTGTCATTCTGGACAGCTCCCTCTCATTTGCACCCAAAAAACATCACCCGGACTGCATTCTTCTCCAGACTCCGCCCTGTCTCAGCACTGAAGTCCTGGTTCATGCATTCGTCACATCCCGTATTGACTATTGTAATACCATGCTCTCAGGCCTTCAAACTTCAAACCATTCAGAACTCTGCTGCCCGGATCGTCACCCACACCAAATCCTCTGACCACATCACCCCCAAAAGACTTCCAAACCCTCCTGCTCACATTCAAAGCCCTCCACAACCTGGCCCCCACCTATCTAGCTGACCTCCTACACCCCCTCTCGCTCCCTCCGCTCCTCCTCTGCTGGCCTGCTAACTGTCCCCACCCCACGCCTCAAAACCCACCTGTTCAGATCAGCCTACTCACTGTAGTGCTACATGTCTCCTGTTTCCCAACATGTTCCCTGTTATAGTCCTTTTGTACCGTCTTAAACCTTTCCTCAGAATATTTGATTAATTGTAAGGTGTCCTTGGGTGCTTTGAAAGGCGCCTCTAAATAGAATGAGTTATTATTATTATTAATTATTATTATTATTATTATTATTATTATCTGAAACGATGTAATAACTTTTTCCAGTCACTTGCCCCATGCATTCAGCAGCAACAGGCCATTCACTTTGATTTGATCCAGTTATGAAATGTCATCATTTCAACAATAAATGCTACATAAACGTTATCTTGCACGTTTTATCGAACCATCTCCGTTTCTAACTTTCAATATATTTTAAAAGAGATCTCTCTCTCTCTCTCATCTGCGTGCGGGGGCGGGGCCTCACAGACACGCTGCATCTCTCTCTCTCTCTCTCTCTCTCTCTTGATTTTTGTATTCTGATTACGTAACACCGTTACATGTATTCCGTTACAACCCAACCCTGAGCAGAACACATATCACACTGTATGAGTTGGGTCTCATATTGGTAGAAATGTGTCAAACTACACAATTTGAGATTCAAGCATGTAAAGGAAAAAATAACAAAAAAATCCACCAGCGTTTAGTCAAGAGAGCTGTCACATAACAAATAGCCAGTCAAACAGGTAAAATACTGAGAAATAGATCACGAGAAGGTAGTTTAAAGGTCACCTATTATGCAAAATCCACTTTTTCATTTCTTTTATACATAAATATGTGTCCCCTCTGTGTTAATAGATTGTGCACGTTTCAGGAAAAAAGATTCTCTCTCTTTTTTTCCTGATCCATCTATATAAAAACCTGTTTGAAAATGAGCTGATCAGATTTCGGTCACTTTGTGATGTCACAATGTTTTTTGTCTTGTGTAACCATTAGCCAATAACCAACCAAGGTAACCCCCGCCCATCTTATCACCTGAATCTCCTCCTAGAGCACCATTGTGTTCTTTTTAAACCAATCATCTCTCAGAGGGGCGTGGCCAGCAGCAGCTCATTAGCATTTAAAGCTACAGACACAGAATCAGCACTTTTGGAACAGCGCTGAAACAGAGGGGATTATGGGACGCTGCAATGATCTGTTTGGTGTTTCAGCCAATCACTTCAGAGACATGTTTTGTATATATATGAGACATATAATATAGTGTTGAAAAAGAGTATAATAGGTGACCTTTAAATCATGCGAGTAAAATATTTGGATTGTTCATATCCAGTATTTCTGAGAATAGAGTTATTGTGCAACTTCCCCACTGTTAGTCTCTTAACCAGTCTTAAAAAACATGACTTCTGAAAATAACTCGTACCACATTCTTGTAGATGAAGTAGAGGATCATGTTTGCGAGTCGAGCGTAGCACCAGTGACCGTGGACCAGCAGCAGCTTCCTCAGGTGTTTGAACCTGGAGATCGCGAAGTCACTGGACATCACCGCCTGGGGAACGACACACAGAGACAAAATATTACCCAAACAAACATGCTCTAGCTGCTTCTTTTCATACAGCTGTCGGTGACTCCAATTCAAAAATGATTATGGTTGTTTTAGGGTAGGGAAACAGGGATGACAGTAAGGGGGGGCATCATGACATTTGGTGTGTGTTATTGTCTCCTTCCTGCATTTATGTGTACTGAGTTTGGGGGGCTCTAGCTTCTATCTTTGATATAGCTGTCATGGATAGCCATAATAATTCCCTTAGATCTTAGATCAGCTAACTCCCTTGGAATTGGACGGTTTTATTGTTTTGCGATCTTTATCTTATTCCGTTTTGTAATATGTGTTACTCTTATTGATTTTTACTCATTGTTATTGTTTAACTGTACCTTATCTTGCTCTGTAAAGCACTATAGGATGCATCATGCATGGAAGGTGCTAAATAAACAAAGTTATTGTTAAAAAAAAAGGGATGATCCTCACATAACTCAGGAATGTGAAGTGGTGCTGACATGAAAGTTGATGTCTATAATTGTCTTTTCCCTCTGCTTATGTGAAGCAAGTTTTAAGTTGTTATCTTTTTCATTTGATATATCAGTCATTGGGTTAGGGTTAGAGTGTAGGGTTGATAACCGGGAAAAAGGGACTACCTAAATCTGAAGTTACCTACTGTAACTCCAGTTTCTATGAGTATAGGCGTAGCCCTCTAAGGCTATCGCTATTGGGTAATCCCCCTGCGCACCCGCGCAGCACTGAAAACACTTGTAGTCCACGCCCACCTGTGAGGTGGGCCCCACCCTCGGGCTCCCTTCCGGTATAAATAGGAAGGAGGCCCGACAATCTGTTCCCACACAAACAGCTTTTCTTCAGCTATTCGTGGAGCCAGTGGGGCCCAGAACTTAGAGGGCTACGCCAATACTCATAGAAGCTGGAGTTACAGTAGGTAACTTCAGTTCTATTTCGTATATATGGCTTTGCCCTCTAAGGCTATCGCTATTGGGTTAAGGGCGAAGCAGGATGTAGTCTGCGCCCCACTGGGTCCGCCCGGTACTAGAAGCACAGACACACCTGCTCAGATAATAACCCATGCCTATTGCGCCATGTGAATGGCGCATCACAGTCCCTGGAATATAGCATAACATGAATATTTTCCATGAGGGGACGAAGGCTGGGAACAATACAACCCTGCCGCTGTGAAAAAGTAGAGACGAAGGTCACACTTTGCCCAGCGATAAAAGAGGGGGAACAAGGGCAGCTCTCTGCGTGCAGACAGGCAGGAGAGCGCACAGCTGGATCCCTAACATCACTCACTCTGACAGGACACTCAGCACAGGGTGTGTCAGAGAGGAATGGGAGACATCCCTCAAATAAAATTGAATAAACGAACAGGGGGAAGACCAAGATGCAGCAATGCAAATGTCTTACAGTGGCGGAGCTGGGGGGTGGCTGAATCCTGGCCACCCTATTGGCCACCCCAAACACCCTCACCACGGGGGCCCAAAGAATTTTAGAACATTAAGAAAAAAAATGTTAAGTAACCTTTCATCATTAATCAATAATTAACATTAATATAACGTTATATTGATAATGTACTCACTAAACTTACAATTCATTTAACTTATTTTCTTCCAAAAGTTAATTATCCAAAGCCTCTGTACACCCCCTTCTATTTACATGTAATGGTTTGGTCCCGCCTCTGCCTCCAAACGGCACTTTCTAGCAGAGAGTAAGAACATGTGAGTAGGGATGCTAGTACTTACGTGTGTGCCATGTCTCAACGACTCACAAAGTCAGGCTTTCAAAAAGAAAAGAAAGGAGAGAAAGACAGAGAGAGGGACTAAAGGGCGACAGTATGTCACCCAGTTTTTCAAGAGAAAAGGTGGGTGTGGTCCATGAGTGGTGGAAATGTGTCTGTTAGCTAAGCGTAGTCCATTGTAAATAATAATTTTTATGTTGTTTTTTTTACTAAGCTGACATTAAGTACTGTTAATATCTATAAAGAAAATGCAGAGGTTTTTAATTTCACTGCGCTTTTACAAGCGTACCTGACATTTAACAAATGCAGGTACATCTTCAGCAGCTATTCATACTAAACCAGTTGTCCCTCCCCTGGTGCCAGGACCAACAGATCCATCTCTAGGCTCAGCAGCCCTGTCCCCCCATAATGCTGAACCTGAACCAGCTTTTCTCCCAACTGAAGGAGGTGAGCAGCATTGTGTTGAATGACACTTAACATATCTGAAGGGAGACTGGAATACAATATATATATATATATATATATATATATATATCAAAACAAAAAGCTAACATCTCATTTCAATTATACATTTCAGACACAGTATTTTCCCACATATTGAAGTTATATTTATTTGGATTGATGCATTCATGTTGAGAATGTTCCATTCAAAAATGTTATTATTAAAAAGGCATTTACACCATAAAAGATGACTATTGAGATATATTGTCAGGAATGTTAGTCTTATATGTATGGCCAGAGGGCAGGACCTATAAACACATTTACTACATAAACATGGTGGGCATTTCCACCATGGCGCGGAGTGCGGTTTAAGCGTGCCGTGTCGTGCCGGGCCCGTTTTTGGTTGCGCTTCCACTAGGCCTAGTTCCGGCCCGGGGGTACTTTTTCACCTCTTTTCTGGCCCGACAAAATCGTGTATCTATCGTGGCCAACAAACAGGGCCGAGTCAGGCTGAGTTTGCTAAACTAGAGAGAGAATCGCTGGCAAGGGGGCTACAACTACAACAAGATGAACATATTTGACCGTGATTTAATTGTAATACACGTTTCAAAATGATGCCGAAGTAACAACATACTGATACCGGTTAGTAAAAACCATGAATTAATGCTTTGACAAGTCTGCAGACAGACGGCAGGCGAAAAACCTTTTAAAATGCGTGTTTTCTAAATGGAGATTGGCTAAGCTAACGCAGTATATGCTCCGACCGTCCACACTCACAACAACGGCCTATACAGACATAAATAAAGCAGCGACTGTATTCACCATGACACAGGCAGTCTGTGGTTTGTACTTGTTTAACTTTTGTCTAGTTTCTGAACAGATATGAGGAGCTGTGAGCTCTGAGTGCTAACAGCTAACGGCTGTGTTGTTTTTCTGGGGTTCTCATTGAAGATGACGTCACGGCTCCGCCTACACTGCGTTACTATAGTAACTACCCCAGTTCCTAAACTGTAATGGAAGCGCAGCATGAAGTGAGCCGGCACTAACAAGGCCCAACGCGGCCTAGCAGTACCGAGCGAGGCCGAGGCCGACCGTGTGGTGGAAATGCGCCATAATAGGCTGAACAAAAGGACCTTTTGACTATGTAAATGTAGTCTTTTAAAAAAACTAAAACATTTACTGACTTTTTTGGATAGCTTAAAGTAATGTTGTAAAATTACAACCGGGGGCCTTACAGGGTTAAGGGCTATTGTTTATTGTTATTTACTTTAAGATGTTTATTCTTAACCAATAATTTAATTAAAAAACTTTTATGGTGTAAATGCCTTTTTAATAATAACATTTTTGAATGGAACATTCTCAACACGAATGCAACACGGCGCGTACACGCTCAGGGGATGAGTAGTGGTGTGTGCAGTGCTGTCCACACGAGGCGTTATAACGGCACTCGTGGGCTTATTATGACCGTGTGTAGGAGGTATATCTGGGACAGAGGAATGCCGCGAGCTCTGCAGTTTATTAACAGATAGGTTCAAAACAGCAGGCTTCTGCAGCGAGCCCTGCTGGCTACTAACCGACAGGTCAGCAGATGGCAGGGAAGCGCGGCCAGACTGGGTCACTCCTGACGGTCTGTACCCGGGAGAAACACTCCTGCCACCGGCAAGAGAGCTCTCCTGAGCCGGGGGAATGAGGAGACCTCTCCAGGCGGCTGCCTTTTCGATGATCTCCGGCAGTTCCTGCAGGATCCCGCCTATCGACGGCAGAGCCGTGATGGCGGAAAGAGGGACCGCGGGTCCCGCAGCCGGGCCAGGCCAGCACCGGGCTCCATCTCCGTCTCCTCCGTCCGGGGGAGAAACGGGATGGGGACACCACACGGTGATCCATGGATGGAGGCGGGGTAGGAGCCTTCCGACTCCTGCCCAGCACTCGGATCCAAGAACTCAAGGCTGGTCCACGGAGTAGGACTCTGGACTGGCCAATCATCCTCCTCGGCCGCAGTAGCGAGAGCGTCCGCTCTTCGCTGTCTGTCGGCCAGAATGAGACGGGCACAATGACAATGAGCACATGACACCCGTGCGCGTGCTCCGACCCCAGGCAGGATTCGCATTGTGAGTGCGGGTCATAACTAATTATGAACCCTGTCTGGCATGAGGAGCAAACTCTAACACAACCCTGTGTACTCATGTTTAAGGATCTTTTTCGAGGTGGCTCTTAAAAGAGCCTTTACTCTTTAGTGTCTCTACAGTGCTTCAGTACCGGGGTGCTGAAGCAAAGAGGGAGCAGATTGTCGGGCCTCCTTCCTATTTATACCGGAAGTGAGTCCGAAGGTGGGGCCCCCCTCACGGGTGGGCGTGGACTACAAGTGTTTTCAGTGCTGCGCGGGTGCGCAGGGGATTACCCAATAGCGATAGCCTTAGAGGGCGAAGCCTATACAAAATAGAATAACCTACATACACTTCACACAAGTGAGGTTAGTATCTTGCCCAAGGACATTTCTCCATGTTGACTGCAGTGGGCTAAACCCCCCATTTTCAGATCAGCACAAAAAACACCAAAGCTAGTTAGAAACTTTTTTTTAGATGTTTTATTAAATAGTAAGAAGCAGTAGATTACTGGCAGAAAGAAGCCCCCCCAAGTCTGTCATAAAGACGTAAAGTGAAGTTCTCACCTGCATCCCCTCCTGTCCAGAGATCCCGATGCCCACATCAGCCACCTGGATCATGCTCACATCATTGGCTCCATCACCTTGTTGAACCAAAAACACTCATCACATTTAGGTACGCACAAAGAATATCACATCATTTAAGATTTTATCCAGTTGGCCCCTCCTCCAGTCACTATCTAATTGAAATCTTATGTTCTGGTATTGACGGCCTGATAATATCTGACCTGACTCGTGCTTATAGCTGAGGGATAGTTTAAAATAAAGGATAAAATAGACTTTAAAGGAGAGGTGTCATGGCCATTTCCACTGATCATAATTCCATTGTTGAGGTCTACTAAAATAGATTTATATTGTGCATTTTTCAAAACTCACATTGGTTTCTCATACAGCATCTCTGTAAACTACGTGTATTCACACACGTTCCGGGTACGGCATGACATCATGCCGTACCCGGAAGAATCAAATGGACAATGACGTATCTCCAACGAGGCGTTTTGGGGAGGTATTTTCTGTGTTAGAGTTGTACTCGCTACAGGGTGTACTTTGAGGGTTTTGACTCTGCACACCGTTTACATGCATAAAAACCTTCATAACACACAAGGGGACGGGTAATAACCGGAAAAGCGTGACACCTCTCCTTTAAGGGAATCTTTCATTTACAAAGAACTAGGTTAATCTTCCCAGTGGTATTCAGAGGTGGGAAGTAACCAAGTAGATTTACTCAAGTACTGTACTTAAATACAATTTTGAGGTACTTGTACTTACTTGAGTATTTCCATTTAATGCTACTTTATACTTCTACTCCACTTAATTTAAAAGGAAACAATTATAATTGTACTCCACTACATTTGTTTTACAGCTTTAGATACTCTGAACGCAATGCATAAACTAGTGGACTAACTCTTTAAATCACAAAGAGTCAGATTATTTAAATATTTTACAAAAAGTCAATCAGAACTTTGTCTACAAGAGTAAAATGCTACTTGTTGCAACAACATTATCTAGAAATGTCACATATATAAATATATAATATGATATGCCAATGATTACTTTTACTTTTTATACTTTAAGTACATTTTGCTGATAATACTTTTGTATTTTTACTTAAGTAAGATTTTAAATGCAGGACTTTCACTTGTAATGAAGTACTTTGACAATAATGTAGTGGTACTTTTACTCAGGTAGAGCATCTGAATTCTTCTTCCACCTGTTCTTACCCACGGCCAGGGTCATGACGGCCAGCTGGTCCCGGACCAGCCGCACCACCTGGCTCTTCTGCAGCGGGGTGGACCTGCAGCAGAGCAGCGCCTTGCAGCTGCAGCTCAGCAGCAGGAAGTCCTCCTTCAGGTCCTCCTGCAGGGCCCAGTCCAGGGTCCGGCCGTCTATCACCAGGATGAAGCCCGCCCCTGCGCCTGACCGAGACTTTCCAGGATTCCCTGCTGCAGGTACCCCACTGCGATCCACTTCCAGCTGGAGCTCCAGGAGTAAAGCTGCACATGCATCCTGATGAGGGACATAAATCCATCAGTACTGTAGCATACACATAGAGTACACATATTCACTTCATTTATTTCAACAATTATGTGATGCATGACAATTTAAGTTCTTTGCCACCATTATGTTCCACATACAACATTTCATATTCTAATGTGCACCTTCAGTACGTAGAACTTAAATATTGAATGGTAATGTCTTTGCAGCATCCTTACTTTTAGATTTTGTAACTTAATGGTTGACAAAGTCCAATAGGATAAAAGTGTTACCTATTTATGTTATTTGAATGAAATGCATTGATATTTTTCTCTACAAGCAAGATCAAAACTTTTTCTTTTTAAGAGTAGTAGACATTTAAAAGCAGTAGTGAGCAAACAGATTGACAGTCGTTATTTTAGCCTCCTGTTAGCAACCCTCCAGTGACGGAGCCAATCATTATTTTGAACTACTTGATCAAATGTATTTTCTCACAGTTTTAGATTTAGTAATCGGATCATTATTTTGGGTAATCATTTTAGTTTTTAACTAAACTTGTGTTATTTTAGGGGGGGAAGAGAGGAGGTAAGATCGCTAGCTTCACATTACATTCAATTACATTTCATTTCTCTGACGCTTTTATCCAAAGCAACTTCAAATAAGGCCAATAAACCATAAAGGTACAAACTCAGGAAAAAGTGCAGATGTATTTGCTTCATAAGCCAAACCATTGTAAGAGCAGGTGCATTGGTTTCAAATGAAACAGGTATTTTTTTTAGTCTGCGACGGAAGAAATGTAGACTTTCTGCTGTTCTGATATCAATGGAGAGCTCGTGGAAGTTTGCTTTTGAGTTAGTTTTTTTATATGTTTGCTTTTAAACCCCCCCCCCACCGCTGACCTTGCTCCCACAGCTGGCTGTCAGCAGCTGGTCGTTGGGACCCAGCAGTTTGCAGGCGTAGGCGATGTTGACGGCTGTTTCCCTTTTGTCTCCAGTGAGGATCCACACTTTGATCCCAGCTCTCTGAAGAGCTTCTATCGTCTCCGGGACTTCTTCCTGCAGTCTGTCCACGATGCCTGTGCTGCCTGGACACACACACACACACACACACACACACACACACACACACACACACACACACACACAACACACACACACACCACACACACCACACACACACACCCACACACACACACACACCACACACACACACACACACATCACACACAACACACACCCACACACACACACACACACACACACACACACACCACACACACACACCCACACACACACACACACACACCACACACACACACACACACACACACACACACACACACACACACACACACACACACACACACACACACACACACACACACACACACACACACACACACACACACACACACACACAGAACTGTAAGTCACTGTAGTCCGACACATGTAAATGATTCCGGTCCTATTGTCCAGTGAAAATTATTTCCTGTCAGCACATTTTTAGGTGTATCAAAAATATGCTGAGTAGACGATACATCAACAATGGGAAGCCATTGCTCTGATGGTATAGATATATTTTTACAGTATATAAAGCCGACTGGAATTATTTGTCGTAGGATTTACAGCAGAGAGGTGCGTAATATGTTTTTGCATCATGCACAATTCTGTTGACGGGACCTGATGATGTCATTCTTTTTATAGAGTGTTCCTATCAATTATTTTCAAGCTGTGTCCGTGTCTCTCACCCAGCAGAGTGAGGCTGGTCTCCAGTCTGAGAGCAGACTCCATCAGCAGCTCCTCTCTGCTCTCTATGCTGCTCTCTGCCCGCAGCTGGCCCTTCAGCCACACCTGGTACTCCTCTTCTTCCAGAACCTACACACACACGGTTTTTTGTGACATGAATTTACCATGCTACATTAAAATGTATTCACACACAAGTGGCAACACATGTCAGTTGAGTTCAAGATTAAAATAAATGATCAATATTTCTAACCCTAGTCAATGTACTTTAGGCTTAGAAATGCTGTAATACAGTGGGCAATAAAACGTTTAAATCTCTACCCCTTAACTTCTGTTTATAGCCACAGGATTCCATTACAGTAAATAATGTGTGAGAAAATGTTTAAGATCATTTTTAATGAAGCGTTACCTTTTTGGCGATGCAGAGTGTGCGGAGGCCTTCTCTGGCATAGCTGTCTAAGTGGTTTTGGGTTTGTTCTCTGATGTGTCTGTAGATCTCCTGAGCCTCATCTGCACCTGAACACACCAGAAGGACAAGTTGCTGTTACACCTGTCGGGCAAAGACCGAGTATTTCAGCTCCCAGTCACTCGGTTAACGACCTTTTGGTGCCTCCGTCAGGTCCATGATGGCGGAGTCAGCTCCCTTGGTGTAGACCACCACCTGTCCTGTGAGCGGGTGGCGGACCACCACGGACATCTTCTTCCTGTCTGAGTCGAAGGGCAGGATGTGGAGCAGGGGGACGGACAGGGAGCCGATCCCAGGCAGATCCACCGTCAGGCTCTCTGCCGAGCGGCCCCTCAGGGTGCAGCAGTACGCCTGGGCCGCGTGGACCAGGGCCGCCTCGTCCGGACTCTCCGCCTCGTACAGCAGCTCTTCATCAGCCTCACTCTTACAATCCTCTTCTAGGGTCAAGTCCTCCGCATCCTGCCTGGCCCCGTCCGTCTTTGAATCTATGACATCATCCTTTACCTCCCTGCCAGCCCCTTCCATGACTCTAGAAGATATGTCCGGTTTAGGTCTCAGGCTGGAGGTTTCCAGGGTGCCCTCCAGGCTTGATTCTGACTCGTCCGTGGTGCGGTTACTGGAGGGGGGGAAGTCCAGCGAGCCAGTCTTCCCCCTGGCAAACATCCGGTGGGCGAGGCTGAGGGGGCTGACTTTGATCTGGGGAGGGGAGGGGATGGAGAGGGCTGAGAATGGAGAGAAGCTCAGGCGCTGGAACATCGTCTTGATTTCCTCCAGGGACTTGAGAGGGGTCTGTTCTTCACGCACCTGCAGGAAAAAGACAAAAAAGAGAATGGGATCAACTTATGAAAGAAATCTAAAACATTTCCAGGCCCCTCCCCTCACGTTCTTCCACAGCCAATCCCCAAAACAGATGAATTAACACCCATGGGCGTCATTTCCACTGGGGACAGTTTCTGTCCCCCCACTTTCAAATTGGTTTATTATTTTTTTAACTGCAAGCTGTCATCGCCACGGAAGAGCAGGACACACTGCTCTGTGGATGCGTGCACGCTACCAGGTCTCGCGTGCACTTTCTAAAAATAGCTCACTGAATGATGAGCACAACAATGAATAGAAATTGTCAATGTGGAAGACAAGTCGACAAGAGAGTACTAAAGGACAAGTCCTTAAAAAGACAGTAACTGCTGGAGGACTGGTCTACAAAGAGCGTTACTGCTAGACAACAAGTGTACAGTATGTGTGTGTTATGTACTACTCTAAGAAATCAATTACATCTGCATTTCCTCTAAAGAAGGTTTTTTCACATTTTCTTTATTGCACTCAGCAGCTAATCAGAGCATTTTCAGACAGTACTACAGGCTAAAGTGAACCAAGCCATATAAACAAGTGAAAGCCTAGTACAAGGAGTACACATTGAATCTTGATCCTAGCTGTGAAGTTAACATGTACCCACCACGTGTCGCGGCTGGCTGGCAGAGGACACCACCACGCTGTTACAGATGGCCAGAGCCAGAAAGAAGTCAGTGATGTAGGTGAGCTCCAGGCTGGAGGGGGCCCCAGAGGAGCCGTCACTCAGAGCCAGTGCAGGGGAGAGGAACCAGTTGAGCTTCCTCACCAGCTCAGGGTCCGGCAGCACCTCCTTCGCCTGAACACACACATGGGGGCAGCATGGGATCATGCATCATACTGTAGCTAGAGCATGTTTCTTGACAGGTTACAATAGAGTGCTGCAGGGATGTTGTATTATTGTCACCTGACCCAGAAGTTAGTTATCACAAGGGTTTCCTCGACAAAAAGCAATGAGATTTTTCGACAGAAGTCAATAGCTAATGTTTGGCTATATACAATACGGACTACATGACGGTTGTGTGCCTTCAAATCCCATTGCTAAGCTAAAGGCGGTATCGTATTTGGCGTCTAGTAGTCTCATTTAGCCACTTGTGAGGAACCGCCCTCCTTGTGACATCTAAAAGCTTCAGACATTGAAAAGTGTTGTATTTACTGATGTAATTTATGTAAAAATATCATGAGTTTGTATTACCCACAAACCTTATTTCAGGACACTAACCAAAAACTCATTAAAAAAAACATTGATTTCTAAACAAGAAGTGCTCAAATGCTGACAAATGTTCAGGTTTAGGACTCATTCCTGCACCACTCGATACAATGTGAACACATTGATCACATGTGAATGAGATGTCTTTTAGCATCATGTTTGCTTGTAGACATATGAAGTGGGTTAGAGGTACGTACGCGCGTGCGTGTGTGTGTGTGTGTGTGTGTGTGTGTGTGTGTGTGTGTGTGTATGCATCACTGTGTGTGTGTGTGTGTGTGTGTGTGTATGCATCACTGTGTGTGTGTGTGTGCATGCATCACTGTGTGTGTGACAGACTGACCACGCGGCTGCAGAAGGCTCTGGGCTGGCTGTGATTGATCAGCTCCTCTTCCTCCTCCTCAGCAGTGAGTGTGTGCAGAGACACGGAGCTGTGTCTGCAGCTCAGAGATCTGCTGCGGCCCGACTGCAGGGTCACCGAGCGACCGGACCCCTCCTCACTCCTCTCAGCCTCATACACCTCCAGCCTCCGAGCTAACACACACACACACACACACACACACACACACACACACACACACACACACACACACACCACACACACACACACACACACACACACACACACACACACACACACACACACACACACACACACACACACACACACACACACACACACACACACACGAGGTGTGATTGATGAGTTTAATTTGTCTGAATGATTTGTTGTGATGTCACCATCTCTTCTATCACCTGCCTCTCATGTAATTGAAGATATATGCTCGATGCATCGCAATATCTGTCTTTTTAAATATTTTGTCAGTACTAGGTATCTTAACAAAACAAAGTCAGATTTTGTTAGCTAATCTGGCGGCTGCAAAGAAAAAGAATTGCACCGCTTAAATATCCCATAATTACCTGATCATCACACACTGGATATTGTATAAGTCTGTCAGTTTTAGAGTTATCGTTTATGCTTGGTGCACAGCTGCTGATTTTGTCATTTTAATTTGATCAATATTTACGTTTCAATGCAGCTACTTTTCTTCTCTCTGTGTCCATTTTTGATAACATATATATCTTTTCTCATGCCTTTTTTGTCTTTTTACACTGAAAGCAGTTCAAACCAGCAATGGGAATGTCCTTGTCTTATTTGATACTGTATTTACATCATTTCCGATTAAACTTGAAGGCTATCTGACACACTGAAAAACAGCTGAAGTCTCCTGAAAGGACACATCCTGTATTTTACAAGTGTATTGTTTCCAAATACTCATGGTGCTGGTTGAGAACATGTTTACAGTTTGAATATGGAAGACATTTCACTTTCACTTGTTTGATTTTGCAGTGGAATTACAGAGTTAATTTTGTCCTGTCATTCACACATAGAATTACCAATAATAATCAACGATTGATTGATTTGTCATTTCAATATGTCATCCTCTGTCTCCCCCTTTCAACACTATGACTATGATTACAAGTCTAGCACACATTGTAATGATCAGAGCCTATTGGACACCTGCTTTCTTGGCGCCCTAACCCATTCCCCATATTGCCTGTCAGTTTATTGTACTAAGAATATCTCATTGTTCCTGCTGGAACTCTAATTAGGCCATTCCTCTGTCTGCAACAAAGGGGGCAAAAAGACAAAGCTTTCTAGCAGTGTATATTATGGGTTCTTACCGTTTTCCTCATGAGGATATTCCACCCCGTAGATACTACAGCGGCGGAACACCATCTTGTTCTCCGTCAGAGTTCCTGTCTTATCAGAGAACAGGTACTGGATCTGACCCAGGTCCTCTGTGATGTTCAGGGCCCGGCACTGGGTCCTAGAGTCCAGCTGCTGGTTGTACAGGGCTAGGTCATTGTGGATGAAGTAGATCTGGCCCAGTTTCACAACCTCAATGGACACGTACAGAGAAATGGGGATCAGCACCTGCAACAGAAAGGGATTAGGTGCATTTATAAAAATGGTAGCAGATTGCAAAAAGCCTGTCAGACACAATATCATTTTGATGATTTTGTAGATCATATTCCTTATCACTGATGCAATTGAGGGGTGCAGTGATGACATCTTTTTGAGGGCCGGAAAGTTAGCATGGGAAGAAAAACATTGATCATACTTCCAAGTTTTGCTTAGCAGGATAATTCTTGTTAAAAGTCCCCTTTTATACTGTTTTTCATCAATATATTATAGGTCTCAGATGTATACAGAACATGTCTCTGAAGTGTTTGGCTCCAAACACCAAACAGATCATTGCAGCATCCCATAATCCCCTCTGTTTCAGCCCTGTTTCAAAAGTGCTGATTCTCTGTCTGTTACTTCAGATGAAAATAAGAAACCCCTCCCCACGCCCCTCTGAGAGATATTTGGTTAAAAAGAACCCAATGGTGCTCTAGGAGGAGATTCAGGTGATAAGGTGGGGGGGGGGGGGGGGTTACCTTGGTTGGTGATTGGCTAATGGTCACACAAGCCAAAAAATCGTTATGATATCATAAAGTGGCCAAAATCTGATCAGCTCATTTTCAGACAGGTTTTTATATAAATGGATCAGGACAAAAAGAGAGGGGGTCTTTTTTCCTGAAACTTTCAGAATCTCTGTACACAGAGGGGACACATGTTCATGTAGAAGAGACATGAAGAAGTGCATTTTGCATGATAGGTCCCCTTTAAAGTGTCAATGCAATCTTCAGAAGTAAAAACGTTTACAGTAGCATGACTTCATGTCACCATTGCTAAGCTAAAGGCGGCTAATGTTCGACACTATGAAGTTTAGTCGTCTCATTTAGTCACTTGTGAACAACCGCTTTTATCACTAGGGTATTGACTGACATATTTTCTTTTGTAGAACAAAACGTTACAATCTCTTCAGTTTGTGTTAACCACAGACCTTATTTTTGGCATTTAACCAAAAATGTGTTTGCTGTGACCAACACATTGGAAATCAACACTTACTTGCAGCTAACAAGAGTCTTTAATAAGATTTAAAAAATGTAATTGTCTCTGGTGAAATGGTAACGTGTGTACCTGCAGCACAATGATCATAGTCCAGAAGACATAGAATCCAGCCAGGGCGGGAGAAGTCTCCGAATCCACCTCAAAGACCGGGTCTTTGAGGTTCTTTAGCCAGAGGCCGTGACCTGAAACAGCAAACACTGTGAGCAGATACAAACTGAAGCTGGTCTTTTAGTGACTGGCTTTTTTTTAAAGTGCTCCACATGTTCTTATACATTTCTCTCCAGTTAAATAAAGGCAAAATGTCTTCACGTTGCTCTAGTCACAGTTAGCATGATATTTCCTGTAGTTATAGTGAGCAAACTACGTTCATTTTCTCTACAATTAGCATCATATGTTCAATTAGTCTGTTATAGTGATCATCAAGTTAATTTTTTGCATAAATGTTAGCACAATTGTTCACATTGTATAGTATAGCTAGAATAATATGTTCACGTTTCTATAGTTAGCATAGGTTCACTTTTCTTAAGTTATAGTCAGCATGATATGTTCATTTTTCTTTAGTTATAGTTAGCATAAAATGTCAACTTTTCTCTAGTTATAATGAGTATAAACCTTTTGTCAAGTAATAGTTAGCAAAGCATGTTCACATTTCTCTCGTTACAGCTAGCATTATGTGTTCACTGCATGGATGTATAATAAGAACTGGATACAGCGTGGGAGGCGGGGCCTCATTCATTCCTATGAGAGTTGCTCATTCGCGCATGATGATAAAATGGCCCAACTTTTGAGAGAGCGAAACGTCACAGATTACCCCGGCATGCCTGAGAAGTACCCGTATGTGCGCTCATAGCGCATGCGCAACTTTAACCATGCCCCCCAAAATGCTCGTTCACATCAAGCACGTCAATTTGCGTACACGTAACAGCACCGCACGTTCATGACAGCATGGTAATGTTTGTTATGATAGATTTGATATTAACGAGGCGGCAGTTAGCAGCTAGCGGTTAGCTAGTAATTATGCTAATTTACACATCAATCGTTATGTACTTTTATATTACGCTGTAACAGGATCTAGTGATATCCAAGCAACAGAGCTTCATTTAGCATGAAAGAATTATTGCACTGTATATATATATATATATATATATATATATATATATATACACACAGTGCAATAAGCTTCTTAGTGCAATAAGAAGCTACAGGGACGTTAATCTACGTCGGTAATATTAACTTTATTTAATACAACATTTACGGTACAAGATTTAATCATACAGCCCATGTAGTATAATATGTTATAAATGATGAATTACAGCAAACATGTGCAATATATCCATTATTACAGCTCCGTGGGCTGGCAGTAAGGCGATATGGGTCCGTTCTTATTGTGCATCCATGGGTAAAGATAAACGCATGTAGTGCTGAACACGTAACATGAACGTGCCGGGCGGCGCGGTCCCGTGGGTTAGATGCGCGTTCATAATGCAGAGGGAAATAACTCTCAGAATAACGTTATTAGCACATTTTACAACTTGAGGAACGAATGTTTTTAATAAGGGCTATACAAGTGTTCATACTGGGTAGTTTATTTAGTTTAAAAAAAATTATCCAACGATTTACAGACCACTCTTTCCCCATGTAAGTCAATGGGAAAAAGTGTTTCCGGGCCTGGCAACCAAAAGGAAGTGTAGTACCGCCGTTTGGCCAGCACGAATATTTTCATCAGAGTCCGGCGCACTTCCTGGGGGCTTGGTTCACTGTCCTCTAGCCATATTTGGCATCATTTGCTGACTTTTCTTAAGTTATGATATTTAGTAAGCATAGGTATATGTTTATTTATTTATAATCAGCAAAATATGTTAGTTTTTTTTCTAATCAGTCAGCATAATATGCTCTGAGACACAGCAGTGACAGCCTCTGCCCAGCCCACACTGAAGTTGTTCCGCTCCTTCAACCAACAGGAAGCCGGTAATCCTCATTATCATAGAGACAGATAAGATCTACCCTCTGACTCATACCATATTTGGTCCTATCATTATCTGAAGGAGAAATGTTTACAACATGATTTACACATATTCCAACCCAGTCTCACGGCATTTCGTGTTATAGTCACGAAATTAATCTATTGATTCGTGTTCACCAACACGATTTCGCCATTTTTTTCGTGTCACACAGAACGATTTTAAAAGCAATGTAATAATAACAAATTAGAAGGAAAAACAGATTTAAAAAAATACAGATTTCAGTATTCTGACACAGAACGATTTTAGAAGCAATGTATTTCTATTGGTAGTATGTTTCGTGCCTGCACCAAATAATAACAAATTAGAAGGAAAAAAAGATGACATAAAATACAGATTTCAGTATTGATGAATACCCCATTTCTTTTCCTCACTGACGGCAAAAAAACTCCGACATTATACAATTTAAAATAAAAGGGATAGGGTTAGGCTTAGGGTAAGATATTGAGTAAGAACATGTTTTTATGAACCACACAGCTTCCGGTCTTCCAAGACCCGACCGGACAAAAAGACGTGGTGCAGGCACGAAACATACTACCAATAGAAATACATTGCATTTAAAATCGTTCTGTGTGACACGAAAAAAATGCGAAAATCGTGTTGGTGAACACGAATCAATAGATTAAATTAATTTCGTGACTATAACACGAAATGCCGTGAGACTGGGTTGCATATTCAGTAGTAAGAAGGGGTCGTCTCTAAAACAGCTAATCTTCAGACAAGGCCAAATGCCGCTGTCTCTACAAGAACATGAACTGAGGCGAGGACACAAGTGGATAATTGATAGAAGTAGACATGTTAAATAATGATCTCTCAATAATGAGTCTAATATGTTAACTTTTCTCAAGTTATAGTTAGCATACTAACGCAGCTGAATGACACAAATGTGGTTTTAGTAACTGATGTAACATGATGTGAGCTAGCACCTAGCAACAGAAAAACAGCTAACAAGAATCTAAATTACTTAAACAATGGCACAATTCAATAAGAAATGTGAACAAGCAGACCAACATGCTTTCCACAGCACCATGTATGTTGCTTAACATTGCTTAAAAAAAGTGTTTGTATGTATAAAACATTACATTTCTTTAGGGTCTGTGTGTTTATTTTATGAAACCTTGCAAGGTATAAGTGGTAACAGTTTTATAAGAGCAAGAGGCAGTCATTTAGAGTGATCTTTCAGCAGCCAAACAGTCCTCCTGTGGCTTATTGTTTCATTTAACACTACAGTGCTGCTGCTGTCTGTCCACAGCTGTGAAGAGGAGTGAGAGCGGGGGAACACACACCTATAGCAGCAGTGAGACACATGATGAAGAGCAGCAGCACACACCACAGCACCACGGTGTTCAGGTGCCTCTCCAGCTGGCTGCGCTTGTACCGCGGCCCGCTGTTGTTCATCATGGCTTTAGTCTCATGACCTGGGTCACACAGAGAGAGGAGAACACACACATGCTCAGTTACAGTACACACACCATTACACAGACAGAGGGCACAAAGAGTGGCAACGTAACATCTTCTTTACAGCTCCACCACACACTCAACTGAAATGTTGTTTTTATAAATGATTTCTCATGCGTAAACCCTGCTTCTGATTCCAAACTGACTTTTTGTGTGTATGCTTTGTGACTTAAAGCATTTAGGCAAGGCACGTTTATTTATCTCACTCACTTCGACCACAGTTCAAAGTGCTTTACAACAAACCAAAGCATTTAAGACAAAAGGAACACATTGTAAAATGGCATTTAAAACAGTCATTAAACAGCCAAGAGAGATAATAGATACAGCGCTGTTTAATATATGACTATTTTTTTAATTAAAAGGCACATTTTTCTCATGGAATAGAAAACGAAGGTATGGTTTATTCATCAATGAACATTTTTTTTAAAACTCAAAGAGGTGGGCAGGTTTATTTTCATATCCTAAAAGACAGTGGTCATTTATTAAACACTCATGGAACAATTATTATAACTTTACTCTGGTAACGTATGTGTTGGTTGATTACACGATCTTAAAGTAAAGCCTGCATTATACCTTATTTTTATTTTTTTATACTTTTTATTTGCTGCAAGTCTGTTTCTTGGCATAAAGTTGAAAGAATAAGACTACACTTTTCATACACTGCCTTATTTCCTCCATCCATGGGATGTATATAGTATATCATTATTGCTGAAATAATCCTTTATGGTTTTTGCACCTAGTGTAAGTCGCTTTGGACAAAGGCGTCAGCTAAATGATATGTAAAAAGAAAAATTCTAAAATATGTATATTTTTACATTCCAAAGACTAGGCTATACTTAAGCAAAACATACATGAAATGAAACACACAAATGTAATTAGAGTCAGCTGGGCTGTGATAATAAGTCTATTCATTTCCTCATCAGGCAGCCTGTGATTTATTGCTAGCCGTCCTCCTTCCTGCATTTGGCAGTTTCAACTGTTCCCCTATTAGAGTAATAATATATTATTTTATGATTCTGGATTTGAGAGATCCAAAGTCCCCCCCTTTCTTAGTTACTGTTGCTGGGTTAGACAAGATTGACAAAATGGTCAAAATGACCCTAGTTTTAATTAGATGGTCATTTTGAAAGATATTTCAGGAACCAACATTTCTGTTATTTTCCAAAATCTCTTCCCCACAGAAATAGAGGAAGCAAACCTGGCTGCCGTTGGTCCTCTTGTATGATTGGCTGTACAAAGGTTTTACAGCTGCAGCACTACCAATAGCAGATAGTATATGTACACATACGATTTGGCTTTGAGTCTTAACTGACTAATTATGTAGTATTTATATAGTATTTTATTTTATTTGATTGTAAAATATTTTATTTTAAATTCTGTTCCTATATCTTATTCTTTTTACATTTATACAGACTCCTGCATTTACTTGGTCACTTACAACATTCTCTGCGACATTTAGCTCATCTGCACTACTTTCACATTGATCTGCAACATAATCTTCACTATTCTATTCAACTCTGTTTCTTCTTGCACTATTTTTATTTTATATTATTTTATTGTTTTAAGTCTTATATAACTATGTTGCTATGTTGGAAGAGCTCGGGAGTTTTTCATTGCCATTTCTACACTGTAGCTACTTTGCATATGACAATAAAGCCTTTGAATCTTGAATAAATAAGATAACACATATTTCAGGAAAAACTGGCTCTGCGCACTCAGTAGTGTAACTGTAGGGAGACAGGAGATGCAGGCAGACTCAATGTCTATGTCCTTTAATGTTACATATCAAATAAGAGATTCCTGAATTTCAGCTCAGAAAATGACATGACTGAATTTGTTCTTTAGACAGAATGAGTTTGGTCAAGCTCAAATTCCTGCAGATGGTACGATGCTGGTAGTGGGGGCGGGCGCCTGCACCAACTCACCTGACTGGTTCTACTCTCCATTCAGAGGAGACACAAAGAAGCTCGGGTTCACAGACTACAGTAAACCTGACACTAACAGTCAGGGAACAGGAGGGCTAAGGCTACATTTATTCTTTCAAAACACGGTTTGATTGATGTTGCCTCGGCTGTCGCTGCTATAAGAGCTTTAAAAAAACTGATGAAGAAACACTTAATGAGGTCCTAAAATACCCAGGTTAATGTTTGGTCAAGTTTATGTTTGGTTGATAGTTTTATCGTGAATCAGAATAATCCCATGAAGGATCAGTCAGGTCAATTATACAATTATGTATTGGTATCTGGTGATGTTATCAAAATCAAAAAAAATAAAAAATAATGCTGTACTGCACTTAATGAATTTATATTATCTCCTCTGAATTCACGAAGAAAAGTCAATGTCATTATGAATGTAATTGGATCTCATGTCAACAGAAACAGCTGGTTACCTTTCCTGCTTGTGGTGAACAGACTGCCCAAACATTTTAGTAATGTAAGTAAACAGAAAAGAAGACCTGCAGGATATCAGATGTATCTTTCAACACGTGATGTATTCCTCACAAAGCAGACCCCAATGTGAGCAGTGTGTTGACCCTCAGTGTGTGTTTGCTCTCACCAGCGTACACCACGATGCCCACCACGGTCTCAGTATTGCGGACGGTGCAGCTCCTCAGCAGCAGGTTGTTGTTGTGGAGGCCCACTCGGAGCCCACTGGGGTGCTCCCTGCAGACCAACACAATACACTTTATTTCAGAATCAGACGTAGGTTTACACATGCGAGGAATTGACTTTGGTAACATTTAGAGAGTGGAGGTGTGTTTTAGAGAGTGTGATGGTTTTAGAAGGCTCATTTGGCCTTATTTTGTTCATTTCAAATATAGCAATATCATAAATATATGAATAAATAGTTATATGACTTTGGGATAGTTTGACTTTGTTTTGAAAGGATGTTACACTTTAAAGGGGCATAACAATATGATGAGGAAAATCTGTTGGAATCTGTTTTTCTTTTTGTTACAATGGGATGATAATAATAATAATGTCAAAAAATACTAAAATATGAGATATATCTATTAATCCAGACTTATAAATGGCAATATTCCAGACATACATGTTCCATACATTTCTGAGATGTTCAAACAAACTCGTTTTGATTAAGATGAAAATACTGTAAGACTGTAGTCACAAAGCAATGACACATGTTGGCCTCAATTCATATATAAAGATGAGGTCATAATGATCCAATGTATCAGTGTCACGGCAGTGTTCTACAGGCAGATGAAGGGGAACTTACATGTAACCTCTGAACCTGCTGAGGTCATTGTTGGGGTTCTCACACTCAATACGACTGTGGAAGCTCTCGAGGGGGGACTCTACTCCCTGGAAAACACACAGTCACACACACCCTCTGGTTAATACTTGACAATGAACTCATAGTCAAGAATAAACATTAAGGAGTCATTTTGTTTAGGTTTGCCATTTAAATCATTCATCCAAACACATCCCATCATAAACGATCTAGCTTCCTGAACTAAACTAACTGCAGATTTGCTAGGCCTAATTATCCTAATGAGTGGGGAATAAAAGAACACTGCAAATTGGAAAAACTTACTTTAAAATGTTTCACCTCCACCAAAAACTAAGAAATAATGAATGCTGCTTCAAAAAAATCTTTATCACAAAAAAGGTCAAGTTTATACATCCATTCTACATCTAATGTAAGAGTTCTTGTTTCACCTTATGCTCTGTATAGGGGTAATGTTTAACGTTTTTTTTTAATATTACATGTCATTTGAGTTTTTATCCTAAAAGCCACAGTTGCTTTCATGTTACCTGTCTATTACATTTGGCTTACATTTGTTGTAAAACAGGATCCTCCTACCTCTAACCATGAATGTATGCCATTGGGATGGTTACAAAAACATAGCTCTTTGTAATTAAATTACATTGGGGAGAATGATTGCATTTAAAGAAACATACTGTAAATGTGATAAAGTCTACATTTTAGTCTACGTTTTGTAAAGTAAAAATAATTCGAAACTTTTGTCAGTCCTTGGGAAGCAGAATTCACAAATGTATGAGCGCATACAACATTATTGAAACATAAGGTACGTTTTCATGTTTTCACATGGTATTTATCTACTTGATGTATTATTACCTGCAACGGGAGGTCAGAAACCACCTGTCTCTGTTTCAGGTTGGTCTCTCCGTCCAGGTTGGCGGTCTCAATGTAACAAACCCCACGCTGGTCAGAGGAATACAGCAGCAGCATGTCCGCCGGAATGATTTCATTAGAGGACAGACAGACAAAGTCTCCGACTCGCACATCCTGCCAGCGCTGCTCAATGTAGGCCTGCTGCTTACTGTGGGACAATATGAGAAGAGAAAGAAGAAACAGCTCAGGAAAATGATGAAATACTGAGAAAAAGAACAGAGACCACAACATGTTTAATGTACATGAGGTTACAGACAGGACACATTAATACAATGCCAATAATGCAGAGTCATGCAGAGTAGTCCATTTTTGTGAGGCTTTACAAGCAATCACACTTTATTGGACAGAGATTAGAAAGATTCCAGGCAGTGGAGGACATGCATTTAATCAATAGCTCTACATTTTGAGGTCCGTCGTGTATGACTTGTTATGATGCAAACAACATGGGCCTAAGATGACGCCTTGGGGTACACCACAGGATACAGAAAAGGAAAAAGAACAGGTCGATTATAACTTAAACTGATCCATAGAGAATAGTGCAGAAATAAGTCCTAACACGGGAAATGAGTTAGCATTTTAGCACTTCCGGACTCTTCGTATCAAGGTTTTTTTAAATTAGTTTTTGGTTCAATTTCTGAAATAATGTCTGCGGTTAATATAGGCTAACGAGATATTCATGTTTTGTGCAATGACATAACATATGTCAGTGAACAAGTGTCTTACTTGTCTTTTTGTGACTTAAAATAGCGGTTGCTAACAAGGCTAAATGAGACTTCTAAACGTCATCACATCCTTTAGCTTAGCGGTGGTGACTTGAAGTCATGTGACCATCATGTAATTCATTACATTAGCTTTTTATTTCTGACGATTGCTTTTATGCTTCAACCATTATAAAGTGGTGCTAATATGTTAAAGTGCACCTATCATGCTATTTTAAGGCATATATTATGGGTCTCAGATATATACAAATATATAAAAACATGTCTATGATGTGTTTTGCTCAAAATACAGATCATGCATTTTAGACATCCCTCATATCCCTCTATTCCAGCCCTGTTTAGAGAAACGCGGACTTTGGGTCCTTAGCTTTAAAAAACAGGGGGGGTAGAGCTAATGCCTGATCAGAATTCTTACTCTCACTGTTAAAATAAACCTACCATTACAATTATAGACTGTTAATTTCTTAAGTGGGTGAACTTAACAAAATCGGCAAGGGATCAAATACTTATTTCCTCCACTGTATATGTCAACTGAAGCTTATAAACTCTAGGGGTGAAAGCTCCTGCTGGTATTTACCAAAAGGGAGGAGTCTGCTATTTGTTCACACATACAATCAGTGGTTAAATATGACTCTCACAGTGTAAGCTGTTCGGGCAGGTCTTTGCAATGTTATGTCATTGAGAATTATTTACAGACATTACATAAGTTAAACATATAATAAAATAAAAAAACAGTACATATAAACATATCAACAGTAGAAAACATATATATCAAAAGTGTATCTCAAGAATACACAATATGAAATAAATTAGAATTTGTTATAATTGACAAAAAAAGACTACAAAAACAGGAAAATGCATCGTATAAGAGTGTCGGGGGGGGGGGGGGGGGGGGGGATTTTCAACCTCAGTTTGCCCTTTCTTGACTTTTTACCGTCTATTTGTATTTAGTTTTAAATAGTCGATTTCAGCTCCACTTGTGTTTTATGTAAAGTGGATGGATATTTGCCATGTCAGTTTATTTTCTCTTCTTTAAAAAATGTTTTCATTTTATTTAGTGGGAATGCTGTTAACAGCATTCCAACTATCTGTTCTTCTACGCACGAAATTCTTTATTCTTATTATTCCGCCCGTTATTTTGCCGGTCTTCTCCTCCCGCATTGAACATCGCAGAAACTCCGTTCAAACATCAAAACGTTCAGCTCGGTCGGGAATCGATGGCTATTACTTTTATCATTCATACCTTTCATAATTCCAGAGACACATCCCATAATTCATCACATTTTTAACCATTGAAGTCAATGGAGAACATCTTCAGACTTCAACAAATCTTCATGCGACTTCAACTGCTAACTTTTCATTCATACTTTCACTCAGAAACCTCATTCCAACTTTAAAATGTTACACATCTTTCTGACATTATTCGTGTAACACAACTTTTAAATCTGATTCTTACTTTTAGAGATATTAAATATTGTTCAGACCTTGGTACAGAGGCCTTCTTCAGATTTTAACATTAACTAGAGTGCGTGATGTCACAGCTAGAGTGTAGGAAATCTTGAAATTTGCCTTCATATTTACTGAGACATAATTTTTCATGACAAGCGTAGGAAAACATCTCGTAGCTTGAAAAATGACAAATAATTAAGCAAAAAATAATTAAACAAAATGCCTCTTGAGGGCATGAAGTGACAAAAACTTTCAACATGTCTCCATTAAAACCCATTGTAATTTCAGGCTGATATTTCCTCACAGCAGCAACCTTTAGTCAATCTGCCAAAAAGGCCACATTATTGACCCGAAAGTACACAAAAAGCACACTTCAGATACTCAAGGTCCTGGAGATGCTTCACGCTTTGAAATTTCACCAATATCTGTTACGGTTCTTCAACAAAACGTTCACATGTAAGAGATTTATATCTCATTCAGAACAATGGAAACCTTTGATCTCTGGACACCTCGTTAGCTCAAATATAAACACCTGTGTCATCAAACACGATGATGTCATAACTCCAACTGACATGCTCAGAGCAGCAGACTTCAGATAATGGTTAATGGTCCTGCCCTCAACAGCTCTACGCCAAATCTGAGATCTCACCATATGCCGTTTCCATGGAAACGCATCCCTCGCCATAAAAGACGATGTCGCTATAACTCCTATGAAAATATTCAAAAAGTGCTCAAACTTCACATGCGTGCTAACAGTCCAGCCGTGAAGACATCTACGGGACAGTTTTGAGATTTCTTCAAATGCCGTTGCCATGGCAACACAATGCTCACCATGAAACACGGTTTTCTCATAACTTCAGTGAAAATGCTCCAAACGGCCAAAAACTTCACAGGTTTGGTAACGATGCAGCCATCCACACATCTAAGCGTATTATGGGGTGTCATCAAATGCCGTTGGCATGGCGACAGATCATTCGCCATCAAGTTAGTTCAAAAGTTTGCAGTTCAAATATTCTGCTGCTTTTCCAAGCCTTTTTACTTTCTTTTCTTCTCTCATCACACATTCAAGCCCCCAGTGTTCATGTATCATTTCAATCTAAATTCTTCACTTTCTTCTTACACATTACATTTCAGCATAGCAATTCAGCGTCAGATTTTCAGCATAAAGCATTCCCACTAGCAATTTCTTCAGGAATTGCATTCTCTAGTTTAGACTGTTATTGCCCTTAATACACACTTTACTGACATAGTTAATGATTTGTGATTGTCTGATTTCTATGAATACAATGGAACCTACAGCATTGAAAACATTAAATAAGAAATGTTTACCTGGAATTATGGCAGAACATTCTTTGTGTTCATTTTCTACGGCACATTACATCACTGTGTTACAGAGAGGACTCTTTAATGCCCTCCTGTCAATATTGCCTTTATTTCCTGAGGGAGGGGTTTGTAAGGCGGCGGTATGTATTCAGCTGCCAGCTGTAATCTACCTTCATTTGTCAAAAGTTAATTGACCACATTTGACTGTTGACTTTTTGTATTGTCAAAGAGCACATTTATTGGAAGTCTTGACCAGAATTTTTCTACCACTTTGACAACTAATGGTAAACCAACATAAAAAGACAGTAAAAGTAATTTTTGCCAAAACTTTACATTTTGTGCTAATTTTGTTAACATAGAGGACTTGTAACTTGCACACAGTGGTGGAAAGTAACCAAGTACATTTACTCAAGTACTGTCAATTTTGAGATACTTGTACTTTACTTTTATGCTACTTTATGCTGGTACTCCACTCAAATTTGAAAGCAAATACTGTACTTTTTACTCCGCTACACTTATTTGAAAAGATCAGTTACTTAGCATGGTCATATTATTCATCTAACAGTCAAATCGACTGATGAATTATGAAGTATATTATGGACTAAGATAACTGGTTAGCTCCACCTTTATAAACTGCAAAATTAAAAGGAAGTAAACATTAAGGAATCACTAATTATAATCGTGTAATACAAGATACTGAATAAAATAAATGGCCATACTGCATAATGAGTACTTTATGTACATTATCAGGATAACACTAAGTAAAACATCTTTGTACTTCTGCCACCACTGCTTGCATTTAGAGGTTCTGTTTTGCCAAATCAAGACTTTTCAGAAATAAACATTGAACCTACCTGCTGTAGACATGGCACGGCAGCCTGTTGATGGAATGATCCGATTTATACCTGTGGTAGTCCTCCCAGATGTCTTTGACCGCGGTCACTGCCAGCACCAGTATGATGGGAATCACAGCGATCTCGGGCTGGAAGGCCTCCACCACAGGAACAAAGTTGAGAGCAGCGAGGAAGATGAAGTAGACATTGGCAGCACGATGGAGCTGCTCAAACAGGTTCTTCGGCAGAAAGGAGAGGAGGGAATACTTTGAGGTACGGATCTTGTTGCCTTTGTACGACTTCAAGAGTAGACTCAGTTCCTCATCTGCGTTGAAGGAAGGTACCACTGTCCTCTGCTTCTGCAAGCGCTCCTTGGAAGAAGGAAGACGTTCCAAGCTATACATGAGGTCACTGCTCCATTGGACTCAGTTCTGCTTAATCCTTCACTAGCCTGTCCTGCCTGCAACCGTTGTCACTTTCCTTTCACATTCATGCCGTCCCTTCTTTCAACAGACCTGTCATATTTGGAATAAATCCTCCTGACACCTTAAGTAAAGATCTGTCTGTTCGGAATGGGAGGGATGAATGAATACCTCGATGGCAGATTACTTCGCTCCTCCTCAAAGGGCTGTAAACAAACTCAAGGTCCAAGCTTTACAACGGCCTCAAAAGACGGATTGTGCAATCAAATATAGGAGCAAGAGGGAGCAGCAGAAGAAATTGTGCGGTCTCTTATTTCCAGACGATCCTTCAAGATTGAGTTGACAGATTAATATGTCCAGTGAAATTGAATAGAATGGTTGGATATGTCTTCCTGATAGTATATTATATACATTCTAACATACTGTAAAGACCGCTCTTTGAACTGATACAAAAAAGGCACAAGGAAGATGTTGCTGTGTTGGATAATGGATAATAATGGATAATAATGGATAATAATGCTGCCTGGATTACTGGCAGCATTATTTCCAGTCCGGGAAGTAGGCACATATGTAAAAGAGGGAGTGGTCAGGGTGTTTGTAAAGGAAAAGACTGTAGCAACAGACACTGGAGCAGGGCCGGCCCTAGACATTTTGGTGCCCTAGGCGAGATTATGCCCCCCCCCCCCCCCCTCCCCTCCCCTCCAAGCAATACACAATAGAATATATAAAGAATAAATGAAAAATCTATACAAAAGACCAATACACTACAAAAACTGAAACATATTGACATGTTGGTTATATACATAAAGAAGGTTTCAAATGTATTCAGTATTGTATGAACATGTTTTAATTGGGGGGTGGACGTCACATCCTCTAGGGGGGTCCGGGGGTATGCCCCCCTGGAAAGATCGGTCGATCGCGGGGAGATTCCCAGTCAATCACGAGATGTGTCTAAAAATAGAACAACAATATTCTGTTTTATCGTTAATGTCCTATAACATAATCTTCCTGTGCCAGAATAATGCACTTGAACGCATCAAAGCTTTGTGATTGGCGTGACCCCATGTGTCGGGGCGTGGCTGGTGGGCAGTGGGCACTAGTTAGCTGACGTTGTCCGTGTCAACGTGTCAACAGGAGTGACAGTCCGCACACACACACGACCGCAATTATGGCAGAAGCAAAAGAGCCCCAAATATATAATTTTCACTCCGAGTGGAAGGATGATTATTTTTGTATCTATTCCAATTCAAAGTCCATCTGTCTCTCATCTGCAATGCGAGCGTGGCTTTATCGAAGAAGGGTAATTTAGGAGCGGCATTTCAAAACAGTGCACAAACGCTACGAGACGGAATTCCCTCCTAATTCTGTCCTACGCTCCCAAAAGGTGAGGGACCTGAAAGGACAGCTAAATGCACAGCAGTCCATTTTCACCAGGCCCAACAACAAGAGCAAGGCTGCTACCAGAGCATCTTATCGTGTCAGTCACGTTCTTGCAAAACACATGAAGTCTGTCAAAGACCGCGAAGATGTGAAAGAAGCATTCCTGGAGGCTGCCGACGCGCTTTTTGGAGACAGTAAAAATAGCAGTAGCATTTCAACAGGTTTTTGATATAATAAAAACTCAAGTTAGATACCGTTATTAATCAGCTGTAAGTTTTAATTTGTTTGAACTTATTCATTATAATTATTGTACAAAATGGTATAAGAATGCAAACTTTAAGATCTGTTCTGTTTAAATTGATTATAGTCTATTATCAATTCAGGTTAAGAAACTAGTGTTGCTTGCATCCTATTTTAAAGGCATTTCTTTTTATACTCTACTAAAATGCAAAAAAAAGAAAAGGGTTTGATTCTATTAATTTTCTCTTTTTTATTGCACTCTGGCAGCAGATTCCTGTGTAGCTTCAGATCTGAGTTGTCTTATTAGTAAAACTAATTTATACTTTTGTAGCAACACTATTTTTATATAATGGCAAAGAAAGGGTTCAGTCTTTTCTTTTTTTCCTGTGTCATATGTGGCAGCACTGTTCAATGTTTCTTGAAAACATGACCCACTGTAGTTTGTGACGTGTGAATAAACTCCCAACTCTGTATCAACAACACTGTTGTGTAACTTCAGTTAAATACTTGTATGTGTGTAGATTAGAAAGAGGTAAAATAAAGGATCTGCAGTATTTTATGAAGTATTAATCGTACAAAGTCAGTTTTATACAAGTAGAAGTGTGTATTTACCTGGTAGTAGGCTGTCAGTAATGGCTACGCCTCTCTATTTGGACTGGTAGATCTCGGCAGACTGGCAACTTTAAAAGTAGCTCTCGGTTCAAAAAAGGTTGGGCACCCCTGATGGGGGTACAACTCTAAAACACCCGTATGAAAATGATCGGTTTACATTTTAATAATCAAATAAGTATGTGAACATAACCAATAACCTACCATAGCCAATAACAAATACATGTAACATATTTTATTTGTGTTGTTCATTCATATCTTATTTTACCAGTTAACATTTATTTATTCATGCATATTTTTAATATCTCCAGTTTTAAACGATATGTTTGGTTTACTGTCCTATAGTAGCCTATACATTGGAATGATTTGAAACCTGTTGTTATTTATCCTAATAACTATAAAGGTGTGCCTTGGAAATATTTGTTTACATAAATGGTGACCAAACCGTTTGAGACCCACTGAGATAACTGAGACTAAGAGAAGTGAACTATCTAAACCCTCAGAGTCCTTTACCTCACTGAGCTGTAGTTATCAGCCTCAATCCAACAACAATCCGCGGTACCGATGCGCGCCCTCTCTCTCTCTCTCTCTCTCTTGCTCGCTCGGAGGCTCGCTCGCACTGTGAGCTGCGGGCGCCAGATAAGTCAACATCCCCCACTTTCATCACTTACAGCGCCGGCAACATTTTGCATTTGCCCTGTACGATGGTACAGGGCAAATGCAAAATGTTGCCGGCCCGGGGTGCAAAGGGTGTTTACTTTATTCAATTATTAATGTACATTTATTACATCAAGGGCAGAAAATTAGGCAGGATAACAATTAAAAAAAAATTAATTTTAATTTTTTTTTCTTTTTTCTCCCAGTGCAGCGCCCCTCCAGATCTGGCACCCTAGGCGAATGCCTAGTTCGCCAGTGCCAGGGGCCAGCCCTGCACTGGAGTGTGCATGTCCCACTCGTGGGTTAGAATACTAGAACACTCTCTGTGTGTCTTTTAACTGTAGCCACCATAACAACCAATTTGGCTCTTTTTGGTAAAAAACATTTGTAACGAAACAATGTCCTCCTCATAAAGATCAGAAGATGTTCATATGGGTTGTAACGAAAGACCCAATTGTTGTTTGGTTTAAATAACTATTAAAATCACATAATATCAACAAGAATAGCTTCTATTTTAACTAAACTATCCAGGAGTGGTCAATAAACGAAGATATATCTGAGGTCATGAAATGGTTAAAGTGGCCAATATTCCAACCCAATAAAGCAATCCTTCTGTTGGTGCCCTGGTCCTGTAACAAATGTCCTTTAAAATACTATATGTGTTTATTGAGCTAAAAAAAGAATTATAAAGCAGGCTAATAAATGGATGATGCCGGGCCACCTTCATACCCTGTGAAGGGACTACTGTCGGTATAGAGTTTGTCTTTGTTGCTGTTGCATGCTGGGAAAGTAGGAATGTTGCTCTGGATTTTGTTTAAACAATATTTCATTAGCAGTTGGTAATATGGCAACTGAACATTTTCTGAATCAACTGTTTGGAGCAGAGCCAATAAGACAAGCCCATCATTATCCAGTTAAGCTGTGGTTCACTCAGCAATTTTACTTATCATGCAGCTGTGAACTCCTTGAAGTTCTGATGCTAAGCTAGTCACTCTGCATACTATGTACTTTATATAAGTTGGCTAATATGATGAAGTTCAATATTCTTTCATACCAGTTTATGGTATCACAGCCTCACAGACATGTTCAAAAGTCAGAACATTTTAGCTAAAGAGGCTGACTTACCCACAAAACACTCGCACCACATTGTTGTTGACCTTCTTGTCAAACAGGTAGCGTCTGAAGTCTTCCAGGGCGTCCTTGATGCCGATTACAGTGAGAACTACCAGCAGAGGAATCATGGTGATTTCCTTCTGAAAGGCTTCAACCACTGGCACCCAGTTCAGTAACACCAGGAACAGGAAATAGAGGTTGGCAGCCCTACAAAGGAAGACCAAAGCAGCTAATTAGTATTTAGTGGAAATGCAACCATTTGCTCCTAGACTTTCCATTGGTTTTCCACAATATATTTCCTATTTGTCTGTCAGTTTTTGTGGTTTGGACTGAAATATCTCAACTCAAATTTGTAATTGATGGACCTAAGATGTGGCATTCAAAAAACTGTGGATAAATAGGCTTATCTAGCCCTTTTTACCCCAATTCCAAGGTCCACACATGATACTAAGCTAAACAAACAAGCAATACATTCTGGAACAGAAAACACCTAAGAAAGTTTATGGAATCTTCCAGCAGGAAACAAGGAAGCATTTCTGCTCCACACGCAAAATGTGGTCCCCGGAATTGGAGCTGAAAGTCACTTTAAGATACATGTTCATTTAAAAGGTTAGCATTACCTTCTGAGAAAAGTAACTCATTTGAGTATTTCTGTGACACCAAAGATGAAAACCCCTTTGCATTTCATTGAGCATGTTTGTAAAGTTGCCTACTGGAAGCCTAGCAATCCAACATAATATTAGTTTTTATTGCCTAGACTCGTCTATTATCCCTGTATCAGAGGCTGTAAGAAGTGGATGTAGTGACTGTGTCGTCACCTATTGGGTTGGGGACATTTTTGAAGCCTCACGTTTGGTGTTTTAGCCGTTGGCATTGAGGTTTCCTGCCGTTGCCTTCTTGTATTTTTGTAAGCAGCAGTAACACAAGAGGGTTGAGCTAATTACAACCGAGTGAAAAGTACATGACAACCACATATTTTCAATTAACATTTAGGAGAAATAAATGGACATAGTTTCATAGTTATGATACTAACCATGACATTTGTTTATTTTTTCAACGGACACCAATATGTGTGAAACATAATATTGCATTAAAACTAATTCATCTTGGAAATGACTGCCTCTATATTTATGTTGACTGCCATAAATGGTCTTTGCTGTTTTCAGGGCATTATTACCATTAACATAATTCTACTCATTGATATAGTGGAGCTGTGGGTATGCCAATTCTTTGCAACTGTCAGATGAAAATCTAGACTATATACATTCTATATACACAGCCTACAAATATTTTATGTTTATCAGACTACATTCTTTGAATAGCTCAAAAACACTATATATAGTCTATAAACACTCTATATAAAGCATTTATACAATCTACATACATCCTATATACACTCTGCATAGAGCCTATATACAGTACATTCTGTACTTTACATAGCCTATATACACTCTATATATAGCCATAGTCTCCTCTGTGGGACAAATAAAGGTATTCTGATTCTGATTTTTTTACAAATAAGGCACCTCAGAATACAATAACAATTCAAATATTTCACTTCCATGATTAAAATGTTGTATATGATTGTGTGTAAAACGAGAGTGAGAGATCAGGGCGCAGTGTGTGGGCGTTCAAAGGGACCAATACAATTATACTGTTAGGTGCTCTCGTATAAGGTGCACGTGCCACGTGCTCTTTATGTGTGTGTTTAAGCAAATGAAACGACATTCTGTTCACCAAATGTAGGCAGTACACACGAGTGAAGCTCTGACCTGTGGAACTGCTGGAACAGGTTCATGGGGATGAAGGTCAGCAGGGTGTACTTGGAGGAGCGGATGGCGTTGCCCATGTAGCCCCTGGAGGTCGCTTCATACTCCTGGGGGTGGGGCCCATGACGGGCAAACACTGTTCTCCGTTTCCGACTGACTGCCTGCGGAGAACCATGGGCCTCCTGGGAGGTCTTCTCTGGTGGTCCAGCAGGGGCAGAGGTCCAGCCCCTCCCTGAATGTCTCCCCAGCAGCTGCCTCCAGCGGTGCTGCACCCAGTGGAGCCCCTCCATCTACGCAGCAGAGGGCTCAGGCTGAGCTGTGAGTGGCACGTGGCACGTCCCCCGCCCCCTCTGTGGGCTTCTGCTCCTCCGTGCTCCACACTGAACTTCCACTATGTCCTCATCCTGTGGAGAGAAAAGCACAACATACTTTCAGGTTGTTCCCATAGAGTGCAGTGATGATGTATTTTTGTAGGCCGACCAGGAAGTGCGCATCACAAGGGCTCCCTTTATGAAAAGCAAAGGGACTTTTCCCTTTGATTTTAGAATATTGCTGAATGTTAGCTCTTTGGTGAACACACATTTATGATATTTACACGTATTGTTCAGCACCAACAACAAAACCAACAATATGTTGGTGAATAGAATTGTGTGTATGCTTATGGTAATAAAGGGACCCAAAGTGTGGATAAAATAAATAGAATATATGCGCATTGTTTAATGTTTTTTTGCAAAAAATCATTTTATCTCTCAACAAATATAGCAAAAGTGGCATGATTTTGTTCTCAGGAGGAGACTTTGAGAGAGTATTACCCAAAAAGTACACAGTAAAAGTACTTCATTTTATTGTTGGTGTCAGTTTTATTAAGAACTTATGGTACAAATTATTTGTATCGCAAATAAAGCAGAAAAACCCTGGTGACCGGACATCTCCTTCATAAAACGAATAATAAGGCGTAATAATCGGGCAGTTCGATGTGTGTAGAGGTGTGTGTGTGTGTGTGTGTGTGTGTGTGTGTGTGTGTGTGTGTGTGTGTGTATGTGTGTGTGTGTGTGTTGTTAAAACAAAGCAGCCTGCAGTCGCTCTTTAGCTGTTCTAATGAAGGTAAACACAGTGAAGGCACAGCTCCACTCCCTACTTGGCGAACTGGTAAACGTATCTCTTGATATCAGTATATCGTGATGAGTAAAACCGTGTCACTTGGCCCGGGTGGTTTCCACAGAACGGACAAAACATGTTTAACTACCATAAACACACTCGTACCGTCCATAGGTACCGGCGAAAACGGCAAAACAAACTTAAGTTTGTGTCAATCACTTGCACGTCACTTCTGGTATGATGGACATTCCCTTTCCCGTTTGATTCTCTAGTTTGTTAAAGTGTTTCGGCAAATGTGAAAGTGTTTCGGGAAATGTTAAAGTGTTTCGGGACTTGTAAATTTGTCTCAGTTCTTGTAAAAGTGATTTGCTAATGTCATTTTGTTTTATAAAATGTAAATTTGTTTTATAAAATGTACTAGTGGACTAGGGATGCTAAGATTCACCGATTCGCATCGGTGCACCGGAATAAACGTTCAAAATGCGAGTGCACCGGTTGAAAGAGTGCACATCGGCTACAGTTTGGGTTGAACTCGCGATGCATCGACTGTAGCGTCTTTGCATCGGTAAAAAAACGATTCATTCATTATCCTGTGCTTTATAAATAAACCTTGATTTGATTTGATTTGATCCTCTCATCCTGTCAGCACTCAGCAGGGACGATCTTTGATCTTTGCTTCGCCACTACGGAGGCCGAGAGTCTCAGTTATCAACAAACATGGAAGTCGAGGAGAAAGAGAAACACAGCGCACCGAAAAATACCTACAAATCAAACGTTTTGGCTACACTTCGGATTTTTCAAGAAAGACGGACAACTTGAAAAATTGCTCGCAAATTGTAAACGATGCCATGCCGCTTTAAAGTACACAAGTAGGCTAGTACGACGTGGTGTCTGCGTCTGAAAAGAAAAACCTGAAAGTAAGACATATGAGTTCAATTACTCAGTGAGGTGTTCTGTCAGTGAGAGTGGTGTTTAGTTTACAGCAGACTGTGACTGCCAATAATAGTTTAAATGTCTTCCTTACAATTGTAAGCAGTTATGAAATACCTGTTTGTGAAAGGTTATTTTTATTCTTTATTGTTCATATACCACACCACTGCTTTCTACTCACTGGTGAGTTAGCCTATGAATAGGCGCATTCACACCGCAGTACTTTTCCCACAAAGGTTCATCAGAACTTAGTTCATGAGAACTCTTTAGTTCTCGTGAACTAAGTACAGATCGCGTTCACACCGGAATAAGTTCCTGGGGAAGGATTAGGCAAATGAAGCCGCTGACGTCACTTCTTCTTCTTCTGCTTCTGCTTTGGGTTTACTGGCAGGCCGCAAACAACTTCACGGCGTATACTGCCACCCGAAGTCCCCGGCCGGAAGTCCCCGGAGTTGGGGACTGGCTTCAGTAGAAGCTGCTGGGACTCCCGCTCCCGCTCCCATGTTTTCTTTTGTGTTGCCATAAGTTAGTCTCTCTGCGTTTGTGCACTGGGCTAATGCTAATGCTAATAATGCTAATGCGAGGATAATAAAATGGTGGCTTCACAAAACTTTTTGGAAGTTTTACGGGGCGTGGTTTGCAATCCGCCCAGCCAATCAGACATAGGAACCTTTTTCTCCCACGAAAGTACCTGCTCTCTAGCAGGGACGGAAAAGGGGGTAAAAAAGATTCTGATTAACTAATTTGAGTTCCGGCTCTTTTTGGTGTGAACGCGACATTTCGGAACTATATCGGAACTAAAGTGGGAAAAGTACTGCGGTGTGAACGCGGCCAATGAGTGTTAAGCACATCAGGATGGCAGTTGTAAGGGCATTGCACTATGGAAGTTGTTATTTGCACATTGTTAATCCTGGGCAATGCATCCTTAAATTGTTTAACTGTTAGGTGTTATACAATTGAACTGTACTCTGGAATACACTTGTGAAAAGGCATGTTTGTGAAAGGTCCAAGTGTTTTGTTTTTTTAAGGTAAAAAAGAAACAGCATAATGGGATGTGCAGTACTAGTAGAGAGAACCAAATATGTAAAGCACTTTTTTGTTAATTTATGATTTGCTGCTTATAAGGAATAAAACAAAAATCCTCTGTCGTACCATATTGAATTGTATCATTATTTTGTTGAATTTTGTTGAATCGCGTCATATCGCCCCGAATCGCATAATGTTGAATCAAATCGTATCGAACTGTATCGCAACAGGGGTGAATCGTATCATATTGCATCGCCTGGTGCTTCAAATGTATCGTTAATGTATCGTATCGTTGGCAACGTATCGAGATGCGCATCGCATCGGCCTCAGTGATGGAGATGCACATCCCTACTGTGGACACAAGTGAACATGGTGGAGCCATCACATGGTTTTATCTGTTGGAAAGCCCACTCTGGAGTCCATGATGTGAGACATGCTGCTTTTATAGTAGACCTCATCACCAGTGGTGTTCAGTATGGTACATTTACTCAAGTACTGTACTTAAGTACAATTTTGAGGTACTTGCACATTTCCATTTGATGTTACTTTGTACTTCTACCCCACTACAATTCAGAGGTAAATGGTGTACTTTTACTAAACAACATGTATATAGTAACTGTAGTTACTTTGTAGATATAGATTAATGATAACAATATGATCAACTTGTCATTAAAACTAGCTCCACCTTTACCAGCTTTGATAAACACATCAATAATTATAGTCAAAACATATCATACAATCCATTTACCATTATATATTATTAGAAAATGGGTTCATCTGCATAATGAGTACATTTACTTTTGGTACTTAAAGGTGGGGTAGGTAATTTTGGAGAAACCAGCTCGAGTGCGCTAGAATTTGAAAATACACAACCGGAAAAAATCTGCCCCTTCCTTCAGACTTCCTTACAGAGCCCCTCCTCCAACACACACGAACGTGCACATGACCAATGAGGGCACGAGATACATTTGTGCACAGATGGAAGGCTGACAGGCAGGTAGGCCATCCAGTTATATTAGCCGGGCCGGCTCAGATGATTGGTCGTGCTTTTTACAGTACTACGGCTTCCACCGTTGACATTTTTTTATGTATTTATTGTCAAAGCATTTCATATATTCATTGCTATCGGGATGTTAAGAGCATTCCATGGAATATAACAAAAAGTGTTTCTGAAATAAATTGCATAGGCTACACCAGGGGTTCCCAACCTTTATTGTGCCAAGGACCGGTAGATACATTAAAAAAAAATCGCGGACCGGTTGTCAATTTTAACTGATTTTAATATTTACTCACCACCAGCAGGTAGCAACAGAGGCTAATTGTATGTAACAGCCTGAACAAATACTAGAACAATATGCATCCAAAACATATTAACAAAGTTTAAAAAAGAACCGGTGTTGTTTTTTGGTTTTTCGGAAAACCAAAAAACCGACGTTATTCAGTTTTTAAACCAAAACGGGAAAACAGATAAATCAACGTTTTGGTTTTGTTTGTATGATTTACGGATAATCAAGTGAATGCTGGGAAAACGAGGAGAAGGCGCATTATGAAGGAGCGGTCCGGTCGCCAGGGTGTGTGTGTGTGTGTGTGTGTGTGTGTGTGTGTGTGTGTGTGTGTGTGTGTGTGTGTGTGTGTGTGTGTGTGTGTGTGTGTGACACTGGCATTTGTTTTCAGAAGATATTATGATAGTGTCATTCGTTCCGGTGCACTCCCGACAGCATTTAGCACTACATCGAGATTAAGATTAAACTAATTTATTTTGGGAACAGCCGCATATATGCCGGTGTCGGACAGACACAAACACACCGAACACACAGAGCTGAGCTGAGCAGAGCACATACACACATCATGCGCCTTGGTGACTGACTGGACATCTCCTTCATAAAACTAATAAAAGGGGGAGTAATCGGGCAGTTCGATGTGTGTAGAGATGTGTGTAGAGGTGTGTGTGGTTAACACGTAGCAGCCTGCAGTCACTCTTAAACTGTTCTGATTAAATTAAACACAGCGAAGGCGGTGCGTAAAAAGGCACAGCTCTTTACCGAGTATACGTCCCGCTGCCTCCTGATGCTGCAGCCATTTCATTAAGTGAAGGAGGGTTTCCTTCTATAAAACAGCTGCGGGCAGCATATACCGTGAGAGTCCCGGACATTAATTCATAGATCAAGGCAGACTGGTTTACTCTCCTGTTTTGCCAATCCGGTGCTTAAACAAATAGCTCTACACCCCTGGCCGACATGTCCTTAAAATGAAGTCCGAGTTTGAAATATATCTCAAATAATGTATGCACCACCATTTCCCCACATAAACATAACAGGCTGCAATCAAACGGTTGTCTCCTGTGCGCTCCTCTTCCTACTTGGCGCACCGGTAACATGCTCGTGCGCACAAGAGGCGGACCTTATGGCTGCGCCGCCGAATCCCTCGGAACATCATAAAAGCCATTTTCAACGGTTTTCTGGTGAAAGATTAACTAGCTACTGGATGAAATAATAGGACTGGTGGCATAGGTGCGAAAAATATTATGATAAAATATTTTGATAAAATATTTTTATATATTTATAATTCTGAAAATATTACGATAAACTCACAGCTATTTCGCGGCCCGGTACCGGTCCGCGGACCGGGGGTTGGGAACCCCTGGGCTACACCACCTTTAAAGGTGGGGTAGGTAATTTTGGAGAAACCAGCTCGAGTGCGCTAGAATTTGAAAGTACACAACCGGAAAAAATCTGCCTCTTCCTTCAGACTAGGCTTGTTTGAGATGAGCGAGACCGACGCAGACCTGCGCAATTGCGATTGCCGTCTTGCTAGTGCGTTGCATGACGGCTATTCTCGTCTACTTTCGAGGCGAGCCGCAGCTCATCTCAAACAAGCCTACTTCCTTACAGAGCCCGTCCTCCAACACAGTACACACGGACGCGCACATGACCAATGAGGGCACGAGATAAGTTTGTGCACAGATGGAAGGCTGACAGGCAGGTAGGCCATCCAGTTATTTTAGCCGGGTCGGCTAATATGATTGGTCGTGCTTTTTACAGTACTACGGCTTCCACAGATGAACATTTGTTATGTATTTATTGTCAAAGCATTTAATATGCATTGCTATCGGGATGTTAAGAGCATTCCATGGAATATAACAAAAAGTGTTTCTGAAATAAATTACATACCCCACCTTTAAGTATATGTTGACGTCAATAATTGTGTACTTTGACTTGAGTAACATTTATAATACAGGACTTCTACTTGTAACAGAGTAAATGTACACTTTCTACTCTTATTTAAGTAAGATCTGAGTACTTCTTCCACTTTTTCTGATCACCATTAAACCCTTGCTTTATGTTTATAAGATAGGCTACAGCACAACAAATATCCTTCTTCTAAGATTTAACAACAAGCAATAACAGCACAAAACTGGTTGCATGCTTTGATGCAATCTACTGAAAGTCCACTAAAGTCATACTGTAGGACTCAACTTTATCCGTAAACGAACCACACCTGTTTACCCAAAAGCCCCCCTGAGGGTTTATAACTGTAGTCTTTACAGACCTCAACCCATTTATTGCTATGTCAATACCATTGACATCAAACATATGATCGAGGTGCAGCAGCTGATGATTGGCTCTCAGCGGCACACACAGTTTATGGTCCTGACGTAACAATACTGACAGTACAGTATAACTACAGTAGCTACACAGTTCTCCATTACTGTGATGGATGAACAGAGCAACACGAGTATTCCAGGAAAACAGCGGATTTATCCACAGCAGAAACAGAGAAGGACCACCCTTACTTACCCAGCATTTTAACACCACACGCTGTCTATCTTCAAGTGAAGTTACATCCCATCCATTCAATGTTTGTTCTGACTGACCCCGCGAGACGACCACAAACAGCCCCCTGCTGCTGCTGATCAAAGCAGGATGTGAAAAACTCACCGGCTTTAAAAGCTCCCCTTTCCCGTGTAGGGGCGTCCGACAGAACTCTATTGACAAATTGTAACATTTCAAAATGGCTTCAATATCAGTGTGTAATTTAATGGATGCTCTTCAGATATGTAATTATTGAGACTTTTTAGTACAATCGGCACTAAAGTCATTAATCGTTTTTATATAGTAAAGTCACATTGTTGACCTGTTTTCAACACTCTCACTGCTTTTTGCCCACTTTTCAACGATCATGTCCCACTAAAATGGCTAATGTATATATGGAGTTCGTCTTGCGAGCCAACATCAATCTTTGTTTTCTTCTTAATAACTGAGGGCGGCAATACACACAAATATGCAAACCGAATAATGAGTATAAAACAGCATTTCTATATACTAACGGTATTTTAACATCCTAAGAAGTCATAAGAAATGATGAAACCCATTTTTCCAAGCCATCATGAATGCCTCTGTTTCTATCATGTGACTGACGTCAGCTGACCAGCAGGCGGAGGGCGGAAGCAGAGGATGGTGGTGTTACTGAGCAGGCTGCCTGCCACAGAGTGTATTAAGGTAAGTACCAGGCGCTGTACTCATGAATACTGATGCACATTAACTTTGTTAAATGTATCATGGACCTGTTGGCGCGAAAACATGGAGATAAACCAATTAATGTTTAATATTAGTGAAGGACTGGCTCAATGTTGGCTCGTGCCTTACTACACAACAGGCGAAGTACGCAGTGATGGAAGAAGTACTCAGATTCTTTTTTTAAGTAAAAGTACAAATACTAATGTATTTAAATAGTGAACTACTGTTGAACATACTTAAGTAGACCTACAGAAGTATTATCAGCTAAATGTACTTCAAGTGTCAAATGTAAAAGTACTCTGAATGCATAATGATTCTGTTTAGAGTATTATATTATTATATACATGTATAGTATCTTGTTTTTATAACTAATACATATATGTAGGGGCATTTAAACATTTTAGTTTTTCAGTGTGGGTCCAGTTGAATCACTATTGGCTTTGTAAAATGCTGGGAATATGTGTAGTACAGTAGGCTACTGCATCTTATCAGGTATCATGTGTTTTTATATGTAAAAAAGAACTAGTGACTAAGTGTTCAATAAATAAAAAAACAGTAAAAAGTACACTATTTGGCTCCAAAATGTAGTGGAGTAGAAGTATATGTACAGTATTATAAAATACATTTACTCAAGTATGTAAAAGTAGTACTTAAATACTGTACTTCAGTAAATGTACTTTACGTGACATTACACCACTGCACAGTTGCATCCAAGCAAAAGGGTAATGCACCTAAGTACATGACCTCCAGTACCAACCTAGGTACTTTCATTTGATGGGATTTCATACTTTTACAGCAGTAGATTCTGGTAACCAATATTGTCTTTTTACTTTGCTACATTTATCTGACAGCTTTAGTTAATTTACATATTAAAATGATTAGCTAGTACAAAATATAAATCTAGTCAAAAAAGGTTAACGCTTAATAACGTTAAAAAGTTCCAGCAACAGTGTACAACGTCATTAAAATGAGCTCCACCTTTAACAGCTGTGATAAACACAATAATGCATCAATAATCATAATCTGGTACTTTGATACATATCAAATTACCGGACATATGTATATATATTCTGAAATAGACCATCATTCATAATTCTAGTGGCTATGTTGATGCCAATACTTTAGTACTTTTATTTAATTGTGATTTTCAATGTAGGCCTTTTTATTGTATTTTTACCATTTAGTATTGCTATTTTACTTTTAGCAAAATATCTGAGTACTTTTTCTACCACTGCATCCATCTCAATGTAATACCTGTTAATAGCAATTATAAATTGATATTATTAACGTCATGTTACGTAATACATATGTCACATATTCTGTATTTTTAAGAGGATATCAGATTTAGTTTAAAATCACACTTCATTTTCTAAAATCTGCATGTTTTAATCCAGTTACCAAAGTGTCTGTATCATATTCTATCTCACACTGTCTTTTTCCCTGCTTTGATTTGTAGCTCAATTTGTTTGTATTTCATGATTAAGATATGACTGTCATTAATCTATATTATTGTGGTAACTCTTTTGCATTAATGAGTAACTGTTTTATATTTTATACTTGTTTTATTTCATTGTATTTTATGTCTTTCTTTCTTTCTTTCTTTCTTTCTTCCTTTTCCTAATATTTATATATTGCTTTTGTATTTGTTTTCTTATTCCTTTAACTCTCTTGCAACATTATATCTAATTCACCATTTGTTGCACAATTTAGTCTCTTTTTCTATTATGTGTAAAGTGTATTGTGCATTTTCATAGGAGCCTGGGATTTTCATTGCCCAAACTACACTGTAGTTATTGTGCATGTGAAAGCCTTTGAATCTTTGAATGCTGGGATATATAACCAGTATCTGTGTCACTCACATCCCAGCTAAAGGCCCCAACATGGGAGCCCAAACAGACACAATTACTTTTTTTGCCACATTTATATAAAAATTGAACAAATAATGTAAAAACCAAAGGTACTTGCTTGTTTTTTTCGCTAACCAAAATGCATATTGGGTTCTGTCTGGTGTGTAGTTTTGTCACAGGGTGGTGGATGGCCTGTGTGGCAGGGAGCCCCCCCGCAGGTCAGAGCACAGCACCACCTGGAGCCCGGAGGAGTGGCTGCAGCTGCTGGACTCCCTGAGCGCCTTCTACCGCCGGGCAGTGGGCAGCGACAGCTCTGAGGAGGAGGTGAGAGCGAGGGGTGTGTGAGCTCTGCTTGGGGACTGAATAGGACAAACAGCTGACTTTATTTTCTACATTTATATGGCAGATCTTTACTAAATGATTGAACTCAGGTTGGAGCAATCTTTCTTAGTGGCCAAAGTGTGGAGCTACAACCTCCGTGACAGTCACCTGATGCCACCAGGCCAACAAAGTCCTTCTATTGACTTACATTGTACATTCTTTGTTGCTATAAGTCTGTGCATCGGTATGTTCCATGCCTTTAGGATTGCATCAAATAAAAGCTTGTCTTCTATAGTTTTGTATTATTGAATTCAATTGAATGAATGGAAATGTGATTCTATTCAATAAGCATTTTACTATCATCGAAAGAATCACGAGTAATAATAGATTATGAGGGACAATGAATCAAATGCAACTGACTGTTGGTATTTCAAGTCTTCTCATTGAGGTTATTATATAGCAGATTAAAGAGGCTCTTGAAAAAGTTATTTGTAGGTATTTGTGTTCATTCAGAGTTTGTATGATGAAGGGCTGAAGAATTCATGTTTTCTATAAATAATACAAATATGAAATGGTTTTCTGGCACAATATAAGAATAAACCAACTCATTGGTTGCACAGGGCTGTCGGAACATCCGAGTGCTTGTTCTCCAGAGTCAGCCCATTTTGGTTTCATTTGGCCATAATGACCTGCAACGCTTTGTCCAGTTCTCAGTATACCTCCATGCTTCATACAGCAGAGCAGGATGCTGGCTGTGGTCTCAGCTCTGTTTCTCGTGCAGGTGCTGGGGGGGCTGGCAGATGTTGGCAGCAGCCATGCTGAGGCGGTGCTGAGCGTGCTGAGGGCCAGACGGGAGGAGATCCACCACGCTCTGCTGGACAGAACCAACTCCATCTCCTCTGCCACGCTGCAGGACTTCGACTGGCAACTCAAGGTCACTCCATGCTTTATTTGTCATTCTTATTAGCTCTAAAGATTAATTTGAGATGCAGCTCAGCACTGGTAGGTTGTTCTCGTCGTGGGGGTGTGACTTTTTGCAGAATCAGAATTGGAATCAGAATCAGAATCAGTGACAGGTTTATTACCAGGTAGGTTGACACGTACGAAGAATTTGACTTGGTGTCGTGGTGCATACATAAAAGTAAAACAAAAATTAAAAAACACAGATAGAGAACTTTTTAAAGAAAACTATAATAACATTAAAAAAATAATAATAATAATGAAAAATATAGTAAAATAGAAAAATTAATAAAATAAAGCAGTATTTACATTGAAATAGAATGGAATAAAATACAAAATATGTGCAGTAAAAAAAACAGATATTGTCAACATTGTGTGCATTAATGTAATGCATAGAGTCTGCGTTGTGACTGAGGTAAAGTGTCATGAATGCATTTATGACACTACAGACCTACAGCATATTATGACGGCTGCCTGTGGAAACACAAGTGGTGCTACAGAGAAGAACCAGTTGAGCACCAGAAAAGCACAAGAGCGGATCTTGATCCAGAACCGGTTTGGTGGAAAAGTGGCATGAGAAGACAAGTCTCTCTAAAGTTGACCCCCTCCCCTCTGTGCCCCCCCCCTGCAGCTGTCCCTCTCCAGTGATAAGATCTCGTCCCTGCACACCCCTCTGCTCAGCCTCAGTCTGGATGTGAGGGAGGACGCAGCCCTGCGCTCCGTCACCATGGAGATGAACCGAGAGGAGTTAAACACACTCATCAGTTCCCTAGAGGCCGCCAACAAGGTAATCTTATGAATCAATATGATGATAATGATTTTTCAATTATTTGGGGACAAATTATTATCTATAATCTTTGCATCAAAAATAAGAATGATAATAAAATAAATATTAAAATGAATAATATAAAGTTCTTCTTCACTGAATTTAGTGCATTTAGTTTTTTCCCCGTCTGCTTTTAGTTGTATACTGGGCTCCAACTTATTTTCTGCATTGGTTGCGCCTAACTTTATGTCATCATTATATACAATTTAATAAAAGTACTGTACTTTTATTACAGCTTAAAGGAACTCGTACTCGTATTTAATTTTCCTTTCTTTACTTTATACTAGTATTCCACTACATCTAAGAAGCATACATGTTCCTTTTCACAGCACTACATTTGTCCTTTGATTCAGATGAATACTACCACATTTAAAACAACTAGATAATCATCATGTACTATTATAGATAAAAGTACCAAGCCGTAAAACAAGTTGTTAAATGAGCTCTAACTTCACCAGCTGTGATGTGTGTGTGATAATGTATCAATAATTATAATCAAATAATAGTACAAAATGAGTACATTTACTTTTGGTTCTTTAATTACAATTTGATAATAAGACTTATGTTCCATAGAGTAATATTTAGATAATGATAGAGTATCTTTACACTTATATTGATCTCAATACACCTTCTACGCCTGAATATATTACATCATATTTAATAATGAATAGTGTTACTGTTACTCTATTACTCTGGACTGCAGCCGCATCATTCACCTTGTAAGTTTCACAGTCGGTCATGTTAATCATTTGTGATACATTTTCATATACATTATGCAGCTCAATAAGGTGTTTATAGATGCCAAATGTTCCACAGTAATGGAGGAGAAACACTAGGTGGCGACATTGTTACAGCATGAACACAGAGCCACACTATGATTAAAGCAAACACTCTGAAGGCTTCTCAATACTCTAATTTCCCCTCCTCGACTCCTCGGTCCTCCGGTAGTAACCCGGAAATGGATTTCAGCGCGCCATGTTGAAGGACATCTCATTTCTCTAAATGCACATCGAGGACCGAGCATCGAGGAGAGAGGAGAGAGGAGAGAGGAGAGAGGAGAGAGGAGAGAGGAGAGAGGAGAGAGGAGGCTCTCTGGAGGAGCTATAATCGAGGATACACTGATGGGTCCTCCACGGCTCCTCCGCGGATGCATTTCCGGGAACAGAGATGTTTCAAAGAGTCGTGACGCACGGCCGGACTGATCTCAGCCAATGACAGCTCTGCATGCATCCCCTGGATATTATTTTAGTAACTGCTTTCATCGTGACGCGATGTTTCCAGTGAGAACAGCTGTGAGGTCCGTGCAGAAAGCAGAGCAGTGTGTATAATATATATCACTCAGTATAACAGGCCTACATTACTCTCTGTATTTGTATGCTGTAGTTTAGTAGATATCTACAAACAAAGAGTCCATATCTTTCTAAAACCATTTAGTGCTTCACATAATAAAATACACAACGGCTGTAGCCTGATATGATATGCTTTAGGAGCTGTAGGTGTGTGTGGTAGGCCTACAGTGTGTAGGTGTGTGTGTGGTACAGTGTGTAGGTGTGTGTTGTACAGTGTGTAGGTGTGTGTTGTACAGTGTGTAGGTGTGTGTTGTACAGTGTGTAGGTGTGTGTGTGGTACAGTGTGTAGGTGCGTGTTGTACAGTGTGTAGGTGCGTGTTGTACAGTGTGTAGGTGTGTGTGTGGTACAGTGTGTAGGTGTGTGTTGTACAGTGTGTAGGTGTGTGTGTGGTACAGTGTGTAGGTGTGTGTTGTACAGTGTGCGTGTTGTACAGTGTGTAGGTGCGTGTTGTACAGTGTGTAGGTGCGTGTGGTACAGTGTGTAGGTGCGTGTTGTACAGTGTGTAGGTGCGTGTGGTACAGTGTGTAGGTGCGTGTTGTACAGTGTGTAGGTGTGTGTTGTACAGTGTGTAGGTGTGTGTTGTACAGTGTGTAGGTGTGTGTTGTACAGTGTGCGTGTTGTACAGTGTGTAGGTGTGTGTTGTACAGTGTGTAGGTGTGTGTTGTACAGTGTGTAGGTGCGTGTGGTACAGTGTGTAGGTGTGTGTTGTACAGTGTGTAGGTGTGTGTGTACAGTGTGTAGGTGTGTGTTGTACAGTGTGCGTGTTGTACAGTGTGTAGGTGTGTGTTGTACAGTGTGTAGGTGTGTGTTGTACAGTGTGTAGGTGTGTGTTGTACAGTGTGCGTGTTGTACAGTGTGTAGGTGTGTGTTGTACAGTGTGTAGGTGCGTGTGGTACAGTGTGTAGGTGCGTGTGGTACAGTGTGTAGGTGCGTGTTGTACAGTGTGTAGGGCGTGTGGTACAGTGTGTAGGTGCGTGTGGTACAGTGTGTAGGTGCGTGTGGTACAGTGTGTAGGTGCGTGTTGTACAGGTGTGTAGATGTGTGGTACAGTGTGTAGGTGCGTGTGGTACAGTGTGTAGGTGCGTGTTGTACAGTGTGTAGGTGCGTGTTGTACAGTGTGTAGGTGCGTGTGGTACAGTGTGTAGGTGCGTGTTGTACAGTGTGTAGGTGCGTGTGGTACAGTGTGTAGGTGCGTGTTGTACAGTGTGTAGGTGCGTGTGGTACAGTGTGTAGGTGCGTGTTGTACAGTGTGTAGGTGCGTGTGGTACAGTGTGTAGGTGCGTGTGGTACAGTGTGTAGGTGCGTGTTGTACAGTGTGTAGGTGCGTGTTGTACAGTGTGTAGGTGCGTGTGGTACAGTGTGTAGGTGCGTGTTGTACAGTGTGTAGGTGCGTGTTGTACAGTGTGTAGGTGCGTGTTGTACAGTGCGTAGATGCGTGTTGTACAGTGCGTAGATGCGGCGGACAGACGGGTCTCAGTTGGTTTGGTGTCCTATGCTTACTTTTAATACTTGTAAATACAACTTTTGGCCCGTAATTTCAATTCCCCATTTCAGCGACCAGAGAGGAGGGAGGGGGGGATATATCCAGTCTCTGATTGTGTTACGTTATTATGAGAGTGCTCTCATACTTGTTTGATTCTGAAATTGTATATATATACATATGTGTGTGTATATGTCCGCATCTGTAGCCTGTTATTGTCTCATTATACCGCTGCACAAACACACGTAGTAAATATCTGCACCTAATCAGTCATATGAAATGCTAATAGTGTGTATGTATTTGTGTCTTTCAGGTGGTGCTGCAGTTGAAATGATGGACAGATTGTGGAGGAATCGTCCCACTAAAACCCAGGACTACAGGAAGTCCAGCAGGTGTTTGTCAGGGTGTCATGAAGTGTGAAATCGACTCTCTGCCATGCCGTGTGTTGGAGGCACAATGACAGTCATATACATGAACATGTTTATGAGCAGCAGAACTCTCACTATTTGTTTTTTAAATGGACTGTTGCATCAGTGTTGTATCAGGAACTTATCAAAGTACATTTTTATTTGCCTTTTCATAATGGTAAATCTTATTCTAGTGTCCATTCCATTTTACAAATAGTAGAAAGAAGAGTGAAATGTGCTAACAATAAATACCCCATTAACTTTATACCATACATATATCACGTATACTTATTTGTGAAGTTTGAATGTTGAGCATATTGAATGAAATTTGAGAATATGGAATTAAAGCTTGAATGTATAGAATCAAACATGAGAATTGTTCAAGCTATTCGACGTCCACGACACAGGGCCACGTTTTTTTCTGATTCATCTGTACAAATGTTGCTGCAAGAAATGTATTAAATAAAGTAAAGTAAAATAACCTAAATAAAATATTTAAAAAATGGACTACTGCTAATGATTGACAGGTAGGCCTACTATGATACAATACAAAGTTTATAGTAAGAAGCAATGCTGTCTTTTCTATAAATCTGCATAATGTGTGTTATCATGGAGAGGGGTTTGGAGACAGTTTTTTATGAAACTAGCAAATGGTTCATGATATTTTCAACAGGCCATACTATGACTTTTTCATGATATTTTCGACATGTTATACTTTTTTTTCAACATACCAACATACTATACACTTACTTTTTTAAGTACTTGACGAAACGGATTTCACATTTGATGACAAACTACACAATTACTTTTTTCATATGTTTTTTTTTACAATTGTTTGGAGGTTAACTAGTATAGATCTAACTTCCAAAGATTGGGCACGACTGCCCAGAGCGTGCCGTGGTTCCCATTCCCTATTAGCCCGTCCCTGGTCTCTCCTGGTGTGAGCTAGCTTGTGTAATTAGCATGGTTAGATGCTAAGTTAGCAACAACTCCTGGGCTGGGTGGCTACAGTCATCAAATCCTGGCTAAGACAAACAGGGCTAATGTAGTTAGCCTAGTTAGCGGCTAAACCAACACTCTCCAGCTGCAAAATCTATATAATCCTGGTAACTAGCTTCTTTAGTTTAGTTTAGTTTAGTTGAGGCCATCAAAGAGAGCTAACGGAATGGGGCAGGGCTTATCTGCCTCAGAAAAAAACAAGTTGTGTAGCATGATTTAAAAGAAGCTTTTCACCACTATGACCCCCCAGGTAACAGAGGGATATAGAATATATAAATGAGATATAGAATAATAGATGAAAACTTAAATATTAAAAGCTAGGCGAGTGCAGACATGTCACATTATGTGTGTCAAGATGAGGTTTGTTTCCAGGCCGTGGCCTTCCAGTTGATTAGACAGGCGTCTGTCTGATTAATACTGAGAATGAGCCCAGCTGCCCCGACACACACATTCATGCTAAATGTGTTAATGGCATTGGTCTTCACTCCAGAGCGTCACATTAATCCTGAGAATGAGCGCTACACAGCAGTGGCGGCACCAGATATTTTCTTTTGGGGGTGCTGTGGGGTAGCTTGACGTTTCATAGAGGGTGCTCAAACATTTAGGGTTCCCCATTAATGTCCCGGGCGCTACAGTTGAATTTTCTACTGCAACACTCCCCACACGCACATACACAGTACACCCGCGACTGTTACAATGAAGGCACGATAATCAGCTCACGGCATATAGCCTACTGTAGGTGTAAGCAGGGGTAAAGTGCTATTTACCCCTGGCGCCGCCACTGCTACACAGACGTGTTAACTGGACTAATGGAGTCCTCCTCCAGCCCCTGCAGCTTCCCTCTAACCCCTCACATCTGCAGTGCACAGCTGGAGATAAAAGAGGCCAAGGCAGTGCTGGACTGAATCAAAGCTTTATAGATCAACTTCAGGAAAGATTATATTACAGTATGCTTTAACAAAACAGTATCATCCTTTTCCAAGCTAACTTTAACTACTGACAGTTAAAACGATTCACTGTTGGATAAGTGTGTATGTTGTTGTGCTCACCTGGGAGCACGTGCCCCACGTACTAAGTCCTATGAAGGTCGCATCCTTTCTTCCCTTCCCTTTTTTCTGTCTGCAACCTTCAACTGCACAATCCAATAAAGACAAATAGGAAAAATAAATTATCTAGTGTGTTTAGGATTCTGTAGCATCTAACTGGATGATTCAGATTGCAACCAACTGGATACCCCTCCGCTCAACCCTCCCTTTATAATGGTCTGGAGTTCTAAATATTATATTCCTTATTAACCAATATATCTCCCTAAATTCTACACACTGCTCCTTGAATGTAGAAAGAAGTGTATAGCTGGCTATAGCACATTGTGTTATCAGCATAAACTATACTGCACTCATCCATGCAGTTATGTAACTCAAAGGTCTATAAGTAGATGTCCCTACTGCAGTACAATGAACAAAGGCTGACTGGAAGGTATTACAGTCTCAATGATCTCCAACACCACAGCATGTTTTGGAAAATGGTATATGTATCATGGTATGGTGATAAAGAGCCATCAAACACGCAGTTCTTTGATTTTCAAATTATTTTGAGATAATCAGTTCACATTCACAATATCCTCTGTGCCCAGCTACCCAGCCATACTTCAGTGCCTACTTTACATACTATAAAGAAGTCAACTATTATCTCAGCAGAGGCTATGCTTTTCAGCTGACATCATGCCCATCAACCTCAGACCGGACCTTGTGCTGTGGTCAGATCATTGAGCTGAACGTAGCGGGGAAGAAAAGGTCCAGACATTTCAGGAAGGCTGCAGAGGCTCAGCGATGACGAGGCTACTCCGTTAGCAGGGAATAAGACGGCCCTAAGGCACGCAGTCAAAGAACTGAAGGAAAGGGGCAGTCAGCGGCTATGAAGGAAGCAAAATGAACCCCTCTGGAGGTGTCGTATCAGTGAAACATTGAGGAAAGAGTTCCCACTTGATAACCCACGGGCTGCCATCCCTCACTCGACCATCCTGCAGAGTCCAGGAAGCAGCATGTCTCAAGAATGCAATCAAGGGATATTAACACCATCGCTACATAACAGACTTGTCTCCTTCAAGATCCACCATCATCACACTTGAACTTGTGAAGCAGTTCACTGAACTGTGCATGGCTGAATGCAGCCTACTAAGCAGAACTGTTGGGATGTTCCAATTAGCTAAGCAGAAGGAAATTGTTGACCTTGTACAGTTCTTTATGTAAAGTTTGGTCAACAAATTCAGCATGGCATGAAACCCAAAACATTTTTCTTAAGTCAAATGGAAAATGTGTACCTTATGACAAATTTGCAATTTGCAACATAATCTACAAATGAATTAATATGATTCCACATCATGGTGACATTATAAGAGTTACAAGCTATTTCCGTCTCAAAAGAGTCTACTTTACTGTGTAGTGCTCCAATGAACCTCTATGCAGATGATGCTCATATTATCATAGCACAATTAACCTGTAAGACTGCGCTGGGAAGCAAAATATTTTGCTTTCATCAAGCCCCAATCTTTGGTGAGATATTCAAACAACAAAAAAACAGACAAATATACATGTTTCTAATAATTCAGCCAAATACCACTTAGTTGGTAGAGATGTCAGCAATTTTATTTAAACCTTATTCTTTGAAGTCTCTAGTGGACACAAAGAATTTGTATTCTGTGTTTTCTTCCTCTCATACGCATCCATAAGCCCATACTTATACTCAACAATGCGCACGCACGCACGCACGCACGCACGCACACACACACACACACACACACACACACACACACACACACACACACACAGTCTTATGTTTGCCTGTAAACAAGCTGAAAGACACACAAGCAAACTCACCCACACCCCATTCCACTTGAGAGCACATAAAGAGCATGAGAGAAAAATTGTACAGTAATTTTACACAATAAGAGTCCAGCCCATGTCCAGCCCCCCCACATCCTGTAGGCAAAACAGTTGTTCATGGCTTCCATGGCTCGTCCATTCACAGAAAAACATGAGTCCATCTGCTTTGCATCCTTTGTTGAGAAGAAAAGCTGTTTTTCTTTTTTTCCACCTCCTGTCCGTCCACTCTGCTCTGGGTAGAAACAGCAAAACTGGCATAATGGAGACCAGCCTCGCAGGAGATTTTCTTTTCAGCATTGAATTCAAAAGATTGCCATCGAAATGCTGGAATGTCTTACAACTACAATCTACGCTTAGATAATGGTACCGTACGCTAGAGCGTCAGAAAAGAGTCCACTTCTGTTTTTGGTTCTCCTTGTTCTTCTTAATCTAAAAAAAGTACAAGATGATTTGTTTTTAAATTCTACTCACTAGATAGAAGTTAAGTTAAACCCTGTGAAAATATTGAGATTCTTGGTAAAGGCACAATATTCAGCCATGAGGAAAGAGCACACCGCTACTATTGTGTCCTGTAGAAGCCTTTGTATTTTTCTCTGTTTAAAGCCCTGATAAAACAAGCTGTCCACATTTCTCATAACCATCATGTTGCTGTTAATATACTGTACATCACCAGTTCGTCCTTAACTTAAACCCTTAAAAGTCAGATTATTTCTTCTTCCTTTCTTAATTTGTAGTAGTCAATGCTGTAATTTGGAAAAGTGATCTGGGAAAGTAGAAACATAGCTAAAGACAGGTTTAAAAATACATGTTTCCAAAGAGTACCTGCTTGATTTTTTTTCCATAAGAAATTGAACAATATTTCAGATTGAAGTCAGATTTATATTTGCCTCCAATTAAAGGTAGGGTAGGTAATTTCGGAGAAACCAGCTCGAGATCGCTAGAATTTGAAAATACACAGCCGGAAAAAATCTGCCACTTCCTTACAGAGCCCCTCCTGCAACACACACGAACGCGCACATGACCAATGAGGGCACGAGATAAGTTTGTGCACAGATGGAAGGCTGACAGGCAGGTAGGCCATCCAGTTATTTTAGCCGGGCCGGCTCAGATGATTGGTCGTGCTTTTTACAGTACCACGGCTTCCACAGATGATATTCTTTTATGGATTTTTTGTCAAAGCACTTAAGATATTCATTGCTATCGGGATGTTAAGAGCATTCCATGGAATATAACAAAAAGTGTATCTCGAGCCGGTTTCTCAAACTTACCTACCCCACCTTTAAGTGTTTTAGATCATTTGGATAAGAGTGGGTTTGTCTACACTTGATCGTCTGATTGCTTGGGTTTCTTGACCCGTCTGAGTTATGCGGTCTTCATAGTTCTCAGCAATTAAGTTAATTAGCGCAATGTTAGCTTAAAGGTGGGGTAGGTAAGTTTGAGAAACCGGCTCGAGATACACTTTTTGTTATATTCCATGGAATGCTCTTAACATCCCGATAGCAATGAATATATTAAGTGCTTTGACAAAAAATCCATAAAAAAATATCATCTGTGGAAGCCGTAGTACTGTAAAAAGCACGACCAATCATTTTAGCCGGCCCGGCTAAAATAACTGGATGGCCTACCTGCCTGTCAGCCTTCCATCTGTGCACAAACTTATCTCGTGCCCTCATTGGTCATGTGCGCGTTCGTGTGTGTTGGAGGAGGGGCTCTGTAAGGAAGTGGCAGATTTTCTCCGGTTGTGTATTTTCAAATTCTAGCGATCTCGAGCCGGTTTCTCAAACTTACCTACCCCACCTTTAACTGATAGTTAAGTTATGGCCAAAGCTCTAAAGACAATTCCTAAATGTAATTGAGGAGAGGTTACCTATCATTCACCACCCATAGACTCACTCAGTGACCAGTAAAATAGAAACCTTGCAACAACAAAGTGAAACTGCCTTTACCATTAGCATTAGTCTCTACCAAAACCAGCGACTCTATTTCCCTTTTTGTTTTGCAATAATTATAATGCAAAGGTCTATCAATAAGCTTGTGTAGTTTGTGGGCTTTGAAAAGACAGCTTCTTTAAAGTGAAACAATGATAGAACCAAGAAAACTCATAGGATATTTGCCAAGACAGACTCCCTTAGCTAGGTCTACCAAGATAAGTAGGACATTGGGTATATCAGGTCACTCTGACTGGATTAAAGAATTACATAAATGCACGATGTGTCTGAGGCTACTATTTAACGGTACAGGATGCCTTTCCTGTCAATGGTAATCTGATGAAAGTGTTTCATTGGATAAGAACAGATCAGTATTCCAGGAAATTGTCCCCATACTTGACTAGTGTACCTGGTGATTCAAGTGCTTTTGTTTTTGGAGCCAAACTGTATTGTACATTGGCGTTGTTTATCTGCCATAACCACAATCCTTTGTCTTTTTTTTGTGGCATTCTAAGTATAAATGTCCTGTATTGCCTTTCATAGCTGGCAACAGGGTTGACTCTGTAACGTGAGTTATGCACTGCAGACGGCTAGAAAAGTGCTGTCTAGTTTGATACATTCTGGTTTCAAATGATCTGTTGGTGGTTTAACAGCTGTGCATGCCTGTGAGTGAGTTGATAATGGTTTTGCCAGTTGTACATACCCAGAGATTAACACGTTTATACCAGAACCCAAAGCAGTAGAAGACCTTAACATGGTAGCAAATTGATTTCATCATCATGAACATTTTCAACATAACAATACTCCCCTTCATATCAAATAATCTCCAGGAACTCTTCAAGGACCAATTGGAAGGAAGGTCAAGTCATACAACAAATCCTACTATCATCTATGGAACAAACACAAATAATAGAGTCCTTGGTTTCACATCTTCTGGTTACATATATGCACCCATGCAGAAAACCTGTGCGCTGCTGAAGCTTAAACAATTTACCAACACAAACTCCAGTCTTGTGCATGGGCTTGCTAGATGACCATTCAAGTTCCTGACCTCTCCATTCTAACTATCCATTTCACTATGTTTTAAGGACACCCTTCTTCCTGCATGGGCACTAATCATAATTTGCAAGGTGAGGAATTGTCCGATATGCATGCAATTTACAGGAACAGGCTGGCAGGTGCATTCACTTGGTGCAATGCTAGTTGTTGTCTCTATCTTAATGGCCATAATCTTACTGTCCTCACCACTAGTTTTGTAGTGTATTTTGGTCCTGATCGAGGACTGGAGATGGAGCAAACTAGAACTTGGTCTTAGAACTCATACCTCGGCCATATTCATGAGCCTTGATAAAAAAAGACAATCCACTGAAAAACTGAAAGTTAAGAGTAAGATTGACCTTGTGCTTAGGGGTAGGCTTAAATTATTTGACCCATCGGGAGAATAACCCCAATGCAATAAGTTATGTATTATAATTTATAAATATTTTGTTATAGTTTTTACAATCTCACAAAAATGTAATTGAAAATGTTTGTTAGACCACGTGTTGCAACACCAGCAGCAAGTTTTATCAGGGCTTTACATTTTTAATGTGATTTTGAAAGCATGGTGACATCATTGGTCATTCTTTACCTGATTTCTTTTAAAGAAAATTACATTGTACATGCTCACAGACGCTGTGAGAATATCGTAGATACATTTTGTTTTTGAGAAATGACTGGAGTTCCAATTAACCTCTGTCCTGTACTTACCTTAAATGCAATGATTGTTTCGCAAGCATACAGTATAATGATTATAATACAGATTGGCTCAGTAGAGCCATGCAAAGCTTCTTTTTTTAAAGAAAAGAAACTTGTCAGAAATAACCCCGCATCATAAAAAGCAATTTGACATGTTTTATAGCTTGCATATGACTGTCAGAGAAGGATTTCAACGCAAGTCTACAAAAAAAACCTCAGTCGGAGCACTGAGCGCCAAATAAGGACTATATATTACGATGGGAATCAACAACATGTCTTCTCATAATAAGTTAGGTGAGCTTCAGTTACAAGTCACCTACTTGTTTTGCACTGGGCTTCTTTGTCTCTTGTTTTTTTTTTTACCTTAAGCAAACAAAAAGGTTGTGTTTCATTCACATGCAAAAAGTGAGATAACAGAAGGTAAGTAAATGAGATAGAACAAATGAAAGATCATTGCCGGTCATTTCAAAAGTCTTTTTGGCAAGTTTTTGCTTAGAGATACTATGTCTTTACTGTGTCTTAAATTCCATTATTTTCATCCATCTATTTTGTACAGATGAGTACAGGAAAAGTGATAGGATTTTTTATAAATTATACCTCTGTTATATATATATTTATATATTATATATTAAATTGTATTTACATTGTAAAGACATCCAGTTCTACATCTCATTCCAAAACACAATTTATACAAATGCTCCATCGTTTTCATCGCTGTACAAGCCCCGGTTAACTTTCTCTACTGCCACCCTAATTGACGTAGTAAAACCAGTAGACCAGGTTGAAGAAGGTGAACGCAATCGGGAAAACCACGCGAGACCACTTGTCTATGGCGTTGACATCCGTGAGGTCGGGGATCTTGACTTTGAGCTGCGAGGCCCTCCTCCGCAAGCGCCCCTTCTTGTGGCCCATTGGCCGGTCGAGGGCCGGTCGTCCGTACAGGTCTCGGCTGGTCATGGGCTTGCGGTACTGTATGCTGGCGCTGTCGTAGGAGAACATCGTAGCCCGAGGGTCATTGAGAACACCCATCATATCTGCTCCACTCATCTCACTGGTCAGGTTGGTCAGGAGGATGTTGCCGTGAGCGTCAACCTGAGGAAGGAAATGTCATTAAAGTAATTTTGTAACCAAATCCCAAGTAGAATGCAAAGTCAATGGTTGTACCCTAACAAAAGTAGTATCAAGTTTAGCAAAGACATATGGGAACTTGAACATTGCATCGTGGTCTGACACATACAGGGAATAACTTAGCAAGAGCGACTCGTTGAGGATATTGAATGGCGTAGCCAATTGATCTGAAGGGAAGTCAGGCATGTGTTGGTTTAGTTATTGTGTTCATTTGTGTTGACAGTAGGCACATAGCTAGAAAATGTAACTAAATGTCCATCCATCACATCCCTGTAAGTGTAGGCCATTAAAATAAATCATAATCTAACCTGTATACTACTAGTTGTCTTTACTTTTTCTTCTTCGTTTTTTGCTTTCTTTGGGTGAAGGTTACGAAGCAACTTTCAGGGCAAAAACTCAGAAGAGCTGTCCATGACTGGTCTGTCGGTTCTGAAACAGCTACTGGGTAAGTCCTGCTGCCGGAGTATGCCACAGTGCTGCAATTATACTGTGCAGCTGCACCTTCTCAAGAAGAATCCTCGGATCCGTAGGTATTTCTTGTTAACTGTAGTTTGTTGAAAGGGACAAAATCAAAACGTACTTGATTTGGTCACCCCCTTTTTTACCTCCTCTAACCACAAGTTAGACAGAGTTAGCTAGCTGTGGACTCCACGATCCCTCTGCCTCACTGCTGGGGGTCTACTTCACCAGGAGTCGAGCTGTTGGCAGCTCTGGAGACGCCTTCAGTTAGTGGCTGTAGCACCAATTGCTAACTACAAATATGTATAGCCATGGGGGATGGAGGTTATATTTAAGAAGATTTTTTTTTTTGGAGCCAAACATAACCAAACACACTTACTTTAAAAACATTTTGCTAACTTCTGAAACTGTGAATCCAATAATCAGGTTGACTTAATGCAGCCATAGGACAGGGGAATAAAGTGTTATAGTGGGCAGGGTTAGAACTTCACAATATTTTATTCTTATCACAGCCACTGGGAACCGCTGTAACTTTGTCACCTTCACTAAAGCCATAGTGATACAACACGTCTTTTTTCTCTTATGGTGCGTTCGCATTGCGTTAACCGCGTGACTTCACCAAGGCTGTCAGTTGTGTTTACTCACGTCATGCAAAGGAGGCGGGGCTTATCTCCATGTTGATACTATGGTGGATACCAACTACAACAAATGCACGTTTACAAATGATGCCGAAATAACAACATACTGATACCGGTTTGTAAAAACTATGAATTAATGCTTTGACAACTGTGCAAACAAGATGGCAGAACGCGTTAACAAATTTGACGTTGAGTTGAAAAAATGTAACTCTCGCGAAGAGACGAGTTGCGTCATTCTTGTCGCATCAATCGCGTCAGTTGTGACACCGGCTCAAATTCACGTATCTCTGTGTATTTGGGTGTGAACGTACCATTAGAATACATTATTCAAATTCATCAGTATTACAACAATAGTTCTACCGACAGCCAACTGTTGCCATGTTTTTTTGGCCTCTCTGATGTCAAAGCCCAAACGGTACCAAAACTACACAAAGCCCCTTTCCCACCTGGACTTTGTTGCTCTCCAGTCGGTTCTTCTCGTTGTTGGACTTTGCAGCTTTCTCTGCCACCTTCTTCTGCAGGTGAGGACCACGACCGAAGAAGATATAGTTGACAAAGGCGTACTCCAACAAGGCCAGAAAGACGAAGACAAAGCAACCCATCAGGTAAATGTCAATGGCCTTGACGTAGGGGATCTTGGGTAGAGTCTCCCTAAGGTGGGTATTGATGGTGGTCATGGTCAGCACCGTGGTTATACCTGCAAGCAAATGGGAAAGCGGTAAGAAGAAGATCTTTTTCAGAAGAACTGCATGCTGAGTGGACACCATTGCTGCAGAAGAATCAATGCCTTCATTAGCCCTTCATTGCCGACCATACTGTATACTGACTGTGGGCGTTTCAAGACATTTCCAAGACATCTTCCAACATTCTCTTTTTCTGTTAAGGTCGTGGTGTAGGGATAGCAGGTCAAGGGGTTAATCAGTCCACATCTTTGGTCAAGATTGAAATATCTTCACACATATTGGATAAATGGCCATACCATATGTAAATGGTAGCCTAACTAAAATGTTATAACATGTAAAGCGTGTTACGTAGTAAAATTACAATATATGCTTCTGAGATGTATTGGAGTAGAAAGTAGCAGAAATTAGAAATACCGGTACATTTCGGTTCTTCTAAATGTACTTTTTATTATTATTCAGTGTATTTCCGTCGGTGTTTGGGTTTTTGTTAGGGAAGCATTATCTCATGGTCCAACCCTGCAGTAGAAGGAATTGCTATAAAGGGATAGGTATACTTTGAACTGTGTTCACCAGTTTAATATGGCATCTAAGCATGCTAACATTTGCTGAGATGAATAAAAACACAAAAGTACAGCTAAGGTAAAAAGATGTAACCTTATGATGGCACTAGGTGAACATTCAGAAAATCTCCAAATTTGGATTAATATCCTGGGTACCATACCTTTCCCTAAAGAATCTCTCAATCCATGTAATAATTGTTGAGATGTTTCAGTGTGGCCCAAACAGTGAACCAATCACTCATCCTGCATAAACACATATAGAGCCAGGACAAACATCATATCAGCAGACACAATCTGTAAATAATATAAAAGCCACTGACCCAAAGCTACTCTGGCAGCCGACGCATCATAGTTGATCCAGAAGGAGACCCAGGACAGGATGGTGATCAGGGTGGAGGGCATGTAGGTTTGCAGGATGAAATAGCCAATGTTCCTCTTCAGCTTAAAGCTCAGGGACAGACGTGGATAAGAGCCTGTTACACACAGGGTGATGAAAGCATTGTTACTGTTGCTCCACAAAACACACAGACATAATTAATGATGTACAGTTAAGAGGAAACCACACACTTCCATGTCATCAAAATTGCCCATTAGGATCTAAAACAGAAGCACCTTTCAGTGTCTGTTTAATATGAAGCTGTAGAGCAGTGACCATCAACTGGCCCGCCAGACTGTGGCGTTGGCGGAGTGGTTAGTGCGTTCGCCCCCCACTTTTTTTTTTTTACAACGCCTCGTGAGTAATGTGCAGTACCGGAGTCCAACAGAGAGGCAGCAGCTGCGGGACAGTAGCCTGCGTACTGCGTAGCCTTCCCTGCCCTGAAGAAGAAGTGATCCTTCGTTAGCGTGAAGAGTCTGCTTTATGCGCTCCGCAGCAGTAGCCCCGCTACGGGCTCCGGCGACTTCACAGTACATGCACCCCCCCCCCAACAGAGTCCAACAGAGTCCAACAGAGAGGCAGCAAAAAGTGAGAGTAGAAGTGGTGACTATGACATGAAAGATAATTCTGTTCCTTGTTACTAATATATCTAATATATGGACACCATTTGACTCTATTACCTGTGGCAAACACAGCTTTCTTGGATTGGGTCTGGTAGTCTATGATGTCGAACTGGGGCAGTTCGATGTTCTCCACTCCAGTGACCGAGCCTATGTTGGGTCCTCCCTGCCAGTAGAACTCGATGTCGTCAGTGGTGTATCCATCTGAAAGAGGCAGGGTGACACAACAAGGTAAACCTTCCTTAAAACACAAGACAAGCATGTAATGAACCAATGTAGTGCATTACATCTCATCTGATTTGAATAACGCTTTTTTTTCAAAGCAACTTTCAATAAGTGCAACCAATCATGAAGAAACAAACTCAAAGCGAGGATCCTTTAGGTACATTAGCTTATAATAATCCAAACCATTTTAAGTGCTACCCTTTTGCCTTCAAATAAGCCAAACTTTTTGCTACATCCAGAAATGAGAATTCCTTTTTTCATTGCCCAAGGTGCCGTCGAAACAGGTAGGTTTTTAGTCTGCAACCAAAGACGTGTAGACTTTCTGCTGTCCTGATATCAATCGGGAGCTTGTTACACCATTTTGGAACCAGGAAAGCAAACAGACATGTTTTATTTGAGGGGTACATCGATCACTCTCACAGTTAGGGAGTAGGGAGCCGATTGGCCGACGCAGAGTGAAGTGGACGTGATGGAGTGTTTGGTTTACCCATGTTCTGGATGTAAGAAGGACCTGATTTATTCATAGCACGAAAGGCCAGTACCAGTGTCTCAAAGTGGATTCTGGAAGCCACTGGCAGCACACACCAGTGTGTTGAAGCAGAGTACATTCGAAGAACGGAATGCCATCAAAAGTTGACAGCTGAGGACGCTAACAGACATGCCGTTGTTAGCTTGGATTTACGGTGCGTTGTCTCACTTTTGTACGGTTCGCCTGGACAGGTGAGATTGCTGTTATCACACTTTAGTCCATAGCACATACCGTGTCTACCTTTCTTTTTATATTACCAACAAACCGCCCTGAATGTAATCTGATGCACATTCTTAAGACGTGAAACCTATGGCTGCAAATTCCAGTATTGTTGCTGATGGCAGTGATAAAGGTAATACAAGTGGCAAGAGTAAAACTTTTTGTCTCATTCTAGCTACCGTCTTGTGGTTCGTATCCAGATGGGGCAGAAACAGCCTGAGACAGAACCCCCACCCTGAGTCTCCCTCTGCCTTGACTTCAGTTCGTCCTCCAGACCAGTCTGACAGGCAGCATCCCTCATCCTTCCTCACCCCTTCCGCTAACATTCAATATCTCCTGTAATCAAATCTTTGACATATTGTGGCACTGTCCTTGCTAGTGAACCATGAAAATGTGTGGTCTACCAGGGAATGTGGTGGTTGTACATTCTGAGTGCCATTTTTGTTCCCATTGGCCTACGCTGCCCCCGTTGCATACTGCCTTCCTATTTATCCTCCTCCTAAAGGACAGGAAGTAGTGCTCTAGGTGAGTCCTTCACCTATGAGTTTACACTAAAGTTACGTGATTACTTAGCCCAAAGACTTTTTCTGATGTTGAGATTCAATTGGCAAGAATGCAATTACATGCCAAAAGCCGTAATTTTAGGTAATGTTTTCCTAGAAAGTTTAGAGCAAACCAGAGGCCCACTGGCATAAAGACTCCAGCTTCATAGGCAGATTCCACATCCATTTCCTAAAATATGTCATGAATGTAATTTCCCGTTTAGTAAATGTTAGCAACAGTAAAATAACAAAAGTAATATTTTACAAAGAAATCTGTAGAGACTCATTTTTTGAATTTTGAGCTGAAAAACAATTTGAGTCTTGTCCATTAGACCAGGATCATTTCATTATTATAACATTGAAACATTCGTAGTGAATCACCATTCATTTACACAAGGAATTGTTGAAAGTATGTCCTCCATATTTTAACAGGAAGTAAAAATAACGAATTAAATCAGTGTGACTGATAAAGCGGAAAGTAGGCTCTCTTTTTCCGTTGAACTGTTTCCCACAGGCTGATCCTAATCAACATTAACGTCTCTGGGCTATGTTTATAGCCTGAATCAGAGTGAACACTGCCCTGTCAGTAATTAGAACAATTTATTTGGGCCAGCTTCATCTTATCAAAAAGTCTGTGGCAGGATATCGTGGCATTAGCTACTTATCAATACTGGAAGGGATTCTTTCCTTTTCTTTTTTTCTCATCCGATTAATGTATGTGAACAGACCCTAACCCCTAACCCTAATCCCTGAACCCTAACCCTACACATGATGACTGAATATGACATCATGAATGAAGTGGTTTAAAATATTTAGACCTATTTTTAGCTGTATCTGGGTTTGAAAATGCACTCTACAATAACTCCTTTTTCTCACTGCAGACACACAGAGGTCTAAAAAGGTTTTTAAGTTACTTCCAACATGGCATGTGATCTGTATCTGGCTTTATTATCAGGACTAGAAAGTTACCCATGCAAATGCAGAAGTAAATGCTACTGTTCAAATCCTATTCTTGTTTCAGAAATAGTAGGTTCCAAAGACCAAAAACATTTTAGAAGGCCTCACGAAATACTTTAATGTAAATAAAAATAAAAATATGAAGGAATGTGTGTACAACAAAATACATCCGTCATAAACAATACCGGAAACAGACGTAGGCCTATATGGGACATTTCGAGCGTCATTGTGATACACACCCACTGAACTGATTACCCAAGATCCTCAGCTATGGTTGAAGCTCGGTGATTGGATGTTTTAGCCGCAATGCACGTTGGGATATGGTGTTTATGCGATATGAAATCCGAAAACATTTAAAAAAATTAAATAAAACTTTAATCCAAGTGTGCTTGCTTTTCTCTTTGAAAGTCATCACATAACGGCATTGTAATACACGGTTCGGCTGCATTAAATATTACACATCCGCGGTAGGGAGGCGTGTGGCGTAGTGGGTTAGTGCGTTGGCGTTCGGATCAGGGGAGCACAGGTTCAAACCCCATTGCAGTCAGCATGTCGTTGTGCACAGCTGATATAAAAGGACTTGTAGTTTTTAAAGATATTACTGATTTTCTTTGAATATAAGAATGTAAATACTGACTTGAGAGAATAGTCAGGGGATTTTGGTGATGGGAGACACATCTATGGAATCACAATTTCAATAGCTTACTGTTAAATGACGGATATACCTTTCTGTCTGTGATGTTTTACAAATCAGATATTAATGTGTAGAGGTAAAACATGTGAAATAGTATAGCAATATCCTGTAAAATTATGTGAAAACATGAATAAAATTACACATCTTCAGATGTTATACATACATACATACATGTAAGTGTCCTACACTAATAATAAAAAGTTATTATGGCATTGTATGCAGTTTCACAACATCTTCAGAAACTGCCTTTCCAACTCCTCACCAGTTGCCTGTCTTTGACTGTTACAGGTGTAGGTTCATGGTAAAATGCATAAGCTTCAAATCGAGAGAGATTGGGTCTCACACGGACACCGGAAACTGTATTTTTCTTTACCGTTCTGTTTTAATTTCACAATAAAGTTAATAGTAATATTATGTTTGATATTATTATGTTTTATTAACTAGACCACTGGGTCATGTTAGACCATCTTTTATGTCGGTTTGGTGTTACAAATATCAAGAAAATATATGTTTGGATAACAAAATACATCCGTCATGAACTAAACTGGAAACTTATTCTGGAAAGTATAATTTATTGTGTTAACACTTAAACTTGACCGTATTTTTAACCCGCACCACCTAGTGTTAAAGCACGTTATTGAATAGTTTTGTTGAATATATTATATTTGATGAAAAAAACATTAAGAGTACATACTAAATAGGGGGAAAGTAGAAGGTCAATGATAGAAATATAGAATAGAAAACATCAAGAAGATACTGTAAGTGATCTATACAATAAAACAGTTTAGTGCAGGATGTACAAAGATATTAATATGAGGATGTGCAAAACAGAAAAACGAATTAACCTTTATTTAAACATTAAAGAATACTTTAGGTTAAGGTCTTCTTTTAAATAAGAAAAAAGCTTTGGGGGTATCCACAGATAAATATTAAGCCTGACAAAGTACTTAACGTCTAATATATTGCTTTCCTGCAATGTTAACTATGTTCACTTTGAATGGGCTGACGTCACTTTGCCTCACTTTTTGCCGAACTGCATTGTGGGAAGCAGAGCGGAGATTTCCAGGCATCTCAGGATTCAAAAGTTGAGCAATGTTCAACTTTTGAAGCTGAGGTGGAAGCGTCAGCCAATCAAATCCCGTTTATGCAAATCTGACAGTACAAGCGCTAGCCAATCAAACCGCGTGTAATGCTGGGAGAGACATACCGCAGGTCATTTCCTCATATTCCAAAAAATGGAGGAGAAATGAATTATAGCGGTAGGGAATCACCCGGTGCTTTATGACCAGTCCCTATTTACCTACCGGGATATAAACCGGAGGAGCCAGGCATGGAGGGAGGTGACAGAGACAGTGGTAGGTTTCCGCCTGTTTGGGGAGTTTATATCCAGTTTACTTCAAACTTTTTTGCTTTGTATGTCGGGGGTGGGAGATTCATGTGATTGGTTGTTGGTCGCATTGCTCGCAAAAAATCCCCAAGCTTCAGATACGCCCACCTCCAAGATTTTTTTGTGGACGTACCATTACTGTTTTTATATTTTAAACGTACCATTACTGTTTTTATATTTAATCATCACTCATCGTGCTATGTATATCTGTGGAGTGATGAGGCCCGAGCCTAGACGCCAAACTCAACTATATGCTGCTTCTAATAAACATGTTAAAGAAACACATGAGTTGTCTGACTGAAATAATATTATTAATGACTTTATTTAAATCAGTTCCTGACGGACGGCAAAAAAAGCCCGACATTATATAATTAAACAAATAAATAAAAACAAGGATACTTTTGTGTTATTGTTGAGTAAATAACAGTGTGTTATTTAGAAAAGAATACAAAATTAGAAGGAAAACAAGTTTTTTTAAATATATATTTCAGTAGGCTACTATAACACGAAATGCCGTGAGACTGGGTTGGAGGGAGAGGCATTCCTTGATTGTTTACCGCAGACCTTGAATCCTTGAACAAAATGAATTTTCCTCATATGTAGAAATAGAAATATTAAAACAAGAGATACTGGTTGAAGGAGCATTCATTTCTTGACCATAAACACCTGGGGCCTCATTTATAACGCCTTGCGTAGGATTGACGTAGGAAGGTTGCTTACGTAGTACAAAGCACAAAAATAGGTACATACATTTTCCGCCATTTTCCGATTCACAAAACCTTGCGTACCGGCGAGGGAAGTGCGTACGGCACTCCCTACGCCTGTTTCCCTTGATAAATCACAATCGACTCGTAACGCCCATATTTGCCTATACATAGTCCAAGAAACGCCCATTCATTCATTCATTTTGACTGACTGCATGAAGAAGATCGCAGGAAATTACGATAGAACAGCTAAAAAAGACATCTCACACCGTGTCAGATTATGGTTATTGTGGGGAGGTGGAGATAAATCATATTGTTTGGTGGATGCAGTTTGAACCAGAGTAGCAGCATGGAGGTCGGATCGTCACCAAGATAAATAAATAAGTGGTCCGAAAAAAGTTAATGAATGAAAAAAAATACACATAACCTTCCTCAGGCAGTGTGTTTGTCCCGGGGACAGGAGACACCCCCTTGATCAGAAACTGTAAGAAATGATCGGGGAATCCCTCCGGAGTGTAGTCATGACGACTGGATCTGAATTATTTTTTTTGTATTTGGTGGTTTGTGTTCCAGCTGTCGATCAGCAACTATATATCCATAATCCACCAGTTAAAGGAAATACAACTAATGGATTGTGTTATATTAGCTGTACAATTTACCACATATGGTGTTCTTAGTTTCCATACCTCCTGTGTTTTACGAGCGACTTATCAAGTCTTGGCAAACGGCATAAAACACGATTAAACGTGATAGTATATAAAACCATGCTCGTATCTACAACCTATAGAAATGCAAAACGGCGTCAGTTTAGACGTAATTCTGTCCTCCTGCTTACCGCATCATTTATGAGAAAACATTTCATAACATTAACACAACATATTCGAGGTGGTTTTAAATAGCATATCCGTATTTATTTATTTCTCCAAGTTATGTTTTTGTGTGCACTGAGGAGTCTCAAACAGGCGTTTGTTTAATCATTTAAAGATTGGCTTTAATCAATGTTTGAAAATATATTCTTCATATTTGATAAATGAGAGGTAACATTTTATTTATGGTATTATTTCCACATATTTCTCTCCATTCTTCCTTCTGCCAACGGTGTCGCAGTTTCTCGTCTCTCCCGTTTGTGTGCTTAGTGCGTACGCATGGGTTAGAGTTTGCGTGGAGGACAGCACATTTTCCCGTCAAGTTAGTATTTTATAAATCGCAAACATTGCGTAGAAACTGGCGTACGCCATTTTTTGAGCGTATATCCCTTTATAAATGAGGCCCCTGGGCCCAGCATCTCAAAAGTGATCTTTCCATAGAACAGGGGTCTTCAACGTTTTTGAGGCGAAGGGAAGGATCGGAGAGAGAAACGGGAACCCCAGAGTAAAAACATCATGTTCCATATTTAATATGCATACATTTATGTGCAGGGCAACCTAAAGTGTCATGCATTAACATAACTTTTGAAAGTGTATACACAAAAAATAAGTAGTTGTTGTACTATCATCACTTTTAGCAGTGATGATAGTACAACAATGGTTACGGTACAGTTCATGTTTCTGTAATTTGTATTTTCAGACATATTTTGAGTTAAAACAGCCACCTGGATGTATTGGTTGTGAACTTGCTTGAACCTGACGTCACTAGATGTTGCAGCAACCATTCATTCGGTGCAGAAGCTCAGCCCCTCTGGAGTCCCCAAACAGCCTAATTGCCTGTGCTCCCCTGGCGCTGTATAGTCACTGTGCCCTGCTCCTAATACTATAGGAGCTATGTACTATGGGATGCAGTGTTTACATTTGAATGTGTGTGCTTTACTGTGTACATATCGGACAATCAGAAGTTGATTTGATTGGTTTCAAGTCAAGCTCAAGACTCTAGTTCTTTATTTACTTGTCCTTCCAGATGTGGTCAAGTTACAGGCTGGACTAACTGTATTGTGTGCACAGTCATTTATTTTTTTGACACCACAAAATATACATACACAATTTGTTAAAGTGCAACAGGAACTCCTGTCAATTTGACTTTCCTCTGTTGGTCTACGAAGCCTGATGATGCACGATGACCAAAACACAGTAAATAAAGTAAAGGTGTAAAAGAGACACAAACAAAGCCAGAGCCACTTACAGCTTTCAATCTCCAAGGTGCAGTTCTGCTCATCCAGTGGGTATCTGCGCAGGTCCATCATGCAGGCAGCTGTCGTGGTGATCCTGAAAGAAAATAACGTTATATCGTGATATCTGAGCAAATGTTCATCATGAGTACGAACACACTGAACCCTTACCTGTACTTCCAGACCTAGAAATCATCATTTAGTATTTGCACACACTTGAAAGTTAGTCCACACCGAAGCACATCCTTCAAGTTTCTACAGAGAAAATCATGATACCTGGAGGAAATGTACTTTATAAAATAATGAACAATATGGTTTTCCCCAATTCACGGCAAGTCATGTCAACAGCACATGTATAAGGAAGGACTCAAGATGTGAAAGGTTGTTCGTGATCTAGGCCATACAGGAACTGAACAATCTGTACATTACCATAGTTGCCTTTGCAATGCTGAAGTAGCGACTGCAGCTCACCTTCCTTTAAAAAGACACATTTTCAAATGTTATTACAGCCATGAGTATAAAGGAATTAACATCACAATCCAGGCAAATGGGTGAAACCTGGGACTTCCCCCTTTTGAAGTCTTTCATCTTAAGGAGGAAACACTTCAGTTTGACAGTTTAGGAGCAGTGTTGGGTGTAGCGCGTTACAAATGTTACGGAGTTACAGTAATGTATTACTTTTTGCTGCAACGAAGTAATGTAACGCATTACTAATGAAATGTGGGTAATATACTACCCGTTACAATTCTCAGTAACGCAGTTACTACACATCTTAACCCGAAATTAAATGGTGTTTTGTTTATTAAGAATTACAAACATCGCGAGACATTCCGACACCAGAGAAAAATGTTGCGGGTAGATTAGTAAGCCTGGTGTTTACCCTTCAGGCTGATCAAGATCCCTCCGCTTTGTGTCGGGTTCCCTGATCCACCTGTCGGGTGTTCTTTTCCCCATAATGACCGCCTCGCTGCACATTATCCCGCTTATTACACGGCCATATACTGAACAAACTGCAGAGCCCATTCCGTGTTCCTGTTATTGTTTACTTCCTCTCTGCCTTCTTCTGGTGATTTATCTGACGTCTTTTAACCTCTTTTTCTTTCTCTTTCTTGATCCTCCTTAGCGACCTTCATTATAGTCCTTGACAGTGGTCTTTACTACTGTATTAACACCGTGTCACATGTTAAGAATGTACAATCAGAATCCAGTATTCAACTAAGCCGTGTAATACAAGTTGTTAGTAGCCTTAAGGGCCTACACAGTTGTTATGCTATACCACATCGCCCTTCACTGGATGTATAATGAGCTGCACTAAACTACATTTTAGCATTTCAAATACCTAGCCATTCTTTTGCGGTTATTTTGGTAAAGTAACTCAAAAGTAATATAAAAGTAGTGTAACTCATTACATTTCAGAGACAGTAATATTGTAATTCAACTTATTACTTAAAAAATATGTATTGTATTACATTTTGGAAGTAACTTGCCCAGCACTGTTTATGAGTAAATCAAAGATTGACTCATTCATTATTTTTGAATGTAATTCTGGGCTCTGTGTTGATGAGAGCCATGAACAGTTCTTAGTGAGAGTGAGGCTGTGGTTGTTTAGTGCGCAGCCTCACACAGCTCAGTCTGGGCTCAGAATAGTGAGGTCAGTCATTATACTCATTAGTTTGAACACACAATAAACCACATCCCAGCAAACCACTACAACCATCTAGGGTTAGGGTTAAGACATTGGCAAAATAAACTGCACTTATATAACACTTTTTCAGTTTTAAATTACTGAGCTATTGAATATACTATAAGTCAGCGTTCACCTCTCAACACATTCATACAGAGAAAGAGGCTGCCATACAAGGTGCCTAACATTAAACACACAATCACACATCGTTGGCCATCACCTGGGAAATATCACAAGGGAGTAAGATGATGTCAAATGTATTTTAATAACTTATTGTTGGAGGAAAAAAGACCCAGGATTGGCAAAAAGAAAACAGGACCTCCCCACCAACATCTTAGGTTCAGAACAGTTGAGTAGGTATAGGGATCTTCACAGGTAAAAACAAGGCAATAAAAACTTGCTGCAGTTAAGTTTTACGTAGCAAACACTTGGACTCCCAAGGGGGAAAGAGACATTGGTTGTGCTGTGGCCCACATATCCTTGTTCTAATGTTTTCTATGGTGTCAAATGTTACGTTATTTGAAAGACTTAGCCTAACTTTTGAAACACTTACCTCTGAAGTTTCAAAGACCAATTTATTTTTTAAATCCTTGTTACACACACAGTTTCTACTTTGAAAATGAGATAGTAAACTGAATACATTGATTATATTTTACTACATTATATTAAATCACATCACATCTCACATGGCAGAACATTAACTGGATTAAATCCGACTACAACAGTATATGGGATCCTGTACTATAGGATGCTTCAGGTGGTCTGTTGATTTAGCAATGTCTGAGTTAGCAAACTGATGAATGCTGTAAAAGGTGGTTGAAAAATACAAAAAAAGCTAGTAAGTAAACTCTAAACTTGGCGACAACGTTTTCATCGATAGCTTCCTCCCCGGTTCAGGTTTCTACCGACAACATTTTCAACCTTTCCTTTGTTGGCTTCAGGACTGTTGTGAACGACAAGGATTGTGCCAAGAGCTTCATCATGTCTTCATCATGAGCCTGAGTCTTCATCATGAGCCTGAGTCTTCATCAGGAGCCTGAGTCTTCATCATGAGCCTGAGACTTCATCATGAGCCTGAGTCTTCATCATGAGCCTGAGACTTCATCATGTCTTCACCATGAGCCTGAGTCTTCATCATGTCTTCATCATGAGCCTGAGTCTTCATCATGTCTTCACCATGAGCCTGAGTCTTCATCATGAGCCTGAGTCTTCATCAGGAGCCTGAGTCTTCATCATGAGCCTGAGACTTCATCATGTCTTCATCATGAGCCTGAGTCTTCATCATGTCTTCACCATGAGCCTGAGTCTTCATCATGTCTTCATCATGAGCCTGAGTCTTCATCATGAGCCTGAGACTTCATCATGTCTTCACCATGAGCCTGAGTCTTCATCATGTCTTCATCATGAGCCTGAGTCTTCATCATGAGCCTGAGTCTTTATCATGAGCCTGAGTCTTCACCAAGAGTCTGAGTCTTCATCATGTCTTCATCATGAGTCTGAGTCTTCATCATGTCTTCATCATGAGTCTGAGTCTTCATCATGAGTCTGAGTCTTTACCATGAGTCTGAGTCTTCATCATGAGTCTGAGTCTTCATCATGAGCCTGAGTCTTCATCATGTCTTCACCATGAGTCTTCATCATGAGCCTGAGTCTTCATCATGTCTTCACCATGAGACTTCATCATGAGTCTGAGTCTTCATCATGTCTTCATCATGAGTCTGAATCTTCATCATGTCTTCATCATGAGTCTGAGTCTTCATCATGAGTCTGAGTCTTCACCATGTCTTCACCATGAGTCTGAGTCTTCATCATGTCTTCACCATGAGTCTTCATCATGAGCCTGAGTCTTCATCATGTCTTCACCATGAGTCTTCATCATGAGCCTGAGTCTTCATCATGTCTTCACCATGAGTCTTCATCATGAGCCTGAGTCTTCATCATGTCTTCACCATGAGTCTTCATCATGAGCCTGAGTCTTCATCATGTCTTCACCATGAGTCTTCATCATGAGCCTGAGTCTTCATCATGTCTTCACCATGAGTCTTCATCATGAGCCTGAGTCTTCATCATGTCTTCACATGACGGTCCTGCCTGACTCTCATCATACTACTTCCCTGATGGCTCCCACAGGATTGTTGACATCCTCGTGGATTCATCTTCTTATTATAGACACATGCATTTCCAAACATTTGGACTACCTATGCTGTAAATGTATTATCTCTTTGATTTACACACGGCATCTATTGCACGTCTGTCCGTCCTGGGAGAGGGATCCCTCCTCTGTTGCTCTCCCTGAGGTTTCTCCCATGTTCCCCTTTAAACTGTGGGGTTTTTCTCTGGAAGTTTTTCCTTGTACGATGTGAGGGTCTAAGGACAGAGGGTGTCGTATTGTCATACTGATATTCTGAACAAACTGTGCTGTTGTATTTGCTGTAAAGTGTCTTTACTGTAGGATATTTTTATTATATGTACAGCACTTTGGCTCGACCAAAAATCGTTTATAAATGTGCTATATAAATAAAACTTGAATTGATTTGATTTGATTTCACCATGAGCCTGAGTCTTCATCATGAGCCTGAGTCTTCATCATGAGCCTGAGTCTTCATCATGTCTTCATCATGAGCCTGAGTCTTCATCATGAGCCTGAGTCTTCATCATGTCTTCATCATGAGCCTGAGTCTTCATCACGAGCCTGAGTCTTCATCATGTCTTCATCATGAGCCTGAGTCTTCATCATGTCTTCATCATGAGCCTGAGTCTTCATCATGTCTTCATCATGAGCCTGAGTCTTCATCATGAGCCTGAGTCTTCATCATGTTTTCACCATGAGCCTGAGTCTTCATCATGTCTTCATCATGAGCCTGAGTCTTCATCATGTCTTCACCATGAGCCTGAGTCTTCATCATGTCTTCATCATGAGCCTGAGTCTTCATCATGTCTTCACCATGAGCCTGAGTCTTCATCATGAGCCTGAGTCTTCATCATGTCTTCACCATGAGCCTGAGTCTTCATCATGAGCCTGAGTCTTCATCATGTCTTCACCATGAGCCTGAGTCTTCTAGTGTTCATTTTGTTGACTAAAACTATGACAAAATATGTTCGTCAACAACCTTTTTTTCCATGACTAAGACGAGACGATGACGAGACGGCACCGACGTCAGTAAACAATAACTGTAACGATATCAACATGCAATATCGTTGACGAAAAATGACGAGATGAACATTTAGTTTACTAAATAAAAACGTTGCCAAACTCTCTCTTTACTTTCGTTGACGAAAAAGGAGGAGACGAAATATTATCAGAGATAACGTTACATCTGATAGTCAGTTTTTTTCCCCAGCAGTTACATTTCCGGTGCTGCGGCTGGGCACCAGTTGTGTGTCTGTGCTGCGCGCGGTACATTTGAATTACACGGGGCCAGTGGCACACTTTGGGTGTTTCTCAATCGCGAGTACGCTTGCTTGGTAGCACATGTCTGCCGAGCATCTTGCTTCAGAAGCGAGGCAAGAATACTTCCTGGCATTCGGAAAACGAAGAGTGGAACAGGCTAGCAAGTGTGCGTCATATGAGAGGCACCGCCTTACATCTTCCGCCACAGATTTGGGGAAATTGGTCCGTGCGCAAAGCATTGTGGGGATTTTAAGACTCGGGTCTAACAAACCTTATTTAACAGAAAGGAAAATGGCAACAACAGGGCTTGGGAGCAGCGACACGTGAGTGACGAGTTGTGTACAGACCCGACGGGTAATAGTGGATTATGACGGAAATGTTACAATCCTGTCCGTTAAAATGACGGACAACGAAAAAGTCTAACGCCACCCAACATCTTGGGAGAAAGAAACGAGGTGATGTTTGGGCCCATTTTCGCTACAATGAGGCGGAGAAAAAAAGCGAATGCATTGCTTTATCACAAGGGAAGCAATGTGGCCATAAAACAGCTGGTAAAAACACCACAAACCTGACCAGATAGGCTACTCTCTGCAAAGCTGCATTCTTAATCATTCAACCTGTGTTTTTCATCAAATTCTTCTTCGAGTCCGTAGCAATCTCAGATGTCGTTCTGCCAGTATCGGGCACAGGCCACAGCTGATGGGGTAGGTTCTGCCAGGTCTTCTGGACTACACCGGGGGGGCATCGGCACATTCCAGTAGGTGGGACATTGTCTGCACTGATCCACAGCTGCACGTGTCTTCTGTGGTGTAGTTCCACACTTTCATCAGTGCTTTGCACCTCCCCTGTTCCACACGCAGTCTATTAAGTGACTTCCAGGTTGTCCAGCCAAGGTCGTGGCCACTAGCGAGGCTTACCGTTGGTGTGATTCCTCTGTCCAACCATTCAAGAGCTTGTGTGTCATGTCTTTGCCATTCATCTTCCCAGATGTTGGTCCTTGCTGCTTGTTTGGTTGTTTGGATGGGCAGGACTGTCTGCACAAAACTGGCTCTGGATCGGAGCCTGCGTGGGGGTGCTACGTGGCCATTTCATCAAATAAGGATAAGCTTATTGTGAAATAAATTTGACTAAAATGACAAATTATTGGTTTTGGCTAGAATAGCTTGACTGAAATGTTCAATATAATCTGATGACTAATAAATACTAAAATGTCAACAGTTTTCATTGACAAAAAGTAGACTAAAATAGTTAGTTTTCTTTGACTAAAATGCTCAGACTTTTAGTCGACTAAATCTTGACTAAATAAAAACAGGATGAAGGTGACTAAATCTGACTAAAACTAAGGACATTTGACACAGGACTAAGACCAAGACTATGAAAGAATAGCTGACAAAATCAACACTAGTCTTCATCATGTCTTCACCATGAGCCTGAGTCTTTATCGTGTCTTCATCATGAGCCTGAGTCTTCATCATGTCTTCACCATGAGTCTGAGTCTTCATTTCTTAACACTTATTGGACACTATGCAGTAAATAAAGAAGGTGCACATAAGCAAACCTTGAGAGAAAAGTGTGACTTTGGTAGTCTAGAAAAATCCACTGATGCTCCTCCTTGATCCTCCACTCTGCTGAGTGTCCAGCTACACCTCCCCATACTCAGCTGTTACAGTGTCAGGACGTTAAAAGCCCCTCAAGACATGAATATTCATAATTTTCTAACCTTCTTGTATATTCTGGGGCCGTGGATCCCTGGACAGGACACATTAGGAAGCACTGCATGAATTATAAGCAGGTGCAAAGAGCGTGGACGCCCAGTAAAAATAGATGTGTCAGGCAGGAACTTGTCAGGAAGGAGATGATGTTGCAGTTCTGCCGTTTCAAAATGGCAATCATTAAAACTTCACTGAACCGACCTCGTTCACGCCTTTACTTCTTCAGAATAAAGGTTCCTTTAGAAAAACAGATGCTTTTGAGATATTTTCCCAGCAGTATTTGTTTTGTACTGGGACTTATTCACAATACGAAACAAATACACCGTACAACAAACAATTATCATCATACAGAGCTATTTAAACATGATTGACTGGTAAAAGATGCATCTTTTGAGTGTAGCTAGAACAAAAGACTTCTGAGTCCTCCAGTAGAACACTCATTGAATGAGCTTTTAAGTCTGTTACAAGCATTGTGTAAGTGATGGCCTTCTAAATACAAAACCATTCTGTTTATCTGGGTGATGGGATTTTTCCATTGGAATTTGAAATTTCACAGAAAAGATCTGTGGCAAACACATGTTTATGATACTTAAACGTTTGGTGCAGCAGGATCATTTCCTAATATTAACACCTCTTTGTGATTTTTAAAGCGTAAATTCAATTGCCAGAAGTAAATAACTATCGATAGGCTATTAAGGAACTATTTTACGTTCGCATTGGTGCAAATCAGCATCGATAAAGGCGGGCTTGTGTTGGCAAAATGATGTTTAGCAGTCTAAATTAGTCACTTGTTAGCACCTATTTTATGATTGAAGCTTCAGACATTCAGAATGACAATGGTATCTGTTTACAGCATCTCACCCTCAACGTGGTTTGGTGTCATCCTGATGGCAGATTGTATCCGGAATTGGCACTGGCAAAGACTTACTTGAGTATTGGAAATTTAAATAGCTGACTATATAAATAAAAACAGCTAATAACTCTTGGAAAGGACGTCAAAACACGAGAAGAGGAGAAAATAAAAAATACTCTCGACAACTTTTGGAAAGGTTTGTCCAATCATGAGCTTTGTTGGGGGAGGCGTGTGGTGCAGTGGGTTGTGTGGTTGTGTGGTTGGTTTTCGGATCAGGTGGTCACAGGTTCAAACCCCACTGCAGTCAGCATGTCGTTGTGTCCCTGGGCAAGACACTTCCTGTGGGGATTGTCCACAGTATTGAGTATGTAAGTCGCTTTGGATAAAAAGCGTCTAACAAGTAACATGTAATGTTGGTAGCAGTCTGCAGAATAAATTCAGTGCAAGGCTCCTCTGCACTGGCACTTGCATAACATGAAGTACCCAAAAAACTCAATTGAATTGATGCTAATTTATCACTTCAAATTGGATTGTAATGGTCTGCCATCTTTCAACATTTTTGCCATTGAGGATAGCCCTCCTCCATCAGTCAGACATGCCTGTAAAAATAACTTACTTTCAAATACCCCATACATGTGTTGTATGTATTTTTATGCCAAACCAAGGTATTGAGCTTCTAATAACCAAAATGTGTATCTGCCAGTCAGTAGTGAGGTCATTTGGAAAAACCTAAATATAGCCCTTGTGTCTGCAGCGAGCACACTGGATGAATAATTGTGGGAGCCTGCAGGGGATAATGATTCTGCAGCATGCCAGTGTGAGAGAAATGTTTGAGGCTTCTTGAGAAACTGGGGAAAGCTCAACCCAAAGTGGAGGAGAAAAGAGACGTGTGCTCCCAGTATCTGAAAACAAGATTCAGAAGAGACAAAGAAGAAGCAGTGGGGCTGAGAGCACATTATGAATATATAATAAGATACTGTATATATAGTGATAAGTATTACTGCAAATTATTGTATTGCCAGCCAGACTCTTACGAAGTCATAAGGACATTGTCTAGAGAATGTGCAACTTTCTTAAATTAATTATATTTTCAAGCCTCCAGGAAATGCAGCAGTTGTTGGAGCAAATGTCTGTAGTGGCCAAATAATGGTACAACAACTTCCATGTCAGTTTGTGAAATCATTGGGATAAAAAAAACCTGAATTGTGTTATTTTTACTTTTTAATTCATTTCATTGACCCAGAAATAAACAGATCTTTTTGTTCACTAGTGTTAGGCCATTCTGGCTTCATGCGCCACTGGGCCACGTTCATAGAAATGAACTGAAGATCTTCACATTGCTAGAGCATTCTCTCTCTCCTTTGTCGTCATCCTTCTGTGCCTCTGTGCTGTACGGTAATTTGGAGAGGATTTGTTGGACCCTTGTTTTGTTTTTTTAAACAATATATTTATTGATTTTTTCAATTTTCACAACACAATAATGACGTAGCACATACATGACAAGTACATAATTACAAAGCAAAAAGACAAAAAAAAAGAAAATTACAAAAAACAAACAAACAAACAGCTCAGTCTCAAACATACACATATGTAGGTGGTTACAGGAGTATCACATTTATGATTGATGATGAATTTATGATGACAGGTGATTCATGAGGTTCCTTTAACAATAATAGCCGACAATTCAGGTCCAAGGAAATCTAAGTAAGGCTGCCAGATTTTATAGAACTGATCAGATTTGGCATGTAAAACATTTGTGAGATATTCCAGGGGAACCAACTCAAATATAATGTTGCGCCAGCCTTTGAGAGATGGGACCTGATCCTTAATCCACTGTAATAAAATATTTTTCCTAGCAGCAAAAGTAAGGACATTATATAATCTTCTGTTCGCAGCAGTAGGTAGTGATTTGACTGGTAGACCTAAAATCAAAGACAGCGGGTCCATATCTAAATGTCTATGAAATATCTTCTCCATTTCAACTAATATGTCAGACCAATATTTCTGAAGTTTGCAGCATGACCAGAAGCAATGGGTCAGGGTTCCTATTTCTGTTTTACATTTTAGACACATGGGGGAGAGTGAGGGGTTAAAACAGTGCCTGCGATTAGGGGATATATGTATCCTGTGTATAATTCTCAATTGTATTGCTTTTGCTCTGGCACATATGGATATCTTTTTGGCATAATTCCAGACATCTTCCCATGTCTCCTCATCGATAGTCACTGACAATTCCCTCTCCCAAGCCCCTTTGACTCTTTGCGTATTATTAGGAGTCATGCCTCGCAATACTTCATAAAACAAACTGAGAGACAATCTCCCTGGTTGACGGTACAGGAATTTCTCAATGACAGATACTTCCCTGTGATCTATAAGGGTTGTATTCTTGGTGATATAATGCCTGATCTGCAAAAAACGAAAGAAGTCGTGTCTTGGGAGCTGATACTTTGTCCTCAATTGATCAAATGACATGAGACAACTGTCATTGAACAAGTGCCCCAATTTAGTTAAGCCTTTGTTACGCCACTGCTGAAAGCTAGGGTCCATTACTCCTGGCAAAAAGTCTGGGTTGTTGGTTATCGGGGTGAAAATGGAAGTCAATTTGAGCCTCCCTTCCATACGGCGAGATGAGCGCCATGCTTTCAAAGCATTCATTGTGATTGGGTTGGTACATTTTTCTTTTATGTTTTTAAAACTCCCAAAATACAGTAAGTCCTGTAGAGCACATTTTGATAATGAGGATTCAATATCCAACCATGTAGAAGAGACATCATTCTTTATCCATTGAGATATTGCTGTCAGGTGAGCACAGAGCTGATACACTTTAATATTTGGCAGGTCTAAGCCACCCATAGAGCCAGGCAGCTGCAGCACCGACATTTTTAGTCTAGGTCTACGTTTGTTCCATATGAAAGAGCTAAGCCAGCTGTTCAGATCCTTAAGCACCCTGTTTGAAAATAAAATAGGAATCATCTGAATGGGATAAAGCAACCTGGGTAATACATTCATTTTAATCAGAGCTATTCGCCCAAGCCAGGAGATAGGGAGTGAGGTCCAGCGATCTAAATCTTGTTTTACCTTATCAAATAATGGAGTAAAATTGGCTTTGTACAGTTGATTAAATGACGGGGTAATAAATATACCTAAATATACAAAACCGGATGGAGACCATTTAAAAGGAAAGGATGGCATTGTATTTGGTATAGTCCTAAGACTACCCAGAGGCATAGCTTCGGATTTATTTAAGTTGATCTTATACCCAGAAAAATTACTAAACCAATCTACCCTCTCAATGAGAGCTGGGACTGATATCTCAGGCTGGGATAAAAACACTATGACGTCGTCCGCATATAAACTTATTTTATGACATATCTCTCCAAGCTGCAAGCCATGTATGGAAGGCGTGGCTCTAATGATCTCAGCCAGTGGCTCAATGGCTAGCGCAAAGAGGAGAGGAGACAGTGGACAGCCCTGCCTGGTGCCTCTATGTGTTGGAAAGTACTCTGATCTTAATCCGTTAGTTACAACAGCCGCTTGTGGGTTGGTGTACAGTATTCTCACCCATTTCAAAAAGTTATTGCCAAGACCAAATTTGTCCAATGTGTAGAATAGGAAGGACCACTCTACACGGTCAAATGCCTTCTCTGCATCCATGGAAAGCACCAATCCATCTATAGAATCATTTTCAAAGGCCTGTATAACGTTCAAAAGACGTCTTACATTGTTTGTAGAATTACGGCCTTTTATAAAACCAGTTTGGTCCTCTCTAATTAGTATAGGCAAAAGGTCCTCCAAACGAGTTGCTAGAATCTTAGAAAGCAATTTCCGGTCTACATTCAAGAGTGCTATTGGCCTGTAGGAGGCACAAGATTCTGGGCATTTCCCCTTTTTTAATATAAGAGATATGTTTGCTTCTCTCAAAGTCTGCGGTAATTCTGTCGTAGTAAATGAATGATTAAGCATTTCGAGTAATGGTTCTAGAAGCAGGCTGCTAAATTCTTTATAAAATTCACAGGTTAGTCCATCTGGTCCTGGTGACTTTCCACTCTGGAGATTTTTAATGGCATTGATAAGTTCCTCTTTTGTGATTGGGCCATTAAGGAGGCTTCTTTGTTCCTCTGATATTGTTGGAAGATTAATCTTAGCAAAAAAGTCCTCCATTAAATGAGGCGCGTCACTGGTCTGCTCTGAACAATACAAATCAGTGTAAAATGTTTTGAAGCAGTCATTTATTAATCTATTTTCATATATCCTGTTACCTTCTGAATCAACAATGGCAGCTATGGACTGGGACTCTGCTTTTTTTTTGGCAAGGTACGCTAGACATTTCCCTGGTTTATCACCATGTTCATAAAACCTTTGCTTAACATATCTAATTTTCTTCTCTGCCTCTTTAGTAAGGAGACAGTTTATAGCTGATTTGAGGGCAGATATTTCTTCCCATAAAGTAGGTGATGGTGAGTTGATATAAGCTTTTTCCTTGTCTGTCAGTTCAATTGCTAAGTTATTTTGCTCTCTACGTTTTTGGCGCCTCTTAGTGGATGTATAAGATATAATCAGGCCTCTTGCATAGGCTTTGCAGGTTTCCCACAAAAGTGATGGATTGTCCGTTGATGGTAGGTTAATCGACAGGAATACTTTAAATTCAGTTATAAAATAGGATATAAAGGTGTTGTCTTTCAGTATAACACTATCCAGTCTCCACTGCCTAGGCTGGTTTATTGGATTCTTAAGCTTTAAGTCCATAACCACGGCGGCATGGTCGGATATAATTATACTCCCAATGTCACAAGATAGTATGGAATGCATGTCAGCTTTAGGTAGAAAAAAATAGTCAAGCCTAGTCTGACACCCATGGGGAGCTGAGAAGAAAGTATATTCCTTGTTAGCGGGGTGGAGGTTCCTCCATACATCCTCAAATCCAAAATCTTTGCAAATAGAACGAAGAGCATTTGCTTGACGAGAGGGAGCATTAGTGCTATGGGGGAACCTGTCTATTAGTGGGTTCATTATACAATTAAAATCACCTCCTATAATGACTGTATCAGCTGTCATTTCTGCAAGTTCCATAAACATATTAGTAACGGTATCTGGTGGGTGACCTGGCGGATGATAAACATTCATAATAAGAATATCTTGCCCTTGTAAACTGCCCTTAATTATCACATACCGACCCTTCTTATCTTTTATACATTTTACAATTTTAAAGGGCAGATTCCGTTTAATAAGTATAGCGACACCCCTACTTCTAGTTGTAAATGATGAATAGAATATTTGCCCATATGCTCCATGTTGAAGCCTTGAGTGTTCTGTGTCATCAAGGTGAGTTTCTTGGACTAATGCAATGTCTATATTTTCCTTCTGCAGAAAGGAAAATACTTTTCTGCGTTTTATGGGGCTATGAATCCCTCGTATGTTCCATGTACAAATCCTAAGTTTATTTGCCATTATCTAAACTTTTTATGTAGTTATATGACTGGGAATGTCCTGACACCATCTCCTCAATAAACATAATGATATAGTGACTGAGCTGTGTAACACAATAAACTAAACAAAGCACATAAAATACTAAACTAACACATAACAGAAATGGGGAAAAGTCCCTACTAAGCGTGTAGGGAATCTCACTCTTCCTCCTTCCCACAGCCGAAAGCCATGGAACAAACCAAGCGTTATACTCACGCCTATCCATAGAAACAGAACAAGTTTCATTTCGCACACGGCAACATAACATGGCAAGTTAAATAAGAAACAAAATCAAAACAACGCCATGGAATTATGTGAGTACTTACTTCACAACATTAGACCACAAAGACGAATTTTCCAACCTCGGGTGTTACAGTCCAGTCAGTTATCAGAGGCAGTAACATCACTCGCGTAAAAGTCCCAGCTGCGGATCAGCAGTCTGCGCACCGCAGTGTTTTCCCCAGCAGTATCAAAAACAATACCCATCTTCCTCAAGTCAAATTATCAGTGCCCGCTTATTATTCTTTGCAAGAACTGAATTGTCCAGCATTGGGGTATATGTTTCAGTTGGTTCCATCAAGCGATTCAGCAAATGCCGCGGCACCCCCCGGTGTATCGAACCTCCTTTCCGTGCCGTTGATCATCACCTTGAGCGTTGCCGGGTATATCAGCGCATAATCGATACTCTTTTTCCTCAGCCGGTATTTAATCTCATCGAAGGCTTTGCGTTTTTTTACCACGGCCGCTGAGAAGTCATTGAAGAAGGAAATCCTTGGACCCGTGTGGGCGAGGTGGCCCGTCTCTGAACCAAGCTTGCGGGCAGCATTCATAACCAGTTGTTTGTCGGCAAAGTTGTGAAACTTCAGTATGATCGGCCTGGAGCGTTGTTCGGGGCCGGGCTTCGGTGCCATGGAGCGGTGTGCACGATCCAGCTTGATTCTCCCCTTCCTGGTCGTCATTTTAAGATAGTCTGGTAACCACTTTTCAATGAATCTGACAGGATCCGGTCCTTCTGTACCCTCCGGTAGTCCAACCAAACGTACATTACACCTCCGTCCTCGGTTATCCAAATCATCGATGTGCTCCAGCATTCCGCTCACCTGCTTCTCCAGACGAGTCACTTTAGACTGTAACGAATCAGCCGCAGTTTCCACGTTTGCAATTCTGTCCTCAGCCTCGCAAACACGGGCTCCAAGCGCCTGAATTTGAGTTGTTTGATCCTTTATGGCTGCAAGCACTGTGTCTATTTTAGCGTTGAGAACCTTAGTTATGTTTTCTGTAATGTTGTCCATTGCTTTTAGAATATTTGGATCCGTGTTACTGCTGCTGCTAGCATGTTCAGGTGCGCTAGCTTGTGCTACCCCGCCATGCTCCTCGTCCTCCGTCTCGGTCGTCTTTGCTTTCTTTTGTCTGGTCATGTTGTCCGAAGTTTTTGAAAAGTAGTACTCCAGGGTCATTATATAGTAACAGCGATCATAAACTATGATAATTTCGCCATGAAATGTGATTAATAAACGGATTATTTAACAGTTATAGCCGGAGCTCAATGAAACACGTCTCTTCTCTACGCCGCCATCTTGTTTCCCTGTTGGACCCTTGTTAATGCATCACTGGGATTCCTCAGGGCTCCATCCTGGGTCCCCTCCTCTTTTCTCTGTACACACATTTGCCTGGCTCTGTCAATCCCTCTCATGGCTTATCCTGCCAAAGCTACACACTCAACATATTTTTTCATTTTCCCATTTGATCCCATTTTCATTCAGATTTGTTAACAAAAATCGAAACTGGTGTCTCCTTCAGCCTTTGTGTTTGTTTCTGTCCTCTCTCAGAAGTTATTGTTTGGAAAGGCTTTGCCACAACAGTCAACCGATTTGTTCCACAATCTCGCAAATCACAGTAATGGCTGGTTATAGAACTGACAAAGAGCCTTTTTTGTCATGTAGTAGGACTTGGTTTGAAAAGTCATAAACTATAGTAATACAATAATTAGGGTTAGAGTTCAACTTTCCCTTTATTGATGATATAAAGGCTGATGGCATATGGGTGATGCTACGTCATGAGTTCTCAAGCAGGGATGCAGATGGAAGTGGTCACAAAATCACCATAAAAAGGATTGACATAGTCCTCTTTATGAAGGATGTCATTCTACGAAATGTTTTAAAATAGGGAAGAAAGAAAGGGTAGGGAGCAGTTAAGTGTTTCAATGGGAAGATCAACAATTGAATGAAATGTGGGCAAAACAGAATAAAGATGTTTTATTTGAAGTGACTGAGGGGGAATCATGTGGACACACAGAGAAGTGTTTACCTTGGAGGAGGCCGTGTTCATTCAGCCATGAAGGCCGGGCCAGCCCCTGATGTTTCTGGACAAACGCCGCTGCTCTCTGTCCTTTTCAACAAGCTCTTTCCTGTTTGGGTCTAAATGGAAAGCCCTCCGGGTCCGTCCTGATATACTACTCTCTCTGCCTCTCATTGTCTGTCTCTCTTTGCGTGTGTGAGTGAGTTCATCTGGTGAGAACCAGCTCTCAACTGGAACATCCTGTCGGGCTGCGTAAAACTACCTTATTACTAGGGATGGGTATCGTTTGAAATGTATCGATTCCGATTCCGATTCGTCACGTTACTACAGGTCCTTACAGATAGCTACGTAGCCTTAGCCTACGTCCGTGCAGATATGTAGGCTTTCTTTGCAATACTAAAGGGTTAGTCTACCGCGTTTAGGAACCGTTAAGCAGAACTAAAATTGTGTATTTTGTATGGGTACCCGGTACCCGGCATTTTCTTATCGGTTCTCATCTGGAACCGAGTTTCGGTTCCCAACCCTACTTATTACACATGATACTACCATAAACAGGGTCATGCCAACCAGGCAAGTGTAAATCAAAATGAGCGTGGGGATAACAGCTGAGTTCACCTGTGCTCGTCTTATAAGCCTTAAGCTTGCCACTAATGGAGCAAAACAAATAGGGAGTTACTGAATAGATGAAACAAAGTGATGTAATAAGGATATACATTTTTTTTCTGTTTATCGTTACTATTACAAAAAAATCTGAATTGGGACATATTCAAAGAAATATGGGATTATTGCAGGATAACACTTAAGAAACATTTTAAACATGCACCCACATTACTACATTCAATTACATTACATTCAATTACAGGGTATTTGGCTGACATCTTTATCCAAAGAGAATAAGTTACATCTCAATACCCTAGAAAGGCCTACAGGAGTAATTGAGGCTTAGGTATCTTGCCCAATGATACTTCGCCATGTTGACTGCAGGGCTAGGAATTGAACCTGTAACCCCCTGACCCACATAAATGAGTCCCGCTTTGCTTTTTGTTTTGGCATCCATGTCTGTGCCTCTTAAGGTCCTGACACATCAAGCCCATTATTGGCCGTAGGTCCCTTCGGAGTCATCAGTGAGCAACTATGTGCATCTTTACCAAAAAGAGAATGGTCCTTCTCTCATTTATCTTTGAAGCATGTTCAAATGTAGTGTCTTTTTTTGAAGAATGCTATAATTTTGCTTGCTTACCTAGTTCAAATATAATAAATGATTTTTTTCCAGAAAAGATCAGCACAGTGGAGTCGTTTCTACACTTCTTTCTTTAGACTGCTACAACAAGCTTAACCAATAAGAGAGGAGGACAGCCTGTATGTTGCCTGAGAGGCTATACCCAGGGCAAAGAATGTTCCCACAGTAATAGATGCTGCTGCTGAAGCTTATGGAGTGCTGCAGTGATGACGTATTGTTGTCGGTTAACATTGTTAACGATGCTCTCTTGACCAAAAGCAATGGGATTTTCCATTGGATTTTGTAATATAGAAAAAAAAGATCTGTGGCAAACAAACATTTATGACACTGAGATATTTTTTTCAGGACAATCTCCACATATTAACAACACTTTATGAGATTTGAAGTGTAAATGAATGTGCCAAAAGTAAAAAGCTAACGTAATGCTATTAACAAACTACAAAATGGTTAAATTACTTCACATCAGTAACGCAAAGATAAAGGTGGCTAATGTTCGGTGTGATGTCGTTTAGAAGTCACTTTTTAGCTATGCATGTTTTTAAAGAACGTAAATGTTTAAAACATTTACCAGTGGTCTATTTATTGATGTCTTACATGATCTCAAAGAAAACGTGTGAATCTCTTGTGTTAACCACAGACCTTATTTACGGCAATTAACCAAAAAAACATCAACTTTGGGACAAGAAAGCATAAAATGCTGACTAATTTCTGGTTTTAAGACTGAATCCTGCACCACTCTATGACTATTATTGTAGGGACTTAACTGAAAGCAACATATATGACTTTATCTGTATGTTTTATTAACTTGGTGCAGCTCTCCCTGGCTGAAAGAGAAAAGAACGTTTACACTGAATCCTTCTGTAAATCACACTCAGACATATCTAACCGTAGAGCATTACACCATGTCCCTTCTGTGTGCCGTAGGATTTACAGTTACCACAGTGTCTTCCTCTGAATAAAGTGTTGCCATGATAACCATGTTGGTTCTGTTCCAGTGCTGGTGCAGCGTAAAAGAGTCCTGCTGCTCAGCCACCTGCCACACCATCACCAAATCCTGAGCATCATCACATGCTGCCAACCAGTGCATGCCAAAACCTTCAGTACACAATGTTCATGTGAAGCAAATACAAATGCAGTCAAATGTAAAGGACGATCAGATGACATGCGTGTGGTCAACATATTGGACAACATGAGACAATGTGGTCGTTTCTAAACGTACAATTAACCAAGAAGATGAGAAACACAGTAACTACAGTACATTACTTTAGGCGCTTAAAATGATCATCTTATTATGCTGCACTTCTGGTTCCTTTGTCTCGAAGATCTGTGGTTAACACAAGCTTAAGAGATTTTCATGTTTGTACTACGACATCAAATATGTCAATGAAAACCCCACTGGTGAGTGTCTGAAGCTTCTATATATGTCTTAGAAACCACGGTTGCTAACAAGTGACTAAACAAGACTAGTAAATGACACCTTTAGCTTAGCGCTGTTGACTCCGAGTCTTGTGACCGGGATGTAGGTCCTTTTTAGTCAAGCATTAGCTTTTTACCTCTTTTGATTACATTTGAGCTTTACAGTAATAATCATAAAAGTGGTGTAAATATGTGAAGATTATCCTGCTGGACAGAATGTGTGAGTATAATTAACATGTGCTTGCCAAAGATCTTATTTTCTGTAATATTCAAAATTCCAATTAAAAAAAACCCATTGCTTCGGTCGGCCTACAAAATCTGAGGGCCAATGGGCATCTGAAATATTTGAAGAAAAAACAAGCAGCTGTTAAATGTGAGGGGTGAAAACGTTCCCAAAAAGCTTACAATGAAAACCAATGTTTTTTTAAAATCTTTTAATAACCCTGAACATTTTGAACATATTGTACTCAAATTCTTCCTCATTGAATTTAAATATATAAACATCCACACACTTTGGACCCTTTTTAAATGTATATATCTGTATATATTTGTAAGTAGTAGGTTGGTGTTTTATTGTGTTTTTGTTTTTTTAATTAAACTGTATGTTATATAGTGTATTCTATCGATTCTATAAAGATATATATACTTCTAATATGGATATGCATGTATTTACTGTTTATTTTTTGTTTTATTTTATTTTGTATCTCATCTGCTATTATCTTCCTAAAAAAAATACAAGAGAGACACAATGTGAGGTTGCCCTCCCTGTGGCTAGAGGCTGCCAACAGAGGTAACAATCAAACAGAAAAGAGTGGGCTTGGTAATATACATAGAACCAATAAATGTTCTTACTAATGCATTGAGTCAAATAAACATAATAAAAAAAGAAACGAACGTTACATGCCGCTGGTTATTTAAAAATGACAGCTTTTTGCATTTCTGGGAATTGTCTCAGATTTAAAGGTGCTGTTCTGTTAACACAAATAACGAGAAGACAAATCCATCACCATAACTGCCTTGTTAACATGCCGCTGTAACAAAACAATTCCCCAATACGGGATCAATAAAGTGCTAATCTAATCTAATGTGTTACAGTAAATGCTGGTCCTGGACAGGCCCTGATGTATGCAGCACCTTATTGAAATGGGCAGCACTACTTCAAAGCAATAAAAAAATCTCTCAGCTGAAAACTGTCAAGTCATCATTCCTCTCTCTTTGAACTCGAAGGACTGAATTATTGACACTGACAGGCAAACTGTTTCCTCAGTAAAGTCCACGCGGCTCGCTGCAGAGTGTACACTGCACCAGGAGAGCAGCATCAAACATTCACCAGCTGGTTCTCCTCCAAGCTCCAGGGGAAACACACATGCAATCTGATGGAAGCCTTTGAGGAATGTGCTCAATGCTAATCTGACGCTGCTGACCAAACTCTGCAGGGTTTCTGAGGGCTAACATGGCCACGAGATCATCAAGAGAGGATGGAGCTGTTCATCTCTTTCATTAAAGATGGGAGAAATGGTAACATTGATAGTGACCAGGGGGTAAGATGTTACACTGAATGTATGTTTGAGTATTATGCATCCATTATGTGTTAGCTATATCTTATAGGTTATGGTAAATCATTTTTTTCCTTTTTCTCTTTTTTCTCTTTTTCTGATTTGTGGATGGTTGTGTAGTTATTTAATCAATTTAAGTGTTTGATTTGATATGTACAGTGGTGTTAAGTAACTAAGTACATTTACTTAAGTACAATTTTGAGAAACGTGTACTTATAGTATTTCAATTTACCCCACTACAGTTCAGAGGTAAATGGTGTACTTTTCCTCCACTACATGTATTTAATCCCTTTAGTTACTTTACAGATGTGGATGAATGATGTGAAATATAATCAAGTGTTAAATCAGACTTTAGTTCCACCTGGAGTAAATTCACAAGCTACCCTGCAGTATACAAAGTCATTCAAACTAGCTGCACCTTCACCAGCTTTGAGAACACTTTAATGATCAATCATTATAAAACATATCATATATTATTCTGAAATGGACCAATCTGCACAATTACTACTTTTATTTTTGGTACTTTAACTATATTTTGAGGCTAATTTTTACTTGAGTAACATTTTGAATGCAGGACTTTTACTGTAACAGAGTATTTCTACAGTCTGGTAGTCTTCTACTTTTACTCAAGTACAAGTTCTGAGTACTTCTCCCACCTATGGTTTTGTATGCCTTGTTAACAAATAATTTCTGAAAAATATTTTTTTTATTTTTTATTCATTTTTTTTATTTAATTTTTTTTTCTTTGAATGGAATGAATACCTATGGTGATAATTCAATGTAATACATCATTTTTATAGTCTGGTACCTGAAAAAGGTCAAATGGCACTGATGGAACCAGATATACCCAAATGTGCCGAAAGCTTATTCCGCCTGGAACTTTTTTTTGCTAAACCTCTCTAAAAAGGTCAAATTTAACTTGTTTAGCCTCAATCTTGATACAGGGTACTTATTATATGTTATAGTTTGGATTCCTAAAGCTTTTAGTCTACCATCCCATCATTCAAGGGTGGTTTTCACTATAAGTAATGTTTTTTCTTTAGGCGGAGGTAAGAATTTACCTTTTTTTACTATGTTCCATCTGAATTTACTCTGACTGAGAAAAATCTATATTGATTCTGACACTTCTACATCCAACTCACAGATGTAACCTTGCTTTGATAAAAGACATTATTCATATAACCCTTTTAGAAGTGAAGTTGTAGTCATTTGTTTTGGGCATGTCATTTTCGAGCCTGAAACCTGAAAAACAGGCTCGGGGCTTAACAGGTTAAAACCTATATTAGTGTTCATCCCAATAATAATCTATGATTAATCTCCCATTACAATACTACTTGTATTTTGGGGGAAGATAAAACACACACGTGGTGTTGTAACAAAAAGATGCATGACAAACTGGTAAGAGAAATCAGAGGGATTTTTACTTTATTATCACAAGATTTCAAAATTATTGTCATGAAGTCTGACCGTTTTCAGATAGTAAACTAGAGCACAGACAAAGCCGCTCACCCTCTGTGTAATGTGCGTAACACAGGCCATTTCCTCTCTGCTGCTCTCATACTGCAGCATTTTCTGTTCCTACGGTGGTGACCCTGTCCACTATCTCACACTCTTGTACAACTTCAAGAAACAGGCGCATGGCAAAGTGCCTTTCCTCCGTTTTCATCAAATCTAAAGAATGAGTGCAGTTGTCACGGATTAGATGTGCCGTTACAGTGAAGTAGTGCTGGTACTTACTGATGTCCGCTGGTCTCCACATGTAACCTGTGCCAATTCCTCTGCTTTCCTCACTTCCAATTCTTTGTAAACATCCGTTAGTACAGGAGCAATCTTGGGTCAAATTTGGTAATGTGATTAATTTGTGTTAATTTTTTTTACGCATTAATCGCGACCATTGCATTAACATTGAGATCTTTTTTCATCACACAACACGTCTCTATCCTACAGTATACTATAGCACTCCAGACTGCAGTGGTTCCTGAAGAGTGTGCTGCAGCTCCAGGGAAGCCCTTGGGATGGGCCAAGGCTGACAAAAGATGTGCTTATTTATATTCTTTATGGTATATCCCACAACATAAAAACCAATTACTGTACATCAGCTACATTAACTACAGTACTATAAAAAGCCCTTAGTATGTGGTTATAGGGTGGCTGTGGCTAAGGGGCTAAATGAGTACCAATCCAAAGGTCAGTGGTGGAACATGTCGATTAAATCCCCAGTTCCTGTAGTCAACATGTCGAAGAGTCCAAGATACTTAACCCCAATTGCTCCTGTAAGTCTAGAGTACTGAAGTGTATGTTAGTCGCTTTGAAAAGAGCAGCAGCTAGATGACATGTAATGTAATGTAATGTCACATATTGTTGACATGACAGTTCATATTTGCCAGTTGCCATAGTGAAGAGAGGCCCTTTTTGGCACGTTTCAAAGGCCCAAAGCACTCCACAATTAACTTGCTCTGACAGTTGCTGTTTCTGATGGATGGATGATTGATGTTAAGTGAATAATCAAGAAGGAGAGCATAAAGGAGTTTGATGCGGTGGACATGGGCTTGTGAAGGCTGCAAAGGGACCCGGTTTGTCTGTTGATCTACAGTTAACACTAACTTGAAATGTGAAAACAGCAATAGCATCACATTGACCCTTTTGCACTACATTTCTTGTTAACCACATTGCACAAAACAATTGTATGGACTGTTTTTGGCTTTATAGGTCAAAGCTTGGCTGTGGCCCAGGAGGTGAATGGTTGTCTACAGTGGTTTGATCCCGAGCCCCTGCTGTCAACATGTCAATGTGTCATTAGGCAAGATCAAGACCCTAGGAAGTGCGCCAGGCATTGAAGCAATTTCCCTATTGGCCACATGTTGGAACTACAACTTCTATGTCAGTCACGTTATGCCACTAGGCCCAACAATACTTTTCCCCATTGACTTACATTGGGAAAGAGCTACTGTAAATCAGAGGTTGATGTCTTTTTTAGATAAATAAACTCCACAGTATGAACACTTGAATAGCCCCTATTTGAATGATTTAGTCCTAAAAGTTGTAAAAATAGTGGATTGGGGGCTGGGCATAGGGAATACACTTGTGCGCATGCTCAATCTCTCCAATGGATGCGGAAGATAACCGGAAGATCCAGGATGATCCGGGTATATTTCTTCTCCAGAGTCAGTCCATTTAGGCTTCATGCACACTGAGCAACTTTCATAGGAATGAATGGGGTCCCACCTCAATACTAAACCAAAATTAAATTATACCTCCTTTGAAAGCCTTGTTTTTAGTCTTACGCATCCGACCTGGAAAACATTACAGCCAATCTTATTTGTTACAGTGTACCGTGCACCAGATCCTTATTCAGAATTCCTATCAGAATTCTCTGAGTTTTTATCAACTTTGGTACTTAAAACAGATAAAGTAATTATCGTAGGTGACTTTAATATTCATGTTGACGACGATAAACATAGCCTTACTGTTGCATTTAACTGATCATATTGGTTTCCGTCAAAGTGTAAATAAACCAACCCACTGTTATAATCACACTCTCGAACCTTGTTCTGACTTATGGTATTGAAATTGAGCAACTATTAGTCGAACTGCATAATCCTGCTTTATCCGACAATTTTTTTGTAACTTTATAAGTACTGTTACTAGACTACAAACCATTAGTCAAAAGCTCCTGCAGCAGAAACCTATCTGTTACTAGACTACAAACCATTAGTCAAAAGCTCCTGCAGCAGAAACCTATCTGTTAGCACTATAGCCACATTTAAGGAAGAGATTCCATCAATAGCATCAATAGTCGATAGCATGTCTGTATGTAAGGGAGGAAACTTATACAAAATGTACACCACCCCAAATTGATCATGTTGTTGATAGTGCTACAGGTGCGCTGCGAATAAAATTAGACTCTGTTGCTCCTTTGAAAAAGAAGAAAATAAAACAACATAGACTAGCTCCATGGCATAATGCCGAAACCCGCAAAATAAAGCAAAAGTCGAGACAACTTGAAAGGATATGGCGTTCCACTAAACTTGAAGAATCTCGTTTAATTTGGCATAATACTCTCCATTAATTAACACTTGTTTATTAAATATTATGAATATGTCTTTATTATCAGGCTATGTTCCACAATCATATAAAGTAGCAGTGATAAAACCTCTTCTTAAAAAGCACAACCTCGATCCAGAGGTTTTAGCCAACTATAGACCTATTGCTAATCTTCCATTCCACTCAAATATTCCTGAGAAAGCAGTCGCAAAACAGTTGTGTGATTACTTAAAAAACAATGATTTATTTGAAGATTTTCAGTCTGGCTTTAGAACACATCATAGCACAGAGACAGCTCTGGTTAAAGTCACAAATGACTTTCTAATAGCCTCAGACAAAGGACTTGTCTCTATTCTTGTCTTGCTCGATCTCAGTGCTGCATTTGATACTATCGACCATGATATCTTATTGCAAAGACTAGAGCACTTAGTTGGCATAAAGGGAACTGCTTTAGGCTGGTTTAGGTCCTATCTATCTGAATGGCCTCAGTTTGTGTGTGTCAACGATGAATCTTCCATGCAAACCAAAGTTAGTCATGGAGTGCCACAGGGCTCAGTGCTTGGACCTATTTTGTTCACATTATATATGCTTCCGTTAGGCAATATTATAAGGAATCACTTTGTACATTTTCATTGTTATGCAGATGATACTCAACTATATTTATCAATCAAGCCTGATGAAACCAATCATCTAAATAAAATTCAAGACTGCCTCAAGGACTTAAAAACGTGGATGACCTTACATATTTTGATGTTAAACACGGCCAAAACTTAAGTTATTGTACTCGGCCCAAAGAATCTACGAAACAAATTATCTAAAGATATACTAACTGTGGATGGCATTAATTTGGCCTCCAGTGAGACTGTAAGGAACCTTGGTGTTATATTTGATCAGGATTTATCCTTTAACGCCCACATAAAATTAATCTCACGGACCGCCTACTTCCATCTACGTAACATTGCTCAAATCAGGCATATCTTGCCTCAAAACGATGCAGAGAAACTAGTCCATGCATTTGTACTTCAACACTGGATTATTGTAACTCTTTGTTATCAGGGTGTACCAAGAAGTCAGTTAAGTCGCTTCAGCTGATTCAAAATGCTGCAGCACGTGTACTAACCAGAGTTAGGAAAAGGGACCACATTACTCCTGTTCTGGCTGCCTTACACTGGCTCCCTATAGAACACAGGATAGAAAAATTATTCTTCTCGCCTACAAAGCCTTTAATGGGCAGGCGCCATCTTACCTTAAAGAACTCATTATACCCTACTGTCCTACTAGGGCATTGCGTTCCAAGAATGCAGGGTTGTTGGTTGTTCCTAGAGTCTCTAAAAGTACAATGGGAGCCAGAGCCTTTTCTTATCAAGCTCCACATTTGTGGAATCAGCTTCGGGCGGCAGACACCCTATCCGTTTTTAAGAGTGCGCTTAAGACCTTCCTTTTTGATAAAGCTTATACAGGGTTCTTACACCTTTTCCAAAGTCAAATTCAAGCACTTTTCAAGCATTTTCAAGGTGCATTTTCAAGCTTTTCAAGCATCTTACAGCTGTTGTAAATTACATATTTATATACACATACTTATACTCAAATGATTATTTCCCTAACTCACATTAAATCAGATGTTCTTTATGCTATAAACAACCAAATGTGTGTTTCATAATAGCATTCTACATGAGGATGAAAAATTAAAAATGTTAGAAAAGAAAACTAAGTTTAATATTTCAAAATGTGTGACCCATCTGTACGTAGACTGGGCATCCCATATAACCTGGCTGAGCCAATATAAAACAATCAGCCAAATAACTTTTCAATATATTATTGATTACTATTTTTGAGGTACTTTTAGGTTGGCAGTAAACACAAGTCAGAGGTAAATGGTGTACTTTGACTCCACTACATGTATTTAATACCTTCAGTTACTTTACAGATGTGGATGAATGATGTGAAATATAATCAAGTGTTAAATCAGACTTTAGTTCCACCTGGAGTAAATTCACAAGCTACTCTGTAGTATACAAAGTCATTCAAACTAGCTGCAACTTTACCAGCTTTGAGAACACTTTCATGATCAATCATTATAAAACATATCATATACAATTATTAGGGATGCTCCGATCGCCAATTTTGGAGCCGATCGCCGGAATCAGTATCGGCCGATACCGCTCTCTTTTCCTCTCTCCCCCTCTCTCTCTCTCCTGACAGCCCGTCAGTATCTCCTGCAGCTCACTGATCCAGTAATGAGCGACCCGACAGTGAAGAATAAATATATTTATAACTAGTTTAGCTTGTTCCAGAGGTAGATAAAATAGCTAATAGTGTTAGGTCTAACTCTTAATGTGTGTTCTGCTCCGCTCACCGGTCCGTCACAGCGGGTGGAGCTGCAGGATTTCTGCTTCACACACACGTTGCATACCGCTATGTTATTGTCATTTTCGGACACTTAAAATACTGCCAGACTAGTGAAGCCATTTTGGCGAGCTTGTTTTGCCACGCACAGAGAAAAGTGTCATGTATTTTACATGCAACGATAGCCTAATCTAAAATGTTCTACAACAGCGTACCTTTCGTGTGGTGTGTGGCTCGTCAGCGCAGACTCTCGCATCGTTATTGTTGCACACTTTGCAGGAGGCTACTCGTGGGCTTGACCCTCGTCTTAGCCATGGCTTGTATTTGTCTTCTGCTAGCCAACGCTCGTTGAAACGGCAACCTCCTGGCATACTGTCATCTATCACTCTCATCAGAATGCCCAGGTCACACACGTAACAAAAACACTTGCCGGTCACGCGCATTGCGCGGGAAGGCCGGAGCGGAGCTGTTTTATGTAAAAGCGAAGCAATTAAGCGCGCTCCGACTTCTTTATTTTCTTTTAATCTAAAAAGCGAAGTAAAGCATTTACAATTTCAAGCACTTTATCCCAAATTCAAGCACCATTCCCAAAATTCAAGAACTTTTCAAACCTTGAAAACACCTCGTACAATTTCAAGCATTTACAAGGATTTCCAGCACCCGTACGCACCCTGCTTATAGTTAGGACTGATTAGATTCAGCCCCTAGTTTTGCTGCTATAGGCTTAGACTGTCGGGGGACACCTTACTTCTTCCTTCTCTCTGTCTGTACCTGTGCACTCTCATGTTCCGAATAACCCAGCTTCCCCCAAATTTCTTTTTGGTGTCTATCTACGCCGGGATCCTGAGTCGTGGCTGATCCTGTTGCTGTGGTCCTGAGTCCTGGATCCTGAGTCCTGCATCCTGAGTCCTGGACTTCGAGGTTACCCCCCTGTCATGCCTCTGCGCCCCCTAGGGGGGGCGCGCCCCCTACTTTGAGAAACACTGCCTTAGCAGATGGCATGAATGTGTGTGAATGGGTGAATGCTGACTTGACTAGTAAATGTAAAAGCACTTTGACTAGAAAGAATAAAAAAGTGCTATTTAAAGGCAAACCATTTACCAGGTCCCAGTTTGATAAAACAGTGGAAAAAGAATAGAAAGAACAGTTCAGGTCTTTAAAAGCCCCTAGAGATGGGGCATTATGTCTATGCAGTAAAGAAGGGCTAGAAAGTGGAAACAGCTCTCACCTGAGACCGTAGAGAACAGTTCCATCAGGGTGCAGTCTGATCATCCGGTTCTTCACCGTCACGCCATGAACAAAAGACTTCTTGTCATTAATGAAGTAGGTGTCAGGGACCCACAGCTGGTCGGCCACCCGGTTGTCCAGGGTCAGATTGAGAGGAATGCCGGTGTAGGAGAGCCGCTTGTCTCTCCACGACTGCTGGAAGTACATGGTGATGGTGTAGTCCTGCGGGAACGACACAATAAAAGGAAGGTTAAAACGTTGTTCATAAGCCATTAACTAACTTTTTTTAAATCCCAAATGGTTTCTTTGACAACTTTCAAACTGGGTTTCTGACCCTACTGAAGTACTGAGACTGCTGCCAGAAATGTTCTGAGTGATATTCATCTGATGGAGACACGGGGTCAGGGCCAATAAAAAGGACTTCTCTATGAGAAAATGAGTCACTCAAAAATGTTGTTTGCATTATTATTCAACAGATCTCCTGATGTTCAGATATTGAAGTGTTACACAATCCTCTAGAAATTGTAGGAAAACCCCCCCACAAAAATATATAAAGAAGGGATGGGTTGTTAACCAGTGATGACCCTTACTCATGGGAGAGCACCAGTGACAAAACAAGCATTTAGGGAAGCTGCCGCTGTGTTAAACATGTGGTTAATATTGTGGATTTAAACTGAATTACGTAGTTAAGTTTGTAAAAGATCATGATTTTTGGATAAAACAAGTACGCTTGATACAAATCGTTGGATCAACGCAAGTTAAAATAATTCAACATTGACTTTTGGTTTCAAATGGGACATGCAGTAGCCTGACAGGTCATGTCTGTTCTACAATACAATTCTGTGCAAACATGAAAACAAAAAAGGGTGGAAACTACATTGTCAGTAGCTTTACCAAGCTGAATTGTTTCCATAATATTTTATTTTAAAACAGTGGCCTCACATTTACTATTAAAGTACAATTTGATTTTTGTTAAACAATACAACAGTATTGTATTCAACAGAAGTCCTTTTGAGGACACATTTTGTGTACAACTGTCTGTCTCTTCTGTACTCCCTGAAGAAATACTATCTGGATCTTTGGGGGAAAATAAGATTTAAGAAAGAAGCAGATAGATAGAGGACATATACTGCTATTTATAGCCTCTACTGAGACATGTCTCCATGCTTTAATGTTTAAAAAGCTCTTAATATTTCTCATACTGCCTAATGGGAACATCAGGAAGCACCTCTTTTCATTGGTTAGCTGGCCCGCTCTATTTTGATTGGTCAACCACTTAGAGATGTCCCTCTTTAAGCAGTACGACAACTATGTGTGTGCTTTTCCAGTCCTTACAAACCTCAGAGCACTTCCATGTCAGCATTCACACACCTTCATAGAGAGGCTGCTAGACAGGGTGCACCTGCTCAGAAACACACACTCACGCACCAAGATACTTTTGTGTGAAAGACAAATAATCTGTGTGCACCATAGCTCACAGTCTGGGCTGACAGAGAGCATTCTGTTCCTTCTTTTCAAAAAATAAGTTGTTCCAGCTGCAGCACAGACTGCTGAGGTGGATAATGTTGTGTAACGTCACTTCTGATTAAGCAGCGGGAACCGTCACCAGCCTGCTCGCTCCAATTCTTTCCCATGCTCCTTAGAGAGCCGCAGCTCCTCCTTCACCTGCCCTTCCGCTCCTGTCACACCCCTGTTTTGCAGTCAGAGTCCCCTCCTCTGACAGCTGTCTGCTGCACCACATGCTCCATCACAGCGTGCCCAATAACTCTTTCAAATGACTTGGAACATGTCGATACTGTATGGTCAAACAGGTTTTACACTTGATAAGCTTAACAAACATGGCATTTCAAAATAGACGTATAGACGGATCTGTAGCTTGGCTGAATAGGAGCTCTGTTTGCTTATAAAACCCTTAAAATCACAATTTAACTCATTGGAGAACACCAGTGACAGACATGTTGTGAAGCGCTCACTGTGTTGAGCACGTGGTTAATTTTGTGGATTAAAACAATATTACGTTGTTTGTAAAGGATCATGGTTATTGGTTAAATAAGTATGTTTGTTACATAACTTTGTAAGTTATTATTATTCAATGTTCACTTTTGGTTTCAGACGGGACATGCAGTAAGCTGACAGGTGATGTCAGGTACTACAGTCCAAAATCCCTCATGCAAATAAAACAAAAAAGGGTGAAAACTGGATTTTCAAGAAGAATTGTCTCTAATATTTTATTTCAAAAACAGTGGCGTTAAAATAACAATTTGATCTATCTTTTACTATCCTGCAATAAATCATTGCAACTTGTTTTCCACTATTGGGCCTTAGGGGCATTTCTAGGTGTCGCTGTATTTCCAATGTCATTAAACCTGGATAACATACTGAAGTGGTGCAGAGCAGGAATCCAGTAGAGATCAGCCAAGGCCCAGTCCAATGGAGGATCACAGACAAGGCCATTTTAGATCATTGATATTGTAGACGCATTTAATGAGTTGACAGTGAAAGGATGCTGCAGTATAGTTAATCCAATGAACGTAACTGATGCAATTTGTGTAGAACCACTTCCATCCTTGTAACAGTATCTCTCACTTTATGAACATACGGGGACTTTCATCATGCAGATGTGCCAGAAAGGTAGATCACACTCTCCATCATGATCCTGACAAAGCAACAGTCTAAAAAAACACATTATAATTACAATTTAAAACAGCATTAACGCTCAATGCCATGGTTACATGATGAAATTATTGGAAAGGTTTAAGCAACAACGTAATTTGGGATCATGGCTGGGTTAGGAAGAAGTCTCATCACATAAGTCACATGACAGGACGGTCATACAAATTACCCCAAGACACCCTAACCCTAACCCTAACCCTAACACTGTGTTTGACCCATTTAATCCCAACATTCTTTCCTCAAGACTGGTCTGTCATTTCTGTTTATATCACGCTAAGGATGATAGGAATCCTGGTGGGTAGACCAAAATCGTCCTGTCCCCTTTCAGGTGAAAACAAAGAATTGGCGCCTAGAGGGAAACATTTTTCATGATGCCTCAAAGCTGCTGTGTCATGTATTGCATGTCAAAAACAAAAAAGGTCCGAAGTTACAATGTTCTTGACTTTCATTTAGAAAGAAGAACAGAAGAAGTCAATCTATGTGGCATCAGCCCTCCATAGAGAGGACGGAGACTGTCAAAGCTAAATGATTATGCTAATGATTGGTCAATCGTCAGAGTGAACAGTTAATGTAAAAAGTCAAAGTAGTATATTTAGTTGCTGCATTACAAATATAAAACACTGACAAGTCAAGGAAATCCCAGTTTAAGTGTTAGCCTGCTGCAGTGACAGGACCCCTTTTTATTTCACAATATCGACACCAATTACCGATCTCCAATGACATTGTGTAATTGTTTGCCTTACTGAGCATCATATTTGGGCTCCATGTGGATACAACATGCACTGTATTCTTTTTCTTTTTTTAATCTGATTTGGCAAAGACCTTAGAAATGTTTTTCTGCCAGTCAAATAACAGCAGAAATGTTAATGAAAATAAGGGTGGGCCATGACGTAGAGGGAAGATACCCAGAAGGGTTGCTCTCATGTATCGAATAAGGCATAAATGTGCCTCTTATTCACCAACTCTCAGGTTTCAAATACCATTGACATGCCAAATGAAGGTATGGCCAGACACACATTGTGGAAATATGGTAAGGTTTGAACATTTGAATGGATAACAAAGTTACATAAAGTCAGTTTACTGTAAGACCCCTGGCTGCCTTTGCTTGCATATTGATGTATCTGAGGGCAAGTAAGAGGCAGGGACAGAGAATAACAAGAACAAAGCTGAACGGGATGGGCACTGATGTTCAATATCTCAAGGTCACTGAGAAATAACAATCACAAACAAGACATTTAACGTTGTGTTAAATGTTAGAAATAAAATGCCTTTATGTAGTGCATAATAGCTCATAAAGACCTTGAGGTTATCGCTTTGAACTGCTCTCCAAAAAGCTTCAGTTGACTGCTGGTAACCTTTGGATGCAGCTGACAGGAGAATGTTGCATCACGGCTCTCTATCGAGCTAATCTGAGGTGCAAAGCTGCAGTTAAGATTCCACTCACAGCTCTCCTGCTTTCTAGCATCCGTTGCACTTTGTAAAGATGCTTAGGCATGCATTTTCTGACACGCTGGAGGGAAATGCAAACTTAAAAAGAAAAAAAGGCAATCACGTACTTTAGGCCCATCTGAACCATTCGCCGAAAAACAAAGACATGGGTGGTTAAGGCCAATGGACACAGTCACCATTATAAGGCTCTCTGCCAGGTAAAACAGCTGAATGACGTTGCGTGCATCAACTTTAAAGTGTGTGACAGTTACATCACTCTCAGCAGATATCAATACACTGTTATAAGCAGTTATTGATGGACATTTATATTTTCAAGACCATTTTCTTTTTAATTGGTAGTATTGTCAATCTCGTGGGCACTACGGTTGAATTCAACGCATTCTTACTTGGGAGAACATTTTTTGAAATTACCAATGAACCTGATTCATCAAAAGCAGTATCTTTAAAACCTTTGCACCCCAATTGAATTAAGAAGAAAAAAATAACTCGATCATTCCTTCAAAATTAGAGAACGTCGGAATATTGAATATTAGAGCCCAAAATTCTTAGAGTACCAAACATTGTCTTCTCTTTAGAGGAACAGGGACAAGGACAGGTGAGATGAACACATAACACTTAATACCATTGATAATATTCAGTCACATTTAACTTGATAACCTGACCTTCAAAATTACAATGATTATCAAAAGAGACAGAAGATATCATGAAGGGCTGATTTGTCGTTAATCCGTTTTCCATACCAGCATTTATATATATTTTTTTAACGACTCAACTGCTTATCAATTTTATGACCGTGACATTTATGTTTACGACGAGGCATAGTAAATATACCCTGTGAAATTCAATTGTATTCACAGTCTGCTGTCACAAAAGCTATGTCAGGGCTCTAGATCTAATATCTGTTTACAGTAACAGAAGACAAAATACCCGGTGCGCCCCCCTCCGTGTACAGCAGTAGAGCGTTGAGTAATAAAACAGACGGATTAGCCATTTAGCCCGCCACAGGACCTGTAAGCAGCTGATAATAAAGTGGAGATGACATCACGTCTCATGAGTCAGCAGTGGGAAAGTGCTGCCTCATGAAGCTGGGAACACAGCATAGGAAGGAGGACACCTCGTGTTGGGAGTGGATGGGGTTTACAGTAGCGTTGGGGAAGAAGACTATTATTAGAAGCAGATGTTCCCCTCAGCTTCTGCTTTGCCATCAACGCTGTGTTTCCACGGCAGAGCGATGGCCTTACATGAGCTGAATACCGTTATGTATATGAGCTGTGCTAAACCATGAGGAGAGCTCTGCTGCTGCACTGCACCCAACTGCATCCCCGGCACAGGAGAACGTGGTCAGCAATGCCCTTGGTTTGTTTTCCGTCCCCCCTCTAACAGCCTGCGTGGATGAGAGGCAATGCAGCTTTAATACTTCTCTTTATTTCTCCATCTAGTATGTATTTTTCTGCAGAACATGGGTACCTAAGCCATGCTAACCCCACTGCAGTATGCTCCTGCCTGACCTAATTCTTCCCTTCCCAGTCATCTCTGGGTGCAGCTAGAAATACATCATAAGAAAGGGGGTGGGTTAGTCGGTGGTGTAACAGTGCAGCATTTCTGCAGCGTACCTCATCTTGTGATCTGATCAAAACTGAGACTGCACACAGTACTGCTGGATTTGAACCATTTATTTCATATAATGGGGCAAAACATGCATGTTATTTGCCTTCAGAGAGTCAAACGAATGTGAAATGTTACGAAGTACATTTACTCAGGTATTTTTCAAGTACAATTTTGAGGTACTTTATCTATGTTTCTCCATGTTATGCTACTTTGTACTTTTTACTCCACTAGAATCATCTGACGACTTTAGTTACTTTACAGATTTAGATTATTAGCTAACACAAAATATAATCAACTAATAAATTAACATTCGAATAGTATTATAAGTTAAATGACCCAGCATTTTACGAAGAAATACAAATTAGCTACAACTTTACCAGCTTTGACGGACACATAAATCCATTAATAATCATAATCCAGAAATGTAACGCATATGATTCAGACAAATGGGCCATGAGTTTTTTTTCTTTTGGTCATTTAAATATAGTTTGATAATGCTTTTGTACTTTTAACTACGTATAATGCAAGACGTTTACTATTTACAGAGTCTTTTAATTAAAAAAATCCAAGTACTACTTCCCACTTCCTTTCAGTTCTACAGAGCTTTTTAGCCTCTTTTAGCTAATTGTTTCGGTGTTCTGGTCTCATTTCAGAAATGCCACCTCTTGCCACCTCATGATCAAATGGAGCTCTGTTACCCTCCTCTCTAATGTGTCTTGACAGACTCACAAGTGAAATTCAGAGCGGTTAAAAGGCAAAACTAAATACTCCTAAATGGGGAATAGACGCCTAGACTGTTAAGATAACCTGTACTATAACTTATAATATATCAAAATGTCTTGCTCTTTACTACATCTATGGTCAATACATACAGTTGAGTAAATCAAACTATAGATGAGGTAGAATTGTAATTGACCAAAGGTTCACTGCATAATCCAATCCAAACCTACTAGAAAGAAACCCCCAGTGTCCGTACCACGTTAGGGAGTCCAGACTGGAGACACTGTTCTCAGGTCTGCCTGAGTAGAACTGAGTACAGCTGAACTCACTTATGCTGTTGTTTCACTTTCCAATAAATCCCCTTATACACTATGATCACTTGTGCAGTACGTGACGTTTGAACTGTAGTGTTGTCTCAAATCGAACATGGCTGCTCTGCCCTTACTAGGTGACAATTGCTGCTAGCTAGCTAACGATGTAACTGTTCGGGGTACCAAATCCTTACAAACTGCTGAATTACCGCAATAGAATGAACAAGGGACTGTTTTCGACAGCCGTACAGTGGTATGTTTATTCAATTACGATTGTAGCTGATCCCAACACTGTCGCTACATAGCAAAGATGCCGATTGTTAAGTGTGAGAAGTGGGAACAACTTGTGATTGTTATGAGTCAATCATCCGGGTACTGATGTTGCAAATCATTTTGTCATAATTTGCATTTGAACGCATTAAGGTATGGTATTACTGTCCACCACAAGCTAAAGTACAATAGATATGTATTGATAATGCACTATATTAAACTTTGATATCAATTCAAATGTGGACATGGAACACATTTTTCATCTGTTTTAGCAGAAAACTGTTTACATTATAATGTCTTAAGATTGTTGTTTTATTAGGATTACTGCATCCGAAGGGATGTACAGATGTCTTAATAATCACACAAATAATGACAGCTGGCTTGATATTTCACAAGAACACACATGTGGAAACTCTGTGTGTTACCAATTAGACCATTCACTGTTCCAAACCAACCAGCATGCTCCCTCCCTTTGTATCCATGCCAACCACAGCACACACTTTCATACAGGTATAAGGGAAGTCAAGGCAGTAGTGAACACAAGGACAAGTAACGACACCCACCACCAAGAAAAAGGAGCAAAAAAAACTGTTGAAAGGTTCTTACAAACCTGGAGAAAGAGTTTGTAAATTTGCAAATACAAATACAACTCTATTCTACTGCATTATATCGGTTGGATGGCATTTAAAAACAGATAAATGTGACCACTAAGGGGGAGTGAGACAAGATGTTTTATAATGAGTGTGAACTAAGCCTTAAATGTTAAACTATAACATGACTGTGTCTATTTGTTTTTGTGGTTTTAAAATGTAATGTGCATGTTCAAGGTATAAGCAGTTATTACAAGGCTAAGTTGAATACTCTATTCTGATTGGTCACACCATTCCTGAGGAGGATCAAGAGATCAACAGTCATATCAATCCACAGAAAGAAGTCCGGCAGATTTAACTTCACTTGTGGACAACAAACATTAATGGAATCATTTTCTTTTTAAATGTCTATATTTGTTGAGAGCTCGCATCTTTGGATTCATGATGGCTGAACTGTCCCCAGAAGAGAAAAGAAAAAGAGAAGGACGTCAGAGAAATCAGCAGAAGAAGACAGACAGGAAGTAAACACTAACGGGAACATCAGAAAGCTTTCTCATTTCTCTAATTCCCCTCCTCGACTCCCCTCCTCGACTCCTATCCTCGTGAGTTAGTCCCGCCCACAGGAGATGCGAGCGGAGGAGTCGAGGAGGGGAACCGAAGAGAGAGGAGGGGAAGCAGCAGGCGGTTAGAGAAATAAGAAATCCTCTCCTCCGGAGGACCGAGGATTCGAGGAGTTGAGGAGTGGAAATGAGGCTGCATCTCAGGTCGGTTATTTTCATTTCCTCGCTCCTCGGTATCACCGGAAGATGATTTGTCTGCGCCATCTTGAGTAGCGTCCCATGGCTCTTATTTCTGCCGGAGGACCGAGGAGCGAGGATCGAGGAGCGATAACGGAGGAGCGATAATCGAGGAACTACCAGACCATCCTCCGGTGAAATCCTCAGATACTCGCCCCGCCCCCTTACTGTGTATCGCTCACTGATTGGACGATGCAGCGCATGCACTGATCTGATGCTTCTTGACATGAGAGCAGTTTCCCAGCGGAGTGAAGAAAACACATGAAACTCACGGGACTCACTCCTCAGTTTATACCATGTTTTGTTTCAATGAATGCATCATTCAGTTACAAATATGTGATATATCTGAACAACAAAGTGGTCAAAAATCATTTTATTCATTTATTGGAAACATTTTCATGATCGCTTTTTCGTTTTACATTTTCATTTATTGTCATTTCCATTCAGTCAGTCATTAAGTGCTATTTAAAATGTTAATTAGCTACATATCCACACGAACAAACAAAGTGTGCAATCCAATGAATGTTAATCTAACTGGGTTTTGATAGATAACATATCTCTTTTTCTTCTCTGAATTATTTTATTTATATTGTGCACTCTAATCAATATTAATCCAACTATTGTTCGTTTATACATTTTAAGAATGGCGTTTATCTTTTTTGAGAATGAATTCTTATTTTATTTTATTTATTTGGGTCTACAACAGATGATACAAATGTTTGTGTCAGTAAATGTGTACTAACAGAGGCGGGGGTGTTTGTGAAAACAACGGGGACGAACAGCTGTGCGGCGTCATCACAAACGGACGTCGCTTCACGTGACGCTCCGGAGGAAACAACGTCCCATTGCTCTTAAAACTCATTTCCCTGCTTCTCGTGGTTTCCTTGCGTCTCTCCATGCTTCCCTGGTGGGAGGGACTAGTCGCAGGGAAACGACGCAAGTGAGGGACGCAAGGAATCCATTTAACCGAGCTGAGATGCAGCCTTAGAGTAATGAGAAACCTTCCAGGAGAAGACAGACAGGAAGTAAACACTAACAGGAACAGCAGAAGAAGACAGACAGGAAGTAAACACTAACAGGAACAGCAGAAGAAGACAGACAGGAAGTACACACTAACAGGAACAAAGTAATGGCTCTGGCAGTGTTTAAAGACTGGTTAGTGGAAAATAAAATGGTAACAGACTTGGACAATTACAGAAGAAACTTTGCGTCAGGATACTGATCACCATGTCGATTTTATTATCTTGCTGCACATTATCCCTTACTTATTGAATTAGAGGCCACTATTTACTGCACATCCCTGTTCTAATGTGGAACATTCTATTTAGAATAATGCAAAAACACTGTACACAATAATCCCAGAACTGATCAGACCCATTTCTACTATGTAATGGTGTTAGTTGGCTGCCTGTGTATTGCACCAATACACGCTGACAGGACAACAGGCAATGTGTGCATTTTCATTAACAGCTGATGAGTTGCGTATTGCTTGTGTGCTGAAGCTATCGATTGATTTGGTCAGCAACAAGCTTCTTTTCTCCGCCCCGGGGACGGTGTTCTCTATCAGAACAAGTGTCATTTAAGCACATGATTACAAGGCTTAGATGATGACTCCATTCTGGTTGGTCAATTTGGACTTTTAGCTGTTTAGGACTATCTAATCAAGAGACTACGTGCAGTCATTTCAATCAATTATACATTTCTTTCAGTTTATCCATCAGAAAAACACAGTGGAATACTTTTGGAATATTCTTAGATTTCTGGAGAGCGCATAACTTTGGATTCATGATGGCTTAACTGTCCCCAGAAAAGAAAAAAAAAGAGAACAAGGACAAGAAAATTGCAAACACAGAAAAAAGACAGACATGAAGTGAACCTTAAAGGGAACAGCAGAAGAAGACAGACATGAAGTGAACCTTAAAGGGAACACAGTATGGACTCTGGCAGTGCTTAAAGCCTGGTTCATGGAAACAGGGTTTTGGAATATTGAAGAAAATAAGATCTTTGGAAAAACTATACTTCCATGTGTTATTAAGCAGAATAATCTCCACATATGAACACCTTATTTATGATTTTTTAAGCATAAACTCGATTGCCAAAAGCTAACGTTATGCTTTATTGTACTACATAAAAGTCGCATGGCTGCGCATCACCACTGCTAACCCGGGACTCGTCTTGGGCGTGATGACGTTTAGTAATCTCATTTAGCCCCTTGTTAGCAACTTCAGTTTTGAATAAACATAAAAGCTTCGGAGATTTGCCAGTGGGGTATTTACTGACATATTTAATGTGAGAACAAAACGTGAAAATATCTTAGCTTGTGTTAACCACAGACCTTCTTTCAAGCGTCTAACCAAAAACACGTTAAAAAAAGGTTTACTTGGAGACGAGGGATTATGTATTAATCAGAGCACCCAGAAAAGAAAATGTGGTTTGTGAGTTAATTAACAACCAATTTTCTACTTAAACGTTATTGTTGTAAATGGTGTGGTTGGTGGTACAAGTTGTCTATTTCATTATTGTTGTGTTTTTAAGGGTTCAGGGGTGTTTTTTTGTGACACCGCCCCCAGCATGGTATGTTATGTCACCCGTTTCAGCCAGAAGTACGGCTTCACACTGTTCTCGGGTTTCCCATGTTCTGTGAAGGAGTGCAGCCTGGCTGTGGGGGAGGTGGTGGACCGTGGCAGCATGAAATCTGTCGCCTGGATGAACAGCGGGGTGGTTATGTCTGTTGATAGCGTGGATAAATGAACCGAGCACTGAAGGCCGGAATTGTTGTTAACAAGATGTTCGTTTCCATGTCTCCGTTTACGACTCCCACTACTAAAGCAACCGTCTCAAACATCCCACTGTTCACCCGGGACGATGTTTTACAGATGGAGCTGTCAAGACATGGAGCTGTCGTATACTGTGGGACTGCGCACTAAATTCAGCTCTTTGTCTCTCTTGTTGAATTCCAGTCTCACAGTAGACAAGTCCAATTATGTAGTGTTTGTTCATTCTAGGACACTGAAGTGCTTTGGTTGAAAAAGGAAGGGCACATTGTGAGAGCCTGCCCAGAGAAGAGCTAAACATAAGCTCAAACTAGAACCCATATACCTACAGCCAACACACACACTGAAAAAACTGAAACGTTGACTTTAATTAAATGTATTATGTGAACAGATTTCACATAAATGTATTAGGTTCGTTGAAAGCAATAATATTAAGTTGAACCTAATATTTTTTATTTAAACATAATATTATTGCTTTCAACTAACCTAATACAGTTATGTAACATGTGTTGACATAATACATTTTTTTTTCCAGTGCACATCTAAAGCCCTACACATACATACAACACCTACTCATACATACCCTGCACCAAACAGTCATAATTATGTTCTTAAACAACAGTGAGTCACATGTATCTCGGAAAATCTTTAAGTGGGTTTGCTATTTTTCTATAGAAACATCAAACTTAGACACACACAGTAATACACACATTACATTAAAAGTAAACTACTAACCACATCTGATGAGGGGGTGAGGTGGAGGTGGAGGATGGGCGGAGACGGGCAGGTTTAGGGAATGCGGAGGTTAGGCAGGAGGGTTGGTTTGCAGGGGAGGGACTCTGGGAGCAGGGAAGGAGTAAAGAGGCTGATACAGACCAGGTGAAAGGAGGGAAAGTATCTGTGTATTAGAATAATGAGATGAAGATGGAAAATGGACATGCATTTTTATACCGCTTTTGCAGCATTCAGCCACATTCTTTCGCCTTTGCTCCGTAATGCTACGTTGTGTGATGTCTGTGTTTGCTTCCCCTGTCGCAAGTTTTGATCGCTCAGTGATGATAAGTAATAAGAGTATTTTACCTTGAGTTCTGTGCTAATTTTTTCGCTCAGGGCTAATTCAGAGCCTTTGTTATTACCCTTTAGTTTCGTTTAGCTAAACATGGTTAATATTGTCTGAAAGCTGAGTTTCTTCCCGTTAAGTGAGTATGACACATTTTGTATTAAATGTTAAGAAGCCCTCAGACGCTGTTTCTTGCAAGATGTTGCAAGATGTTGCAAGATGTTTTGCCCCCGCCCGCGGGGCCGTGGGGTTTAACTTTAAAGATTGTAGTATTTCTAATTGTACTTGAAGGGGCCTTATTAGGCACATTTTAAGGTTCATATCAGTATGTAGTGTCTCTACTTTAAAGAGTCCTCTCCTGCTGATGTTCAGGTGTATATCAGTATGTAGTGTCTCTACTTTAAAGAGTCCTCTCCTGCTGATGTTCAGGTGTATATCAGTATGTAGTGTCTCTACTTTAAAGAGTCCTCTCCTGCTGATGTTCAGGTGTATATCAGTATGTAGTGTCTCTACTTTAAAGAGTCCTCTCCTGCTGATGTTCAGGTGTATATCAGTATGTAGTGTCTCTACTTTAAAGAGTCCTCTCCTGCTGATGTTCAGGTTTATATCAGTATGTAGTGTCTCTACTTTAAAGAGTCCTCTCCTGCTGATGTTCAGGTGTATATCAGTATGTAGTGTCTCTACTTTAAAGAGTCCTCTCCTGCTGATGTTCAGGTGTATATCAGTATGTAGTGTCTCTACTTTAAAGAGTCCTCTCCTGCTGATGTTCAGGTGTATATCAGTATGTAGTGTCTCTACTTTAAAGAGTCCTCTCCTGCTGATGTTCAGGTGTATATCAGTATGTAGTGTCTCTACTTTAAAGAGTCCTCTCCTGCTGATGTTCAGGTGTATATCAGTATGTAGTGTCTCTACTTTAAAGAGTCCTCTCCTGCTGATGTTCAGGTGTATATCAGTATGTAGTGTCTCTACTTTAAAGAGTCCTCTCCTGCTGATGTTCAGGTGTATATCAGTATGTAGTGTCTCTACTTTAAAGAGTCCTCTCCTGCTGATGTTCAGGTGTATATCAGTATGTAGTGTCTCTACTTTAAAGAGTCCTCTCCTGCTGATGTTCAGGTGTATATCAGTATGTAGTGTCTCTACTTTAAAGAGTCCTCTCCTGCTGATGTTCAGGTGTATATCAGTATGTAGTGTCTCTACTTTAAAGAGTCCTCTCCTGCTGATGTTCAGGTGTATATCAGTATGTAGTGTCTCTACTTTAAAGAGTCCTCTCCTGCTGATGTTCAGGTGTATATCAGTATGTAGTGTCTCTACTTTAAAGAGTCCTCTCCTGCTGATGTTCAGGTGTATATCAGTATGTAGTGTCTCTACTTTAAAGAGTCCTCTCCTGCTGATGTTCAGGTGTATATCAGTATGTAGTGTCTCTACTTTAAAGAGTCCTCTCCTGCTGATGTTCAGGTGTATATCAGTATGTAGTGTCTCTACTTTAAAGAGTCCTCTCCTGCTGGTGTTCAGGTGTATATCAGTATGTAGTGTCTCTACTTTAAAGAGTCCTCTCCTGCTGATGTTCAGGTGTATATCAGTATGTAGTGTCTCTACTTTAAAGAGTCCTCTCCTGCTGATGTTCAGGTGTATATCAGTAGTGTCTCTACTTTAAAGAGTCCTCTCCTGCTGATGTTCAGGTGTATATCAGTATGTAGTGTCTCTACTTTAAAGAGTCCTCTCCTGCTGATGTTCAGGTGTATATCAGTATGTAGTGTCTCTACTTTAAAGAGTCCTCTCCTGCTGATGTTCAGGTGTATATCAGTATGTAGTGTCTCTACTTTAAAGAGTCCTCTCCTGCTGATGTTCAGGTGTATATCAGTATGTAGTGTCTCTACTTTAAAGAGTCCTCTCCTGCTGATGTTCAGGTGTATATCAGTATGTAGTGTCTCTACTTTAAAGAGTCCTCTCCTGCTGATGTTCAGGTGTATATCAGTATGTAGTGTCTCTACTTTAAAGAGTCCTCTCCTGCTGATGTTCAGGTGTATATCAGTATGTAGTGTCTCTACTTTAAAGAGTCCTCTCCTGCTGATGTTCAGGTGTATATCAGTATGTAGTGTCTCTACTTTAAAGAGTCCTCTCCTGCTGATGTTCAGGTGTATATCAGTATGTAGTGTCTCTACTTTAAAGAGTCCTCTCCTGCTGATGTTCAGGTGTATATCAGTATGTAGTGTCTCTACTTTAAAGAGTCCTCTCCTGCTGATGTTCAGGTGTATATCAGTATGTAGTGTCTCTACTTTAAAGAGTCCTCTCCTGCTGATGTTCAGGTGTATATCAGTATGTAGTGTCTCTACTTTAAAGAGTCCTCTCCTGCTGATGTTCAGGTGTATATCAGTATGTAGTGTCTCTACTTTAAAGAGTCCTCTCCTGCTGATGTTCAGGTGTATATCAGTATGTAGTGTCTCTACTTTAAAGAGTCCTCTCCTGCTGGTGTTCAGGTGTATATCAGTATGTAGTGTCTCTACTTTAAAGAGTCCTCTCCTGCTGATGTTCAGGTGTATATCAGTATGTAGTGTCTCTACTTTAAAGAGTCCTCTCCTGCTGATGTTCAGGTGTATATCAGTAGTGTCTCTACTTTAAAGAGTCCTCTCCTGCTGATGTTCAGGTGTATATCAGTATGTAGTGTCTCTACTTTAAAGAGTCCTCTCCTGCTGATGTTCAGGTGTATATCAGTATGTAGTGTCTCTACTTTAAAGAGTCCTCTCCTGCTGATGTTCAGGTGTATATCAGTATGTAGTGTCTCTACTGGGACATGTCTCCATGCTTTAATGTTCAAAATGCTCTTTATTTGTCTCATACTGCCTGTGCTGCAGCACCTCTTTTCACCCTCTGTCTGAAACCAGAGCCCAGTCTGCTCTGATTGGTTAGCTGGCCGGCTCTGTTGTGATTGGTCGATCACTTAGAGATGTGTCGGAAAAGTACCACCACTTAGCCTATCATGTATAATATGTTGGAGCGCTAGCCAATTGAAGCGTGGTGTCACTATGTTCCGGAAGAAAACAAAGGAGTCCAATGGAGGCGTTTGTGGCAGGAGGGTGTGGGAGAGAAAGTCCCTCTGGAGGGAACAAAGGGATTTGAGCCTTTGCAGACCATTTACATGCACACAAACCTATAGAACACACTACAGGGAAGGGAACCCCCAAAAAGCATAATAGGGCCTCTTTAATATATTAAATTAGGACTAAAAAAAATTTAACAGTCGGATGTTAAAGAATTTGACAGCTTTATGCAGGTCATGAACTACACATTTACAAAACATAGTCCTTGTATGTGCAAATTACTTTACGCAATAAAATCATTCTGATTGTGATAAGCCATGTGCCCTACAGAGCAGAACATCTCTTGTATTTGCAGTGAATGCTGGGATAGTCTGGGTTCGACCTCCAAAGGAAAAAGAACAATGCATCTCTGGATGAATCTCTCATGAATGCTAGAGATACATTCTGTGTTCCTTTCTGCAGAGAGTGCTAAACATCATCCGGGCAGAAACGATGCCACAGCTGATCAGTTAGCATGCTGAGAGAAGGAGCCGGACCTCAGAAGAACCTCATGTTGCATCACTGTCCCTCTAACTCACCGGCGCTCTGTTCCTGACAGCACAGCATGTCTGATGACTCAGGCCAGGACGGGCCTGACAAGGATCTGAAATCTCCCTGTAATCTGTTCACTAACTGCCAAGTAAAGTAGAAGTTCACAGGCATACAGGCGCTGTCTGCTGGCTTCACGTCAATGTCAGGGACAAGGTCGCTTGATTTGTCACGTTGGGACATGAGAAATGTCCTCAGGGGGAGCGGAAGCAGGTCACTTCGTCCACCTGGCTCTATGTCCATGTAAAATCAAGTAGAAGGCTAACACGCACAGAAACAAGGCAACAAGTGCTACAATGAATTATTTTCCCAGTCTGTCACTCTATAACATGAAATGAATGGCAGCATTTGAATTGAATTTGCTGTGATCATTCAGGGTCTGCAGAGGATGTATCATCTTAATCATCAATAATTTCTCGTGCCACAATTTCACTTGCACTCAGAAATGATGACTATTATGGCTTTCCATTCAACATAATGAAGTCACTCATGCTTCCAGATGATGAACCCTTGCATTACACTCCATGATCTTTCCTCCTATTCTACCCCAAGGCTAAAACATCTTACTGTATGAGGAGGAAATGAGGAGAGGATAAACCATTTATTACCACATTTGATATTGTGAAATTCCATAAACGTGCAGTCTCTAGGGGCTATTGGGGCTTAAGAGTAACTTTAGGCTTTAGTTGTGTCCTACAATTGTTGTACATTTCAGAAACACAAAAACATACAACAGATACAATGGAGGTAAAGAGCTGTGAAATAGGGACAGGGTTTGACCAAATTCCATTTTGTGATTACAACCAAATCCAATTTGAGGCTATCTATATGAGATTCACCATATTTATATAGCAACAAATAACAGTTTGTTTTGTAAAGATAGTGGAGTAATGGCGTACTATGTTAAGACAGTTAGCTCTGCGAGCCAAATTGCCGTTGTTTGGACTGCTAACCCTGTTAGCATCGTTAGCTTCTAGCACCTTAGCTTTAAGGCCCGGACACACCAAGCTGACAACAAAGAACTGACACAGACGGACCCCCGACTGTTGTGTCGCCTCGCGTCTCTGCGTCTTGGCCATGTGTCGCACTGGAACACACCGCAAAGACTTCAGCCGACGGCCAAGAAGCACGTACGAACTGCGCATGCGTGAGTGGCAATAACTCTCCTTACCAGCAGGCGGCGGTAGTGTGTATTCGTCATTCAAAAGAGGCAACAACCGGAAGACAGGCTGCGTGATACACAGAGAGAAGAAGAACAGACTGCGTGATATAAACAAACAACAAATAGCGTGTGCGTTCCATTTTCCAAGCTCATGGAGCTTTCCCGAACCTGTGTCGAGAGCTGGAGTTAAATGAAATCTCATATTTGCCTTCTTAATAGTTTGTTGGGGTCCCTCACTTCCGTTTCGCTTCTCATGCACTGATTCGCTAAGCTGAACAGCCAATCAGAGTGATTTCTTTTGCCGACAGCCTTTGGCCGAAAAGGTGTCGGCACGGCTGAAAATACACGACGGTGCGGGACACACCAATCTGAGTAGGGTGTGTCGACGCTCATCGTCGGCCTGACGCCCATCGACGGCCAAAATCGGCTTGGTGTGTCCGGGCCTTTAGGCACTGTTACCAACCGGCTCAGCCATCTTCATATTGAGAGCTGCAGCAGGCAAACTTGAATTTCACATTCAACCTCTTTAATTGTTTTGCACAAACCTTTCACTCAGGCTTTTTTTTTCTTTGTAAGAAATGTTCTGCTCTCTTTGTGCTCGGAAAACAATGATTGACAACAGATCAACACATGCATCGCACGTGCCTCCTGTTATACACATTTTCACAAATTCAGCCACACAGATTTGGTAGCTGTGGACATGGCTGGTAAATTTGGCTTGCATCCTGGGTCTTTAACTGTTATTTTGTTCAATCCGATTGCAGCTGACATTGGGCGAGAGGCGGGTTACCCTTGACAACTGGCCCGTCCATCACAGGGCTTATCAATGTGACAACCTGCATTATGAACCATTGTTATGGCTGGGCTGGGGAAACACATTCAGGCCTGTGGCCCATCAGAAATATATTGTGTCATATAATCTGTCTGCTTTGTATTTTCAATCTATCAATCTTTATTTATGTAACACATTTTAGACAGAGGAAGTATCCCTATGTGCCGCACATGATTGAAGGACAAACAGAGCTGAGAAATACGGAGACGACCAACAGCTTCTCAAGGTAAACCAAACAAGAGCATTACAATAGCAAAGCCCACAGGTTTTGAAGAATGCCTTGGTTTTTCTGTATCGGCCTGAAAGAGAAACTGTGTAGCTATAGCAATATTTCGAAATGATAAAAAATATACTTTGGTTACATTCCTAACTTTCAATGCCATTCGCTATTTTGTGGCTTATGCTACCGTGCACAGTATTTAATGCAATATGACAGTAATTTGTCATGACTAACTACGCCATTTGTATTTTTAGCTTTACTACAGGACATAGAGGTTTCAGTGATACTGACTAATATCTCCTTGAGTCAGGGAGGTTTAGCCTATTAGTAGAAACAGATACATTACTAGGATTTGATAGGGGTTTAATTGACAGAAGGGACCGGTGGGTAGAACAGTATGGTGGCGTGGTACTGTAATTTGGAATGTTGGAGTCAATCCCAAAATATGTTAAAAGTGTCAATAAAGAAGAGCAGCTCTGCCATCAATAATGGGGAGTGGGCCTATAAATACTGTTTTTTTTAAAGTTCAGAAGGAGCTTAATAATCGTTTTGGTGCACTCAGACTCGTGACGGGTTATGTCATCTTACTCCACATACTGTATGCTTTAATTGTTTTAATAGAGGTTGAAAGAGAGGGCAGTTGGTCCAGATGTTAATTCAGGAAGACAGGGGCTGTGTCTTCAGGAAAATAAAGATGATATTGTGCTTAAGAGGGGGATGTTCTTTGGCAAGAAGACAGCATTAGTCCTGGAGGGGTAACCATTTTTTAAGGCTCAGCTCAAGGAAGAGCTCCTGACCATCTAATCAAGGCCGGTCAGCATCCTTTTAAATGTTTCCTTCATCATTGGGGGAGTAACGAGCCGCTTTTAATGCTGGCCACTGGTGGAGTAGACCCAGTGGTCCCCAGAAGGCTCACAGTCTAGGGACTTGCCACTCTCCCCTGCTGCTATTATCCCCGATTAACCATTTTGGACATTTGGGCTTTAATACATTTTACACTGTTTTTATCTATGTGAGCATATAATCCTGTTTTAGTTTGTTTTTTGATGTCCTTCCTATGGTGAGTTATACGCCTGTTTGTTTTCTGAAGTGGACCTAAAAAACATTAAAATCGACATACATTAGCTTAAAGTGCTAAAAAACTTAAAATCCTATACTGTGGATCAGTACTTTCTGCGGCAACAAGTCCTCCAACTCATACGACCAAATGGGCCGATTGTTCAAGCCCTTATTACGACCAAATAGGTTGTTTGTTCAAGCGCTTAATACGACCTATAATCACGTTTGAAAGTTTTCGCCCTCTAGTGCTCCCGTTGAATGCAAACGTTACAGATGGTCGTTTATTCACAAATAACCCTCTCTGTAAAATCCTAAATTGTAGGATAGTTTGGCCATTAAACCGCTTTTTGATTAGATTTCTAGCGAGAAGTGTATATTGTACTTTTAGAATCCACGTCCAGTCGATATGTAGGATCTATAGTTTGATAGATATTACGAAGATGATTTGAGGTCTCGCCAGGAGAACGTGTATATGCGGTAGCTTCCATGTAAAGTTACGGGTTGAAAACAGTATTTCCGGTCTCAACGTTTTCATAATAAAACCAATGATCAAATGATTTAACAGTGATATCTACTCATCCACTAAAAAACATCAGTTTATCCTTGTTAATTATACGACATTAATTGGTTTAAATTGTGTACAATGCTTTTGTGTTTTTCCCATAGGTTTTTCTCTTTTGATTCTGAGAGACACATTTCTTTTTTCAGAGGTTTTGATAGGCTAAAATCACGCCGCAATGCACGTCGGGATATGGTGTATATGTGATATGAAATCGGAAAACATTTAAAAATAATACTTTATTCCGAGTGTTCTTGCTTTTCTCTTTGAAAGTCATCACATAACGGCATTGTAATACACGGTTCGGCTGCATTAAATATTACACATCTGCCGTAGTTCTTTATTTATAGAGCCCTGATGACAAGACTTCTGGACAAACTGGAAGAAGTGCTGCCGAAACTGAATATGTGACGTGAATCATAAATATATCAGCAATTAAACAACATCTTACATTTATTTTCACAAAATACGTCTCCTTGCACTATCAACATTAATTCGGCTGACTTTTATATTTGATCCAATTGGTAGATAGGCTATATTTACACCATAACGGTGCACAGCTGATAGAAAGGGACATCTAGTGGTTAAAAAACGTTATTGCATTTTTTTGTTGAAATTATGTTATATTTTGTTGAAATGTTATATTTGATGAAAAAAATATTAAGAGTAGGCCTACATACTTTCATAGGGGGAAAGTAGAAGGTCAATGATAGAAATATAGAATAGATAATATCAAGAAGATACTGTAGTTATCTCAATAAAACAGTTTAGTGCAGGACGTCCAAAGATATTAATAGGAGGATGTGCAAAACAGACAAACTAATAAGGCTTTATTAAAACATTAAAGAATACTTTAGGTTAAAGTCTTCTTTTGAATAAGAAAAAAAACGTTGGGGGTATCCAAAGATAAATATTAAGTCTGACAAAGTACAATCACCTTCCCTGAATTTGACTCAGGTGTAACTAAAGTCTGATTTAAGGGTTGTTTATATTTCACATCATTAATCAGAATCTGCAAAGTAACTAAAATAAATAGTGGAGTACAAATACCAGGTTAACCTCTGAATTGTAGTGGAGTAGAACAAAGTAGTACATGCTGCTGTAACAAAAACATTTCCCAACTTGGGATCAATAAAGTATATCTTATCTTATTTTATCTTAAGATGATCGATGGCTACTGCCATATTTGCCTCTGAACCTTGACAAGTGCATGTTTCAGGCTTATCAATGAACAACAGGAGGGGTCACAGACATAAGACCAGCTGTTAAATAAAGCTCTTCTGACCTTAGCTGTCATGTGGGTATATTAATGCTGCCCATTATGGACACAAGCAATTTTCACCCATTTATTAATTATATGTTTTAAATTTGATAACACCAATGTGTTTCGTATCGTAAAGCTTTTGATTAAACTTTTGTTTATTTTGTTTGTTTTTATTATGCCTCCTGTAGCACCTTGGGATTGCTGTTAGCAATGAAAAGTGCTTTATAAATTGAATTTATTATTATTATTATTATTATGTGTTTCGTATCCCCTAAACCTCCAGGGTGTACACAGTTTAATACTGGCAACTTCTAATTGTGGGAAATACGAAAACGTCTTATAAAACTACAATTCCCAGTAGAGACGTGCCATAGAATATGTTGCGAAACACACAATAGCCAGCATGTGTAGTTCTGGGGGGGGGGGGGGGGGGGGCTGTCCAATTCCAGTTTTGGATAGTCTGTCACAGGGCTTGAGGACTAATCACGGGGTTTGTAAAGCAAGGCGGATGTTGTAGTCCCAAACGATAGCTGGGGATTCTGGGTAGTGTAGTGTCTTCGGAAACTCTGTAATGTCTAAACCAGTGGTTCCCAAACGGTGTGCCGTGATCAAGTCCGGGTGTGCCGTGGGATTTTGTGATAACCATACGTTATTATTGCAATATACAACTACACAAAAATAATTATTTTTTAATTTACTATATCAGTACTTTGTATGCACTCATTTCATAATACAGAGGCAAACTCTATACCTAAAAACAATTCTTTAAAGAAAAATCCTCACAGAACCCCATATTTCGCTGTTAACGCAGTTGCAGGTGGGAATTATAAGACCGTGACACATCGAAGGCTGAAGGACAACATTAAAACAGAGAAACACGCAAGAGGGAAAATCATGGGCGTCGCAGCCATTATATGAGGGTGGGACAAGTCCCCCCCACTTTTTCAAATGATTAGTTTAGACCCCCCCACTTTTACTATGCGGAAAGTCCGTGAATCGGTCTATCCACTCGCCGCACTTTGTCGAGCGCTGTGTCAGTGCTTCACTATCAAGTGAAATCCATTCCACTTGCTTATTGAGAGAATGCCCAAATCAATGAAACTCCGTACCATGTTTTCACTGCTACTTTGTACCAAGGCAGATTCTCATATAGCGCGCGCATGTTCAAGGAGTGTTGTCATAGTTGGACAGCTCAGATCTGTTGTATGAAGCGATGCCGGTAGTGGAACACACACCAAATGTTCAGGAAATGGTTAATACAGCGAAAAGTCATCAGCTGGTAGCAGTTAATCAGTTAACAGTGATGGCGGCGTCTCACTTCTGGAGAGGAGTTTCGTCTTTATGTCATGATAGAGAGATACAAATACTGAATAGTTTAGATGAGAAAAGGCATCGAAATGCCAGGTTACTAGTATTTATCATGTAAACAGGGAACATGAATAACCCGATCTCTCTGTGCTCATGTAAACACCATATCCCCAATATGATCATAACCGGGATAATACTCATAAACGGCTTACTGATGTCCATGTAGAGACGCAGTCAGTGTGTTTTACTGGAGCCTCAGTTCGATAAGAGATTCTTTTCTGAGTTCTTTAACTTAGGTACTCTCTCTCAAAATGGTAATGTACATTATGTTTTAATTATACTTCTTATCATTCAGAAGCTTTTTGTGTGTGTTTATGTTTTACTGAAGGCTATTTCCATCCCAGTATTCAGTTAACTATTTCTTTTCTGTGCACATTACATAGACTAGCTAATATTCTACCTACTGCTTGGGACTTTGAGTCTTCAAAATGTCCAATGTCACAGACTGGGACTTACTTTAGAGTCAGTTGTATTTACATTCAGTATGACTTGTTATGATTCAATGTGAAAGAGTATACTGCTCAATAAATAATTATCACTTCACCACCTCTCTTGACATCTAGGCACTTGAGAGTGAGTCAGAGGCAGAATGCAGGGACAGTGGAGAGAGGTCCATTGCTGAGGTGAGTGATGAAAGGGAAATGACAGTTGAGAGTAAATTGTGATGTGGACTCTCATCCCAGGATTTTAAGGAAATCAGTGGGGATATTGAACAGGAAACATTTCAGTCAAGGGGCATCATATGACCAATATAGACAGAAGAGCAACATTTATTTGAACATTTAAGTCAATGATACCATTCCTAGGTGAACTTAACATCCGTATGGAGTCAGATCAGTCTCAATATTAATAAATGCTCACAGAAGGATTCACAAATGTATTTTGCGATTTATATATAAATGACTCTCCACAACAATATCTCTCAATGCACTCACAAATAATTATTGTTGTATATAAATGTACAAAAAATGGGCATTTAAACTGCTTTTTATTAATTCAAAGACAGCTCTGAATTAATAATCAAATATGTTTCCTTTCTTTACTACTGGATGAAATTACAAAATGTACCCATCATTTTCCTCATGCTAGTATAGCCACATAAAAGTATCAAACCACCTGTTAAAATGCACCAGAATACAGGAAATCTATTTATTTTTTTCGCCCCCACACCCCCCGTTAAGAATGTCCCCCCCACATTCAGGATGCTTCCTACGCCCATGGGGAAAATGGAGCGCTTTCTTGTGCGGAGCAAACCACCAACCACCAGTGCAGAGACTGCCGACAACCCACCACCGAAAGAAAAGAGGAAAAAACTGTCAGCAGACAGTATCATGAAAGTTACCTGTTTTATGGCTTCAGTGGCGAGCGGCAGATTTTCTCTACAAATAGACGAATCTACTGACATAAGTGGGGCTGCCCAACTTCTGGCAAACGTCAGATATGTTGATGCTGACTCTATCAAAGAGACATTTTTCTTTTGCAAAGAAATGGAAAGCCATACTACGGGAGAAGAAATATTCAGGGTAACTAATAACTATTTAAAAGAGAACAGTCTGACCTGGAATATGTGCGTCAGTATTTGCACAGATGGTGCGGCAAGCATGACGGGGAGAGTGAAAGGATTTATTGCTAAGGTGAGAGCACAAAACCCACATATCGTGACAAACCACTGCATTTTGCATAGAGAGGCATTAGTTTCCAAAACCATGCCCCCGGAGTTGACTGAGGTGCTGAATCAGGCTGTGCAGATGGTGAATTACATCAAATCAAGGCCCCTGAAATCTCTCCTCTTCTCCCAGCTGTGCGCCGAGATGGGAGCCGACCACCAAAGCCTGATCCTCCACAATTTTTTATTTTGTGACCTGTCTGGTTTAAATGAGTGTGTTGCTGCTTTGATGAAGCCTAATTTGATAAAGTTTCAAATTAATTTCTGAAATATTTCGTTAATAAATATTTCATGAGTAATATAGTTGTCTTTGTCACATTTTATTTGGCATTAGTAAATAATTATGCACATTTACAGATATTTTACATGATATGAGTGATAACACGTGTTATAAGGGCTATTTTGCACAATAGGTGTGCCTTGAGATTTTTTACTTGTCCTTTGGTGTGCCTTGGGCACAAAAAGTTTGGGAACCACTGGTCTAAACTCCGAAAAAACTATTTGTTTCTCCGAATCGAAGGTTAAAAACACAAAAGCATTGTACACAATTTAAACCAATCAATATTGTGTAATTAACAAGGATAAACTGATGTTTTTTAGTGGATGAGTAATGCAGATATCACTGTGTAATCATTTGACAGTGAGGGGAATACATCCGGTTTTATTATGAAAACTTCGAGACCGGAAAAACTGTTTTCACCCACGCTAACTTTACATGGAAGCTGCCCCATATGTTATCCTGGCGAGACCTCAAATCATCTTCGTAATATCTATCAAACTATAGATCCTACACATCGACTGGACGTGGATTCTAAGAGTACAATATACACTTCTCGCTAGAAATCGAATCAAAAAGCATTTTAATGGCCAAACTATTCCACAATTTAGGATTTTCCAGAGAGGGTTATATGTGAATAAACGTCCCTCCGGAGCGTTTGCAATCAAGCATGTTGTTTCTTACACGACCACTAGAGCACCTCTAGTGGTCGTGTATGAAACAACATACAATTTAAAACGTGTCTCTGGGTCGTAATAAGGGCTTGAACAATCGGCCTATATGGTCGTTTTTTGTAGGAGGACAGGCTGTGCTGCGGTGGACCCGGATTAAATTCTATCTGGGGACCATTTACTCATCTCTTCCCCTCTGTATCCCCCTTTCACATCTTTCTCTATGATTAAGGCACTGGTAGCCCCCAAACAAATCTTAAACTTAAAATCTTCAATTAAAGCAACTGCTCATCTATTTCGCCCTTGTGTCTATGTGTCAGTCATAAAGCAGAAATTACTATGACCTCACTTCCTGCCAGTGTTCAGTGTGGCCAGCTGTAGCAACACATTTACTTTTGGCATCCAATTACATTTTTAGTTGGGCCAAGATAAGTTTGGTCCTCCCTCTCTGCAGGCCGCCTTGAGGACATCACAAAAGCTCACTCTGCCATCACAGTCACAGATAGCTAAAATTACTTTTATAAGGGCCACTGTGGAGGAAAGGCACCAGAACATGGGGGAGGTTCTGGCTAGCATCTGTTTTGGCTAGGCAGCTGCCACTGAGTCTAAGGCCAATGCCAAGGAAGATAATAGATTGTTCAGCTCATGCTATAAGTGCTATATATATTATGTCATATGTCATTGAACTAACCTCTCAATGGGAAAACAAAAAACATATTGGGAAGATTCTTTGGATTTCATCCGCTCAGAAACCAATTTTATTCTTTCTGACAACATTGCCAAGTGGAAGTACTTAGAGGAGAAAAGGACTTGAAGACCTTAAATAGAGCCCTGTGGGATGCCAAAAGTTACGTCTGTGTTCTCTGAGGAGTACTAAAACTGCAATTTAGGCAACTTTTTTTAATATTGTGTCTTTATCAGGACAATGCATAAAAAGACATCATACTCAAAAAGCAAAGAAGAGGATTTATGTATTTATATTTGAAAAAAACGGATCACAACGCAGGAGAGGAAGCCATATATGTTATAGGTTTTGAGGTGTTTAACCTCGATTTTCATAGCCTTAACCAAATCATTGTGTCATGCCGAAATCACAAGAAGGCATAATTAAAAATGTGTTCAAAAACTGTACAATTGTTGAATGGAGTTTTGAGAATTCCTGCCCACGGGCCTTCATCTGTCTCCAAATGAATCAAGCAGAAGGCAAATCAGCATTAACTTTATTTATAATTTGTAATGTAATAAACACAACTCCAAATGAATGCCAACGTCCCTCTCTCTCTGCTGGAAGTGTAAACACATCATACTTTCTGTATGTCATAAGATCATTCAGGCTTTTAGTTTAACTTGGCTCCTGCTCAAGTGGCATCTTGTTCCAAGAGTTTCTATTAAAAGGAGCAGTAACACGCCCCCCCCTCCCCTGTCCCAGATTTCATTGAGATGCATAATCAGATAAGGCCCCATGGTCCAATCAGTGACCAATAAACAGAGCTGGATAACACAGTCCAATTAAGCTAGTCAAGCTTCAAAATTATTCCAATCCGATATTCTTCACCTACACTCACAATGACTAAACATTATTAACCCAAAAAGGGAACCAACACTAAGCATCTCAAAATAAAGATCTCTGCTTGTTTCTGGGGTGGTTCTAGGGGGGGGGGCCAGTGCCCCCCTAACACTGACTTTGGACCCCCCTGGCCCCCCTGAAATGAAAAAAAAAAGAAAAGTTTGTGATTCAACGATTTCTTGGCTGACGGAATAGGCGTAACTAACGCTATTTGTCATTCTAGTCGGATCCATTAGAGCAGTGGTCTCCAACACGTCGATCGCGAGCTACCGGTAGCTCGCAATCCCTCAATAAATAGCTCGCCGAGCAAATCCACATATGCATAAACGAAACCTCAATCATAGCAAACTCTATCTACTTACTACAACTCTATATCTATCTAACACCCCTCCTCCCCCCACCCCCCACAATGAATATCGACCAATCACGTTCTTGCAACAGTTTAAAAGGGGAGTGATTAGTAAAATATGCATAAATAAAAAGAAAGAATGCTAACTAATGTAAGAAATTAAAATCAATGTTTAATTACGTAATTGAGTTTAAACATACAGTAAGCTTAAAACTGTTTTATTCTGAAAACATTTCCGGTTAGCATTCGTCTGTGGCTAACGTTGTTGCTAAAAGATTATTTTGAAAAGCTTTACGGGATGGAGACTCCGGATATCAACAGTGACGTCACTTCCGGTATTACGGAACGATTACAGCCGTTAAAATGCATTAAATAAAAAGTCATGAATGAGTCCATGAGTAGAAAAGGCGTGTGGAGTTATGCAATAAATACACAACGTCTAAATCCTCTGTTATGCGCGATATCGGACATAGAAGACAGAGGAGGACGGACCCCCACGTCACAGCCCCGAGAGAGGAGGAGCAAAGGAGAGATACAAGTGGGAGAACCAACGTGTTCTCATCCTCTTTTCCACGGCACCAGCTGCGAGACAACATCTGCTTTTGTCTCCTCACTAACTCCTCTGTTTGTTTCATTACCACGCTATGTAATTAAAGTAACCAATTTGAACCTTTCCAGAGACTCCATTAGTCTCTTTATTTTAAGCTTCTCTCCTGGGACGCGAGAGAACCTACACATTTCTAACACTAGGTAACATAAGATAAGAATAATCAAGTTTAAATGATTTGTTATTGGTTGTGATCATATTCTAAAGATGTTTGGATTATTGAAAAGTATACAGCTCCCTTTCATCTGAGTGTTGAGAGCTGTATCCATCAATTCATGTCGTGCTCAAAGTGCACCAGATTGATGCATTTCACTTCAACATTTTAAAAAAAATCTCCCCGGGGGAGCCTGCCTTCCGACCTCCCTAGAGGATGTGTGGTCCACCCCCAAATAAAGCAGTTAAAATAATTAAATTGCATACATTTTCTTTTAGTAAACACTGCAAACGGGTCCCACAGACCCAAACAGCACACAAAGGTTAAAGGTCAGCATATCATAATGTTAAAATATGCTAAATATATACACTGCAAAAAACAAAAAGGAGGAGTAAAAGTAGCTCACGACTTGTTTTATTTTTTTAAAGTAGCTCTCACCCTAAAAAAGGTTGGAGACCCCTGCATTAGAGCGTAAACACTGTAACTATAAGTATCTGAAATAAATATGTGTACTGAAACAAATACCAATAACTGCATTGCATTGTTTTCTTATGCGCAATTACTTCATACTGTCTTTGTCTTTTTCGTCCTGCATTTATTGTGCCCCCCTCAGAAAATAACTGGCCCCAGCCTGGCCCCCCCAGTCAAATTGGTCTAGAACCGCCACTGTTTCTGAGACAAAGAGAAAGAAGATGTATGGACTTAAGGCCCTGACACACCAGGCAGTCACCAGAGAACTCGCCAACACCGACATCGACTGTTGCATCGGCGAGTTCTCCTGCGTCTTGGCCATGTGTCGCACTGGAACACACCGCAAAGACTTCAGCCGAGCACGTACGAACTGCGCATGCGTGAGTGGCAATAACTCTCCTTACCAGCAGGCGGCGGTAGTGTGTATTCGTCATTCAAAATAGGCAACAACCGGAAGACAGAGAAGAAGAACAGACTGATATAAACAAACAACAAATAGCGTGTGCGTTCCATTTTCACTCTCGTCCATCGAAAACATGTTTTAGAATATAAAAATACATGAATGATGAAATGAGCACATAAAGTGCAGACATACTATAAAATCCCAGTTAATAGACCTGCATCTGATGATCGCAGTGTTCTGGCGGGTGTGTAGTTTATTGAGTCAGCAATGTAATAATGGCCACTTCTTGCTAAATTTACATTTCCATGTGATGCTTTTATCCGAGGCGACTCACAATAGGTAAATGAACAGCAGTAGACACTATCTCATTTACTTAGACACTGTACTTAAGGACAATGTTGAGGTACTTGAGACTAATCCTGCAACTTTATACTGACAAATAAACCCATGAGATGAAAAACCGGACGCCGGGGACGCTCCCGCCGATATCAGAGATGTCCCTGCTATGTGTGGGAGGTAAGAGAGGACATTTAAGGGCTATGTTTGATGTCTTTAAGTATCACCTGCTGGGGTTTAGCTGCTGTCCTGTGCCTTCTTAAATTATTTGTTTACGTCCCTCACTTCCGTTTCGCTTCTCATTTGCTAGCTGAACAGCTGATCAGAGTGGTTTCTTGGCCCGATAGCTTGTGTCCGACACACGGCCGATTCAACATGTTGAATCGGCCGTGTGTCGACCGTGAAAGGCCAAATAAGGCGTGTCACGGCCGAGGGTTCGGGACACACCAAATTGACTTTGGGCGACATGGCACGCTTTGTCGCCAGACAACCGAAGACAGCCGATATCGGCCTGGTGTGTCTGGGCCTTAAGATTCCTCACATAGTGATGCTACGGCTAACCTAGCTTGGTCGCACTTTTAGTTTTTGGAATTGTTTGGGCACTGCTCCGGACTAAATCTTAGTTCCAGATACTTTTAATGGGTAGAACCGTTAATCCTGATTGGTCAAACAGATGTAGATAAAATCAAGGAAGACAAAAAAAAAACAGTGGACACTTTTGTGAAGCCTTTAAAACTATGCTACACAACAATTGTGCTTTGTCTCAATTTGGATACTTAGTTCAACTTAGTACATTGCCATGCAGTACACTGTGAACACTTTCTCTTTGTTTGCATTTCAAAGGTGTAGTTTTGTCTCAAATTGAACACTGCTGCTGTGCCCTCAACGGAAGTGACGATTGACGCTGTTAGCTAGCTAGCTAGCTAGCAACCTTAGCGTTTGCAGTAGCAAATCATTACAGACTGCTCAATGAACCCAATAAAATTAACGGTGGATTATTTTTTCAACACCAGTATTTTGGTCCATTTAATAAAAACTGAACTAAAACATCTGTATAACTTTTATTTGTATAGTGCTTTGTTTGCCAGTCCAATTTCAATCGCGGCTGCTTGCGCCAAGATGGTAGTCCTTGAGTGTAAAGGTGTCAATCGTTTCACACTCAGCTCTTTGACCATTGCGAGTGCACTATTCAGGTATTTAAAGAGCATATTTGCCATTCATTGCATTGGGATGCATGTATGCACTAAATATAGCAAGTAAAGAAAAACGTGAGCATTGGTGTTTTTTTTAGTGCCCAGTTGATTGAGGAAATGAATTACATTACATGTCACTTGTTAGATGTTTTATCCAAAGCGACTTACATACTCAATACTGTGGGCAATCCCCAAAGGAGCAATTTGGAGTGAAGGGTCTTGCCCAGGGACACAACAACATGCTGACTGCAGTGGGGTTTGAACCTGTGACCCCCTGATCCGAACACCAACACACAACCCACTGCACCACACGCCTCCCCTAGCCTTTCTTTAGTTATATAAACACTTAAACAGGAAATAAAAACAACAAACAGAGATATGACGGTTTGCTTAGCAACAGCAGTTGAAATGTACATGATCAGTATGTGAATCCCTCCTGCAGACACTCTGTCTCACTGCTACAACACACAGATGCTGTGTATTCACCTTGGCAGCGCTGCATTGCATTAAGTGGTCAAATCATATTCTGCAGGCGAATGGCTTCTTCCTCCCGTTGACTCACTGACAGCCGTTATGTAATAACTGCACTAAGGCCCAAAAACAGCCAAAGCATGCACACAGACGTCTTATTCTGTCTGCCCCCCACCCCCACACACACCACCAGCACCACACTACCGCTTTGACACCGGGCTCACACCGCTGCAGATGGAATCCCTGAACAGCTCCTCTCAGTCTCTCCAATTCAAATAAGCTTTATTGGCATATCGAAAACACAGCATTGCCAAACCACATTGTACAAGGCGGTAAAACTCTTATATTAATAATATTATGTCATTTCAAATTTAGGAAAAGCGCTGAACGGATGGATATCATCAACCAAATCAAAACAATTCCTCTCTTTTTCTCCTAATTCATATAGAAGCTTTATTGACATTACCATATCAAAAACACAGTATTGCCAAAGCACATTGCCCCCCCTCCTCTCTCCCTCATCTCTTTCCTATGTCTCTCTCTCTCTGTACTACTTGATGCATACGGATTGGCTTTGACACATTGCGGTTCTCTCCATGGTGCTGGAAAAAAAGGAGGGAGGGAGCTCTTTTCTTTTTTAGTTTCCTCCAGGAGCGGCGCTGCACCAAGCTCAGAGCCGAGCCGAGCCGAGCCGGTCTCTCCCCCCCCCCCCCCCCTCTCTGATAGAAACTGTGCCTCACTGCAGAGGATGTGGCAGCAGCAAACTTACCATGTTGACTTCAGACACCATGTCGATGCTGGCGATGTCTATGCTCATGCCCACATCCACAGGAGCGCCTGTTGGAGAGAGCAGAGGAGTGAGCACTCTGCAGCATCTCATGTCTGCACGGGGGCGCACACACTGGGGAGGGGGGTAGGGGGGGTCTCTTACCTCCAAAATCAGGCCGCAGACGGATGTCATAGCCCTTCAGCAGCTTGTCCACGGTGGCTTTCACGTAGGACATGTTGCTGGGCTCGTTTGCACTGAGGACAGAAAGCAGATTTTAATTTTGTATCTGATGAAATAAAAAGGCATTATGTTTTTTGGATCAGATCTCACCTCTGCGCCCCGATCACTACTGTCACCAGCAGCGACAAGCAGCAGCAGACCCCCCAGCCCAAGCCCCCGCGCGCCACAGCGGTCCACATCCTGCCAAACACTTTCACACAAACACCTCAGGGACGCAATTTAGGCTGCAAGATTCCAAGAGCGACGCATGCGCGGCGGTTTATCCACATCCGAGCGTCATTGTCAAGGTGAGAAATTGTAGCCAAGATGAAAAAAGAATACAAAAACCAGCCTATAGGTAGTTCACTTGAGGAGTTGAGGTTGGTGCATGAGGCGGCACATGCATTCTCCCCGCGCTCAGCGTCCTGCAGCACGCACAGCTGATCTGCCGCATGCGCGTCTCCCCGCTGCCGCTCACTTCGAAGACGTTAAATAATGAGCAGCAGTGAGCGGCTGCACGGTCACCTTTAGTAAGCCGGGGGAGAAAGAGAGAGAGGGAGAGAGGTGGGGGGGGGTGCTGAAGAGAGGCGTCATGTAGCCTACTGTAACACAAGCACGTCTGAGGAGCTGCGCCAGGAAGCGCGTCCCGTTCAGCTGGCGTCACGGGCTGCACACCAACTTAATTAATTGTTTTAAATCCCAGAAAATGCATTAAAATGTGCAACGCACGGCTAAGTGATGGGAGAGGAGATAAGACACGCTGTATGGAGGCTGGAATGGATTGTGTTCCGGCAGCAGGGCTGAAGGGAATATAGAGTCCTGACTCCTGCATATATAACCAGTCATACATTTAGCACAAATACATAGAAAGGTATCAGCATTATCACTATGGTATACTCACATTTAGCTAATTTCACATTGTAAGAATTACAGTTCTAGTAGTGGAATGCAACTAAGTACATTTACCTGAGTACTTTAGGAACTATTTTTTCATATTGTACTTTTTTATTTCATTTGCTCTTATCCATTCGTTTTACACTTATAGTTACTATAGCTACTTTTTAAGAGGGCCCTGTCATGTTCATTTTCAGGTTCACATTTATATTTTGAGCCTCTACTGTGACATGTTGTCCTGCTTTAATCTTTACAAAATTAAAAAATTGGCTCAACATTGACGAACATGTATTTTAAGCGATAAAACCTGAATAATATAATATTATTTAGCATGATAATACTTTGAAAAGAACCACAGTGCATAATGAGTATTTTTACTTGTCATACTTATATACCTCTTCTTAAAGGTGGGGTAGGTAAGTTTGAGAAACCGGCTCGAGATCGCTAGAATTTGAAAATACACAACCGGAGAAAATCTGCCACTTCCTTATAGAGCCCCTCCTCCAACACACACGAACGTGCACATGACCAATGAGGGCACAATACATTTGTGCACAGATGGAAGGCTGACAGGTAGGTAGGCCATCCAGTTATTTTAGCCGGGCCGGCTAAAATAATTGGTCGTGCTTTTTACAGTATTACGGCTTCCACAGATGAAATCTTTTTATGGATTTTTTGATTTTTGACTTCAACTAATGCATTTAGTTTTGCAAAGAAAAAACGTATCTATCAAATAAACACATACCATTTTTCTAATAAATCATGTTTCAGAGACAAATTCAGCATAGGTTTTACAAGTACACACATTTTTTTTACAACTACAACACTTCTTTTTACAAGTACAAATCTTGTTTTTACAACTACAACACTTTTTTTTACAGGTACAAAACTTTTTCTTCTCACGGCGGAATATTACTGCCAAAAGTCACGTGACTCACTCACGTGACTTTTGGCAGTAATATTCCGCCGTGGTTGTGCTCATACACACTCACACATGCTCACTCACACATGCTCCACGGCAGCAGGGGGCGCTACTGAGTCCATTGGGAAGGCGGGAGGTTGAGCAGAGCATGGAACAGCCCTTGCCAGCCCTTGCCAGCCTGATGACAGCGGTGTTTCTAGCGATCCAGCGATCTGAATTTAGCGATCACAACGAAAACAGCCAAGACACATATTGAGCCCAGAAAATGAATGTTCTTAGGGCTGTAAATATAATAAGCCTTTGTCTAAAATGGACAACATTGTAACTACGGAGATTTAAACTATACAGCGATTCTGCACTCGGTCAATCAGCTGCTCTTCATTTTCTTTCCTGCTATATTCAATGAGTGATACAAATATTTTTTACCATACGTTCTGAATAAAACTGATACTGTTGGACTCGGTACTAGTTGACTGCTACCAGAAATAAAAGGAAGTACTTTACTGTGTACTTTGTGAGTAATCCTCTGTCAGAGTCCCCTCCATAGTACATAATGCATGTTTTTTGCTATCTTTGATGAATGATAAAAATAAAATGTTACCATTAGTTCTTAATGAAATTGATACGGTTTGACTTTGTATTAGTAAGCCTACTACTAACAATACATTGAAGTACTTTTACTGTGTATTTTTTGAGAAATACTCTGTCAAAGTCACCTGCTGAGAACAAAATCAAGCCACTTCTGCTAAGTTTGATGAGGGGAAAAAATATGTTTTGCCATTAGTTCTTCGTGAGATTGACACTGTTGGACTCAGTACTAGTACCACAAGTACTATGAAGTACTTTTACTGTGTACTTTTTGAGTAATCCTCTGTCAATGTCCCCTCCTGAGTACAATAATGCATGTTTCTCTGCTATTTTGAATAAGCGTTAAAACCAGTAGCGTCGTGTTTTTTCTGTAGCCCCGGACAATTCTCCCTCAATAATATAATACATTAACCGTGCTTTACGTGAACCTCATCATGACACAAGAGAGGACGGCAGCACTGTAATTTCCCGTGTTCAGTGAATGCAACAGAGGCATGACACCAGACCAATCAGAGAGTTGCATGGAAATAAACGTGTGCTTGTGTCATAGAGTGGCGAAGTCCCTCCCACTTACTTCCGCCCCATGGGACCTTATTTCGGAAAAATTATGCATTGAAGTCAATGGGGAGAGAAAACTTATCTTTCGATCCCGTTTGAATTGTGCCATGAATTACACATATGATGTTTGTCAATCTTAAAAAATCATTTCCATGTCAAAAAAGTCACAGTTTGTCTTAAAACTGTTGAAATATAAGACTTTGAAAAATACGAAACTAGAAAGACTACAAATCCCAGAGTCGCGTAAGTGATCGATGACGTGGTACCGAAGGTTTCTGTACGGACATTCCCAAATCAAAAGCCCTGGGTAAACGGTGAGGTGCGCGGCAAACTGAAAGCGCGCACTCTCGCGCACACAGCGGGAGATTTGGAGGAGTACAGGAAGTCTAGGTATGATCTCCGGAGAGCAATACAAAATGCAAAGAGACAGTACAAAGAGAAGGTGGAATCTGACTTCAAAGGCTGTAACACTAGGAATATGTGGGCGGGACTAAGGACAATGACTGACTACAAAGGAGCAGCGGGGGGTGCTGCGGGAGTGTCTGCGTGCGCATCTCTCCCAGATGAGCTAAACAGTTTTTTTTGCACGCTTTGAGAGCAGCCAGGCTGTGGAGGTACAGAGGGACCAGGAGCTACACTGCCCTTTTGTTTTAAATAGGGCAGATGTGTGTAAATCCTTTAAAAGGGTTAACCCACACAAGGCTCCTGGACCTGATGGCATCCCTGGCCGTGTTCTCAGGGTGTGTGCAGTTCAGCTGGCAGAGGTGTTCACAGACATCTTCAACAGGTCCCTGCTGCAGTCTGTAGTCCCCACATGTCTTAAACACTCCACCATCATTCCTGTCCCCAAAAAGACAATCATCACCTGCCCCAACGACTACCGCCCAGTAGCACTCACCTCCATCATAATGAAGTGCTTTGAGCGGTTAGTCAAATTATTCATCACCTCCTCCCTCCCTGAATCTCTGGACCCCCTGCAGTTTGCCTACAGAGCAAACAGGTCCACAGACGACGCCATAGCCCTCACCCTCCACACTGCCCTCTCACACCTGGACCCGAAGAACAGGAACACATATGTGAGAATGCTGTTCATTGACTACAGTTCAGCATTCAACACCATTGTGCCCTCCAAGCTGGCCATCAAGCTCAGAGACCTCGGGCTCAACAGCGCCCTCTGCGACTGGATCCTGAACTTCCTGACGGGCAGACCCCAGGCAGTGCGGGTGGGAAACATCACATCCTCCACCCTGATTCTTAACACCGGTGCCCCTCAAGGCTGCGTGCTCAGCCCTCTCCTCTACTCCCTGTTCACCCACGACTGCGTGGCCACACACAGCTCCAACACCATCGTGAAGTTTGCTGATGACACGACCGTCATCGGCCAGATCACAGACGATGACGAGACGGCATACAGAGAGGAGGTCGAAAACCTGACATCTTGGTGCCAGGAGAACAACCTCCATCTCAACATCAGCAAAACAAAGGAGCTGATTGTGGATTACAGGAAGCAGCAGGGAGAGGGACACGCCCCCATCGCCATCAATGGGACTACGGTGGAGAGAGTCAAAAGCTTCAGGTTCCTTGGGGTCCACATCACTGAGGACCTGACATGGTCTCTTCACACCACCACCATCACCAAGAAAGCTCGACAGCGGCTCTTCTTCCTCCGCAGGCTGAGGAGGTTCAAAATGGATTCCAGGATACTCTGCAACTTCTACAGGTGCACGATAGAGAGTATCCTCACTGGCAGCATGACGGCCTGGTACGGCAGCTGCACCGACCTCGATCGTAAGGCTTTACAGAGGGTGGTGAAAACTGCACAGCACATCACCAGGACGGAGCTGCCATCCATGGAGGACCTTTACTCCCAGCGGCTCAGGAAGAAATCACTACGGATTATCAAAGACCCCCATCACCCCAGCCACAAACTGTTCTTTCTGTTGCCGTCTGGCAGACGTTACCGCAGCATCCGGGCAAGGACAAGAAGATTCGGAGACAGTTTCTTCCCGCGGGCAGTGAGACTGTTAAAAAATTGAACTGTTGAAACAACTTCAAACATTCAACTGCTACTCAGTAGTATGTATCTAATACCTAATATATATATATCATTCCAATAACTTGTATATAGACTCATACTGCACTATTCCACATCATAACTTTATTTCATTTTTATAACTATTATTATTTTTGTATTGCTCTTGCTCTTATTGTTATTATGTTATGTTATTATGTTGCATTGTTGGAGAAGCCTGTGACATAAGATTTTCAACTGCATAATTACTCTGTAGCTATGTCAGATTGACAATAAAGAACCTTGAACCTTGAACCTTGAACCTTGTGATGTCACAATTGAGACACTACGATACACGTATAATACCGTATATATACGATCAGCGCCATATAGATAGAATCTATCTATATGGCGCTGGCTAAGATAAGATAACTTTGTGCCTGTGTGCTTAGTACCAGGTTGTTATCATACCAGCAATGGGTCTTGCTCGTTCTTTCGCTTCCCGTCTGATGAAAGAGGAGTGTGTGGATCAAGTTAGCTACCTAGCTAGTAGCTAGCACGTTAGTTAGCATTACAGCCTTGTCATTTTTATTAGCCTTAACATGAAGTAACATTAAGTAACCCAAAATGTTAAACAGTAAGAGTAGTAGTCATATTTCGTGAACCCTTTGAAGAGTACTGTCACCGGTGTGATCATTCTATAATACACCATTTAATTCCGGGGGAGAAATGCTAACGCTAACGCTAGCGATCTTCTCTACTTCATGCTATCTGCACAAATGGTTGACATTAAACATTAAAACGACCAGGCAGTTCAGAGAGAATCAAAGGAAGGCAGGCAGGCAGCTTTGCATGACATTCTTCAGGACGTGTTTCATTGTAGTGATAGTGAGGATAGTCTCTTGTGTTGACAAGACAGTAGTGACGGCCATCTTGGTGACGTGTGTTGTTGACCAGAGATGTAGTTCTTTGAGCGTTTCACATAAACAAATGTGTTACTTCACAGTTTTACCACACATTTTTTTTTTTTTGACTTGCAAAATTATCTTTTAAATTGACAAACATCATATGTGTAATTCGTGGCACAATTCAAACGGGATCGAAAGATAATCTTTCTCTCTCCATTGACTTCAATGCATAATTTTTCCGAAATAAGGTCCCATGGAGGTCCACCGGAAGGGGAGGGACTTCGCCACTCTATTCAAGCTCGGCTCTGTGTGTGTGTGTGGCAATAGCCATTTAGTGTGATAGAGAGAGAGAGAGAGGGGGGGAGGGAGGGAGGGACCGGTGCCAGCATGGACCGTGTTGTTAGCATCTGGTTAGCTAGCTGCACTAACGGACATAAGGAGCTGTTTGTTCCACAAGAAGCTGGAGGAGAGTCCTCTCCTCTCAGACTGAGAGACTCAGGTGAGCTAAAGGACTCTCTGAGTGTTTAGATACATAACTTTAGTCTAAGTTATCTCAGTGGGTCTCAAACGGTTTGGTCACAAATTATTCAAAAGATTATTTCCGCGGCACACCTTCATATGATCATTATAGTTATAAAAAAAAAAAGAGAATAAAGGAAAAACAGTTATGAAATACTATATGGGAAACAAGAATAGAGTTTAAAAGGGGAGTGATTAGTAAAATATCCATAAAGAAAAAAGTACATCTGTTTACAGTTCTGCTTCATATGGGTGTTGAGAGAGGTATCCATAGATCTCTTCATTTTGCTCTCAAGGTGCACCAGATTGATCCATATAACTTCAATATTTAAAAAAAAATCTTCCCGGGGGAGCATCCCCCCGGACCCCCCTAGAGGAGGTGAGCCCCCCACTCATAAAAAATACCACTTTACCCCTGCCTATATGCCGTGAGCTGATTATCGAGCCTTCATTGTAACAGTCGCGGGTGTGTGTGTGTGTGCGTGTGGGGAGTGTTGCAGTGAAAAATGCCACTGTAGTGTAGAGATGGCAAATCCAGATCCTTTTACGGACTCAGGGTCTTCTGAGTCAGTCATTGAAGAGATCCGGATCATACGAGTCATTTGAGTCATATGAGTCAGCATCACCAAGACCGTAGAAATCCTATCGGTGAAACCGAAAAGTTGTTGCATTTCACGAGCATATTATTATTCCATATATTTTGAATATATATATATTTGTATATATATATATATATATATATATATATATATATATATGTAATATCTGCATGTATATTTTCTATTTCGACATGTATATTTTATATTTTATTTTATTTTTCTTTCTATTCTTGTATATTTTGTAGTTTTGTTTTATTGTAAAATGCCTTATGCTGCTGTAACAACAACAATTTCCCAATTTGGGATCAATAAAGTACTATCCATCTATCTATCTATTAAACTGACGTTATATTAACCTCCGCTACACAGTGTATTTTTGCTTTAATAAAAAATGTTGATCACAAAAAAAAGGGTTATTTTGCGATTTGGCAAATCTGAGTCTGCTGGTGTTGACTCGTGCATGAGGACGAGTCTGCTGGATCTCTGGATCTGCTGCTATATACGGCTCCGAGTCCGCACGAGTCTGCTCTGCTGTGTGTTGCAGAACAGTGAGTCAGGATTTGCGAATCTGAGTCTGCTGTTGACTCGTACATGAGGACGAGTCTGCTGGATCTCTGGATCTGCTGCTATATGGTTACGGCTCCGAGTCCGCACGAGTCTGCTCTGCTGTGTGTTGCACAGCGAGTCAGGATTTGCGAATCTGCGAGTCTGCGAGTCTGCTGTTGATAGCGCGGGAGCCGGGTGCTGGAGGAGGGGCTATGCTCGTGCACATGACGAGTATGGATCTCTGGATCTGCTATGCTATTACGGTTAGGAGCCGTCGGCTCCTCTGAGTCCCCACAAGTCTGCAGGAAGTTTCACTGATCCGCGTCCCCTCCCCTGAGCCAAACGATAACTTCTGGCAGGCAGCTATCCTGTATACTTGCTAAAGGGTAGGCAGATGGACTGGGGTACGTTGTAATGTGATTTTACATGTTATAAAGAGAGTAGCGAGTGACGCAATTTATAGTTTTAATTTGTACGTCACACCAAGTGTGGGACTCAAGGACTCGGGTTAATGGAGAGGGGAGACTCGTCACGACCAGCTCATTTCTAGGATCCGGGTTAATGATCCGGATGAATCAGGACTCGCCCATCTCTACTGTAGTGCCGCCGCCACTGTGGGCTAAGCCCCGAATGTTTTCAGGTCCAGGCGACGCCCCTGGTTAAAACACCTTTCTTATGAGACTGATATTGTTGGACAGAGTACTTTAAGAGGATGGTTGACATGATATCAGCAATACTTCCAGTCAGTACTCCAGCAGCAGCATTTTTACCCCTTGGAAAGTCTTTAGAGTCTGGCCTGGATAGCTGGTCACAAATATCCTTCAGCAAAGTGACGCACCCTTGTGACTCTTGTTGGCCTCTTATGGGGCTGCTGTCTTTTAAATATGATTATTTCTCTGCTCCTAGTTCATTCCTCTCAAATTCTTCCATCAGTCCCAGTCATTGCATGTCTGTCAATAGAGCTTGGAAAAATGTGTCCAATTCAACAAAATGTTTTTGTGAAGGTCAGAGCTAAATTATAGATTGTTTGATTGTGTAATTACAAGGTGAGAGAAAATAAATCCACATCCTCCTATTAAACTTATTTTATTTACTTTTCCATGTTGTACATATACTTACTTGTATTACATGTTGAACCACATGCTGGATATCTTCCCCAGCCTCAAGGAAATACAATAAAATTAATGGATTCATAATTTAAAATGTTTATAAAAATGTATAAATTAATAATGTTGTGTGCAAACATTTCAAATTGAAATATAAAATGAAAAATAAGTTTACTTTTGAAATGATTTCTCACAAAAACCTTTCTAAATTATAGTAAATTATTAAAAAAGGTTTCGTCAATATACGTTTTTCTGCCTAAAATAGTTAAAATTGAACGTAAACTATATCAAACACCACATCCATGGCAATTATCCCATTTTTGTTAAGTTAATAACAATATTGATATTATATATATATATATATATTTATATATAATATATATAGCATATAATTGATGCAGTCTTTCTGAACATTTTTTAAATACTGCAAATGAAGAATATTTGTAATGTTTTACACAGATAGTTCCTTAACTTGAATTTGAAAACACGTGGCAACTTTATTAATACAGCAGTTGAAAAGATTTGTGGAAGGATAAATTCTTCATGGGCTTCAATGGCTCTCTAGATAAAGGGTGTTTTATGGTTGCTTGTATTATCCTCAGATAGTGGTTTGTTTAAATAACTAGTGACATTTTAATAAATATTGAAAAAAATGGCTCCAAAAAAGGCATAAATATATATATATAACCTGGCCGGCTTAACCCGTCTGTATTTCTTCAAGCACCACAAGATTCATAGTTTATAAAGTACAATTCTGGGCCATTGATTGTGTTATTTCTCCAAACACATACAGTAAACATGCCTGTTATGAAGCCTTAAAATGGTGCAGGAAAAGGACTTTACATTTGGTTATACTTAAAGACAGGACTATTCAGTTAAGAGAAGAGAAAAAAGGAAAGAAAATTGTTATAATGGGTGATGTAACATTAATGACAGACATAATATGAGGTCCTTGGCACTCAGACTTTAGAGAGGTCATTTTGTGATCATGGGGCTTACAGCATCAGGACAATATCATATGGAGTCAGATACTGGAAGTGTGCTGGAGGCGTTAACTGGGACTGATGGAAGGATGAGGCTGATGAGACTGAAGAATCTGCGAGGAACGAACTAGCGGCAGAGGAATAATTATATATTAAAAGACAGCAGCATCATAAGACGGCAACCATGTGACAGAGTGTGTTACTTTGCTGAAGGATATTTGTGACCAGCTATCCATTCCAGGCCAGACTCTAAAGACTTTCCAAGGTGTGAAAATGCTGCTGCCGGAGGACTGACTGGAAGTATTGCTGATATCATGTCTACCATCCTCTTAAAATACTCTGTCCAACAATATCAGTCTCAGGAAGAAATGTTTTTTAACGCTTATCAAAAGAAAAACATGCATTCTTGTACTCAGGAGGGGACATTGACAGAGGATTACTGGAAAAGTACACAATAAGTACTTCATAGTACTTGTGGGGGTAGTTTCAATAGTACTGAGTCCAACAGGATCAATCTCACGAAGAACTAATGGCAACAAAAAAGAATTCCCTCATCAAACTTAGCAGAAGTGGCTTGATTTTGTTCTCAGCAGGTGAATTTGACAGAGTATTTCTCAAAAAATACACAGTAAAAGTACTTCAATGTATTGTTAGTAGTAGGCTTACTAATACAAAGTCAAACCGTATCAATTTCATTAAGAACTAATGGTAACATTTTATTTTTATCATTCATCAAAGATAGCAAAAAACATGCATTATGTACTATGGAGGGGACTCTGACAGAGGATTACTCACAAAGTACACAGTAAAGTACTTCCTTTTATTTCTGGTAGCAGTCAACTAGTACCGAGTCCAACAGTATCAGTTTTATTCAGAACGTATGGTAAAAAATATTTGTATCACTCATTGAATATAGCAGGAAAGAAAATGAAGAGCAGCTGATTGACCGAGTGCAGAATCGCTGTATAGTTTAAATCTCCTTAGTTAAAATGTTGTCCATTTTAGACAAAGGCTTATTATATTTACAGCCCTAAGAACATTCATTTTCTGGGCTCAATATGTGTCTTGGCTGTTTTCGCTGTGATCGCTAAATTCAGATCGCTGGATCGCTAGAAACACCGCTGTCATCAGGCTGGCAAGGGCTGTTCCATGCTCTGCTCAACCTCCTGCCTTCCCAATGGACTCAGTAGCGCCCCCTGCTGCCGTGGAGCATGTGTGAGTGAGCATGTGTGAGTGTGTATGAGCACAACCACGGCGGAATATTACTGCCAAAAGTCACGTGAGTGAGTCACGTGACTTTTGGCAGTAATATTCCGCCGTGAGAAGAAAAAGTTTTGTACCTGTAAAAAAAAGTGTTGTAGTTGTAAAAACAAGATATGACTTGTAAAAAGAAGTGTTGTAGTTGTAAAAAAAATGTGTGTACCTATGCTGAATTTGTCTCTGAAACATGATTTATTAGAAAAATGGTATGTGTTTATTTGATAGATACGTTTTTTCTTTGCTAAACTAAATGCATTAGTTTGTAGATGGTGTTTTGTATTTGCAAACCACATTGTGTTTGTTAGTGAATCATGAGGCATTAGTAAAACCTGTTTAGTTTGTTTGTGGAGTTATGGCAGGAAATTAGCTCCATAGTAAACGGTGTGCAGAGTCAAACCCTCAAAGTACACCCTGTAGCGAGTAAAACTCTAACACAGCTCTAAAACGCCTCGTTGGAGATACGTCACTGTCCATTTGATTCTTCCGGGTATCGCATGATGTCATGCGGTACCCGGAACAAAATGGACCAATCCGGAAGAGCTATGGCCACACCCAGCGGCGCTGGCCGCACCCTCTGCCAGCCTAACATTTACTGTTGGAAGCTCTGGTTCAGTTCACAATCGATCCAGTCATGTCAATGCCAAGGACCTGTTTCCTGAAATGTGAGGAGAAATCTGAGCTGTTTGTCCTACCGACGGAAGAACCACGAACACTTCTGTTTAACACTGTTCCTTCAGAGGTTCGAAGAACGTTACTGTGTGCGCGGCATTTCACAGACGAAAGCTTCCAAAACATTGCCCAGTTTGAGGCCGGATATGCACAGCATTTGAAACTGAAGGACGATGCTATTCCTAGTTTGTTTGGACCGTTTGGAGCAGGGGAAGATTCGGGTACACAACCTGTAAGTTTGCATTGTTATTTGTGTATTTATCAAACAAGGTATCTACCACGACTGTTTAAATGTGTAAACGTGTTTCGGACTGCTAACTGGGCTAACTAAGTTGCTAGCGTTCCATATATCAACTCCAATATCAGCAGATGGCCTTACATACATGTATCTCATAGCAGGAAAATGTCTGCATACACACAAAATACTCATAGACAGTATACTCCAGGTGATTTACCGTACGGTCAGTCGCGAAACGTAATTACATTATAGCTGGCGTTCCGAGTGTGTATGCTACCGAGCTAAACAACAAGGCTACTAAGAGCTAGACATGAGTTTGCTCGAAAAAACATTGTTTTTATGCCAGCTACAATGAATGTAGCAGACTACCCATATAAGATTGCAATTGTAAACATGTGCTTGATAGCCTAATATGAACCACTATCTGTTGTTCATAGTATAGTATAGCATATTACACTGAACAACTAGCAAACGTAGATTAGCATTGTAATCCAGCTGGCAAACTGACGAACATCAAACAACTAAATTTCAATAATATTTTGTGATTGCTAACGACGTTGCTATAATAAACGTAAATATATCAACTACAATGTCAGCAGATGGCCTTACATGTTTGTCATGGCAGGAGAATGTCTGCAGTCACACACGGAATACTCATACAGTATACTCCGGGTGATTTACCGTACATTGTGACAGTACATGTACATACTGCATGTATAGCTAACGAGGCTAGCTATACATGCTAGCGGAAAACAATGTATTCATGCCAGTTACAATGAATGACCGAACGTAGCAGACTACCCGTATAAGATTGCAAATATAAACACGTTATTGCTAGCCTAATATGAACCACTAGATTTTGTTCATAGTAGTTTTATTACACTACATTATAGTTGCCGTTCCTCCGAAGCTACCGTTCATATCGTGTTTGCTACCAAGGTAAACAAGAAAGCTAGGTTAGCATATTAGCTGGCAAGCTACTGTGTTCATTTGATAGACTCCTACCACAACTACTACTAACGAATCTAAAACAACTGAGTACAGCGCTTCCCGATTGTCAACGGGGGGGGGGGTGGAGTACAGCGCTTTGCGATTGTCAACAGGGGGGGGGAGTACAGCGCTTCGCGATTGTCAACGGGGGGGAGGGGAGTACAGCGCTTCGCGATTGTCAACGGGGGGGGGGGGTGGTTGTGGAGTACAGAGCTTCGTGACCGCAGAGCGTGTGAACGTTGTGATCAGCTGTTTTAGCGCAGGGCTGCTGTACAGACCGACGTTAACAGCAGCCCTGTCTGTGCACACGGAGACCGTGGTGATCTAACCGCCTTCTGGAAAAGCTTCACAAGTACGTCGGTACGCAAATGCGCTTTGTGACACAAGTGACGGTACGCATTTCAGATTGTTGCCGCGCATGCGTACCTGCGTACCAGTTATGTGCACCCCTGTGAATACACATACTTTACAGAGATGCTGTATGCGAAACCAATGTGAGTTTCGAAAATTGCACAGTATAAATGTATTTTAGTATACCTCAACAATGGAATTATGATCAGTGGAAATGGCCATGACATGGGTCCTTTAAGTGATTTGATCATCAAAGGTAGGCCTAAGTCATTTTCAATGTGGGCCGCCGTGCCGACTTAATTCATTTTTAATTGTTACTTGGCTGTGGGCAGAGCCGGCCCGACCCATTAAGCGACATAAGCGGCCGCTTAGGGCACCGCAGCCACTAAGGGCCCCCTAGCAAAAAATGAAAAAAAAAAAAAATGAAAAAAAAATAATAATCTCAGTACACCGTCGCCGTGATAAGTATGCATACCTGCCAACCCTCCCGATTTGGGCGGGAGTCTACCGCTTTTGACATGTTTCTACCGCCTACCGACTTAGCTGACTTTCCCTACCGATTTTCAATCTTCCCAAACTATAACAAATAAAAATGACACTACATAGACACTGGACTCGACTTTTGGCGGACACCGTTTGCAGCGTGTCTGTGATCCCATCATACAAACAGTCCTCTGTGTTTCTGAAAGAGAAACAACGTGCAGACCGGGGGTAACGCTGCCTTTCGTGCAGAGGAAAGGCAGCGTTACCCCCGGGGCTGATGGGTAATCACTCCCAAATGAGTTTAAGGGAACAGAGACGAGGCATTTGAGTCCTGCAGGATTTCCCCGTTAATATCAGTGTCTCGAAAACACATGTTGGCGACTGAAAGACATCCAGTGTTTGGTCTTTTCCTGAAGCATCCTTCACCTACAGTGTCTCAACTGAAAGAGGACCACAAACACACAAAAAATATAATACAATTTTGAGATTTGGGGATATTTATCTCCCATTCTTTCACTTTTTCTGACATTTTCAACACCAAACATGTCGTTAATGTCTCTGTTTAGTGAACTACAGCTTGCACATTATTTATATCACACTTTATCAGTAAAACATGCAGGAAATGACTTTTTTAATGCAGTATTTTCTGATTTATGGCGCAACACAAAGATATTTAGCTCTGTGCAAACCTTTGACTCTAATATGTCAACAACATGACACAAGAATATGAACCTGGCTTCATCCAATGTTCACACAAGAGTTCTACATCCTGACACATCCTTCATCTACACTGTCTCAACTGAAAGAGGACCAGAAACACATTAAAAATATAATAAAATGTGGAGACTTTGGGATATTTATCTCCCATTCTTTTACTTTTCGGGCATTTTACAGACCAAACATGTCGTTGATGTCACTGTTTACCAAACTACAACTTTTTCTGAAAAATGCATAAAATGATGCAATATATGTTAAATACATGGTTTATACATGTAATTACTGGGGTTCCATTTCTTCTGATTACCTAATTTGGGCGTGCACATTTGCCGCGCGCAAACCTACCTCTTTTGGATTTGGAAAGGTTGGCATGTATGAGTATGTTTAATTAATTGAGTTGATATGCCTATATTGCCTACTCTCAAAGTCATGTATTATATTATTGAATCAATAATATAATACATTAACCGTGCTTTACCTGAACCTCATCATGACACTAGAGAGGACGGCAGGATTGTAATTTCCCGTGTTCAGTGAATGCAACAGAGGCAAGACACCAGACCAACCAGAGAGTTGAATGGAAATAAACATATGTCTTATTGGATGACAGGTACCTATCCTGTGAGCTGTGACAATGTTTAAACTGTCAGTCGGACTCAGAATTTTTGAAGATGGACATAAGAAAACATTTTCTTAAAAAAGACGACAATTCTCAAGTGGTGGCTCACACAACAACCCCAGAGCCACCACTTGAGCCAGGTAAACAAGGTATGTAAATGTCAGTAAACTTCCAAGTTATGCGAACATGTAAGCAAAGCATAAATTACAGCTACGTTAACGTTACTTTGAATCGCGGGGGTAAGCTAAACCGTTAGCAAGTAGCTATAGCTAGCCAGATATATGAAATAAACACTTTGTCATACAATCTAAATGTAATGTTTTTTAGGGTTACCTGGTGATTTAAAAGAAAGCTCTCTGGAAAATGTTGACTTACTGTTCGACATGAAGCTAGAAGCTACCTTACAGTACACAGTTGATCTTGAGTCCTGTCAGTTAAAGTGTTTCATAGTTAGCTTAGCTAAGCATCAACCTAGCACTGAATTATATGGATGTTATGTGACAGTATTTCTGAGAAAAAGTCAGCTCAAATGGTGGCATAGTTGCCACTGCTTTACGTGTCGACAGCATGTTTGAACGTATTTGCAGCCGTAAATGTGGCTGTTTGGCCACTGACGTTGCCATAACAACACCTGAATTTAAATGTGCAACCTCTTTTTGTGACAGATTTTTGCATGAAATTATAATTCTTCTGAATGATATTCCTATTGACAGCTAGTTTCTATGTGAACATTATGAGATGGACAGCCAGAGAGAATAAATGAAAAACAGTTATGAAATACTATATGACAGTAAAACAAGAATACAGTTTAAAAGGGAAGTGATTTGTAAAATATCCATAAAGAAAAATCTGTTTACAGTTCTGTTTCATATGGGTGTTGAGAGTTGTATCCATAGATCTCTTAATGCACCAGATTGATGGTTTTAACTTCAATATTTAAAAAAAAATCTTCCCGGGGGAGCATGCCCCCTAGAGGAGGTTAGGTCCACGGTGTTTACATGCTTATTTATACAATATGTGTGCTTATGCTAACATCATAAGACAAAAGTTGGTTCCGTGTTGTGTGTAGTGAGAACACGCTACAGTGAGGGGGGCCCCCAAGCCAAAGCTCGCTTAGGGCCCCCAAAAGTCTAGGGGCGGCCCTGGCTGTGGGTGCCCTGTCATGATAGGTGTTTATATAAATGGTGTTGTTTTGTGTGGTAGAGGGTCGCTGTCATTTATGCGTTTTGCACCCCTGGCCATTGTTTTGATATTCCGCTGAAGTATACGCTGTGACGTAATAACTCTTTTTTTTCGAGGGTCAGAGGGCCTAGGTAGAAAATTCACGGCTCGCCACTGCAGCTCACGGCATATAGGAAGGGTAAAGTGCTATTTTCTACAAGTGGGGGGCGGACCAGCCTCCTAGGGGGGTCCGGGGGCATGCTCCCCCGGGAAGATTTGTTTTTAAATTATTGAAGTTAAATGCATCAATCTGGTGCACTTTGAGAGCAACATGAAGAGATCTATGGATACATCTCTCAACACCCATATGAAACAGAACTGTAAACAGATGTACTTTTTCTTTATGGATATTTTACTAATCACTCCCCTTTTAAACTGTATTCTTATTTTACTGTCATAGGCTATAGTATTTCATACCTGTTTTTCATTTATTCTCTTATTGTTTTATAGCCTAACTATAATGATCATATGAAGGTGTGCCTCGGAAATACTTGTTTACCTAAATGGTGATCAAACTGTTTTTACTATCTAAACACTGAGAGAGTCCTTTACCTCACTGAGCTGACGTTATCTGACAGGAGAGGACTTTCCTTTCACTTAGTTGTAGAAACAGCTTCTAATATCCCAGTGTTTCCCATACATTGATTTATTTGTGGCGGGCCGCCACAATTAAATATCGTCCGCCACAAATGGATCTCATAAAAAATAATTAAATAAATATTCTTTAAATGTTTCTTTTGCTGGTCTAATGGATAGTGAGGTGGGCTGATGATCGGAAGGTGATGATGGTGATCAAGAATGCATCTAACGTTCCGCTGTTCATTAAAAAAACAGCGTATTAAACAAACCATCATGCTCTTACTTTGAAAACCATGCGGAAATGTCGTCATCAGCAGGCCATCACGTGGTTTCCGAAAATAACCGAGTGACACGAATAGATTTTAGCCGAGACCGGCGGCAAGTTTGTTTCAAAACTCTGGGTGTTTCTCAATCGCGAGTACGCTTGCTTGGTAGCACATGTCTGGCGAGCATCTTGCTTCAGAAGCGAGTCAAGAATACTTCCTGACATTTGGAAAACAAAGAGTGGAACATGCTAGCAAGTGTGCAGGTGTGCGTCATATGAGAGGCCCCGCCTTACATTTTCCGCCACAGATTTTGGAAATTGGTCCGTGCGCAAAGCATTGTGGGGATTTTAAGACCGCGGAGTCTACTCATGTGCAGCCTCGATATTTCTCCAAACGAAGTACGCCGGGCTCGGTAGATTTCCAAGTATGCTGGAGATTGGAAAAAGTACTTCGGCGGCACTCGATGACGTAGTATGCTTGAAATAATGGCTCTGCAGCAGCTTTACTCGCGATTGAGAAACACCCTCTGCGTGTGTAAAAAGACGATCCACGAGCAGAGATTTGAGATCCACGAGCAGAGATTTGAGTACACAAGCGCATTTTTGGTCGACAAATACAAAGTGGATTCACAAATGCCTGATCGAAAGTTGTAAATGTTAAAGAGATATTCAAAGATCTTTTTTTTTTGTAAAAATATTTTTGCATATTTGCAGATCCGTTTTACATTTGCAAATGTATTTGTGGGTTTGCAAATCTTTTAAATGCATTTGTGGATTGTGTTTTACATTTACAAATCACACTTTTACACACAAATTATGTTTATGTTCACACAAATAATTATGAGACATATCTAAGCCCATACCGAGTCATCATTTTGAGAAAAAGGCCTTCAAAGTTTCCTCTTCTCTGGAATCCATCGATCTGATTGATTATTAGCGGCGCAAATGATCAAAATACTACTGAGGGAAGATATTTTGGTTTGGATTACTGGTCTGGGGGAAGCTCGCAAGTGTGTGTGTGTGTATACGTTTGTGTGTATTGTGTTTGTTTCCCGGGGAAAACACTCACGAGAAACACCGGCTGTTGTTATGTCTGCTGTGACGTCAAGTTACTCCGTTCTCCGCTTGTAATTATGCCGTTACAAGCTTCAAAGTTGTATTTATCATCTGAATTTGGCGAAACAAGTTTAATATTCTGAAAGACTTTGTTTAATTTAAATCAGACTGTAACGGACCCTGCCGTGTTATCTATGATTACTATACGCCTTACATTCATAATTTCAGCCGGCGGGAGGGGAAGCGGCGCTGCGGAACAGCAGAGTGGCGAGTGAGAGCTGTCATCTTCCCTTTACAAGCTTCAAAAATGTATTTATCGTGTGATTTTGGAAATAAAAGTTTCATTTTCTGAAAGCCAAGACTTTGTTTATTTAAAATCAAACAAAACACCCGAACCCCGAAAAACTATTTTTTTACGCAAATCCACGTTTATTTTGAAATGAGCCGTTGCGACTTCCGACTGATTTCGATAGAGTGGGTCACATATTACTTCCAAAACACGTCACGCATTGTTTCTGATACAGCAACGTTTCTGATAGGGCCGTGGGCGTAAAGCCAGCCCACTTTTTAGTAATGACATCATGACCGCAGCAAATCTGGATCAGCTCCGTTGTACACCCGTTTTTAAAGATTTGGGTAAGGAGGAAAAGAGAGAGGGTTTTGTTTTCTGACACTTTGTGAGTTCCCTTACACACCGGGGACACATATTTATGAATAAAAGACATCCAAAAGTGCATTTTGCATGATAGGTGACCTTTAAGTCCCATTTTGAATTCAAGACTTTTACTTGTAATAGAGTACTTTAAAATGGAAGTATTTCTAATTTCACTTAGGAAGGCTTTCAAGGCTTGGTCCAGGCAAGGCAGGGCAAAAGAGAACAGAACTTCCCAAACAAGATGCAAGGATCTGAAGACAATATCTAAATTACAAGAAGAACTTCTAAAGGAATAAAGGGCAGGTGTGCAGAGCTGATAGGGAACAGCTGGAACTCATTAGGCCAGGAAAGACAATCAAACAGGCGGAAAAAACAGATATGAAACAGGAACTAAATTCACCAGGATCATGGCAATACGTAACAAAAAAAGACATCTGGTGCATTACTAGAATATCACAATTCTACAATGTGGAGATTATAGCTCTAGAATCTTACAACTCTGATATATTATGCTTTTAGGATGTCACAATTCTTCAATTCTAGGATGTAAGAAATCCAGAATGGTCGAATTCTAGAGTTACGATTATAATTCTAGAATGTTACAATTATGAAATAATAACATTTTAAAATGTTACAATTCAATAATGTTAAGATAATAGTTATAGATTGTTGCAAGTCTGATATATAAGACTTTCAGAATGTCAAAATGTTTGAAGTCTAGAATGTTACAATTCTAGATTTAATATTATAATTCTAGAATGTTAGTATCCCCTTGTCCGCAGTAGTCTGCCTAACCAACATGCAGTGCAGGAGTTTCACACCTGTGTGTTTATGGGTAAATATATTAGAGCTGCTCTTTCCTTACAGTTTTGTGTCATGCTAATGGGTTCTGTGCAACCACCATTTTATCTTTGGCATTGACTTATGAAACAATGAGCCAAGAGCTGCATTGGGATAAATAATTAAAATGCTCACTTTTTAACCAACTGTTTGTGGACTCTGGCAGCCGGTACATTTATTAATATTTTAGATACATATTTTTGGTATTTTAATATTCAGAAGAACAGCACATTTATATAGCATAGCAGACATTCCATTCTCTGTTAATACTTGTAGGTAAAATATATGTATTCTAGTCTAAAACAAGAAACAACACGTGGACCAAAACATGTGGACAGGTTTTGGTGTTTGCAAAGCTTTCTTTGTTTCCCTTTTATTTTCATCTATCTATTCCTAACAGACAGTAATGGGGTCATGATAAGACATGAGGGGGATCATTGTTTGCAACCCTGAGGCCTCTGATACTGGAGGTCAGAACCCTGAGGGCCACATGATCGTACCAATAGGTCAGGAACGAAGAAGAACTTCTTCAAGTGAAGAAAGTGTGCTCTGAAACCAAGTGTGCCAATACTGACACATTAAAATAAAACATTTGATGTTTTCCAAAGTCTTAAGGACCCTCACACCAACACATTAGCATTAATCAATATAACACATTACACAATGAAACTAAACAGCAGGGCCCAGGAGGTGAACTGGGACCTCTCCAAGTGGCAGTCCACACTCCATATTTAGGTATGTTCGAGGACTTGAACCGGCGACCCTACAGCTCCCAATCCAAGTTCCTATACTTACTGAGCCACTGCCGGATCATGTCTGCTTGAGAGTGTAATCGGTGATGCAACACAATGAACGTCAGGGTTAAATATAACATGTTTTATATTACATGCCATGTTAGGTGATATTCAGAAATGTGCTGGGCTGCAACACCATGCTGTTTACTGATGCCTGTGCTCCAGGGCCATCTAGTGGTATAAAGAGTTGAGGACAGAATAATCACAGCCACGTAAACAGCTTTTACCTAGTAACAATTCTCTGGACAGGTTTTCCATAGGCCCAATCTAATCCAGCCCTTACACTCCCCCCCCCCCCCCCCCCCCCCCCCCCCTCAATCTGGTTTTTAATGTGTGATTGTTTTTGTATTATTTGACTTTAACTATATATATATCAGATGTGAGAATGGTTTCTTCTCCCTAATGACATTTATTTACATGTCACTGCTATCTTTGTAAAGGCACAGACTTTTGTATTATGTTTCTATTCCATATGTGTGTATTTGTATAAATAAGTTCTACAGAATTCATGATATTTATGAATTAATAAAGCTTATTTCATTCAAATGTGTCTTTTCTTCAGTGAGATATGTTTATGGATTTCCTTGTGACTTGAGAGTCTGATTTTAAAAGTGCTTTAATATTTCTGAGTCTGACTAAAGCAACTTCAATGTTTGCTTTTGGGCAAAGTCATCTGAACATTGTGTGCTTTGCAAGTAATGTGGCACTCTACCTTTGTCCCTATATTTAGATAAACAAATTAATCCCCATTATTGCATTTAATAATTCATATTTTACGACTTACTGTTACTGTAGCACTGACCACTTTATTGTATAAAGTGCATTCAATTGAAAACACCATAGTGTGGGGATTGCCCACTAGTACAACTATCTTTACTTCTGCGTCACTTGGGTGAGATGCCATCGGAAGGTCACTAGCCGTGGATGTCGAAGAGGACATATCTGGGTCAGCAGGGGCCGTAGGCTGCACAGGAGTGACTTCCGGGGTTTTGGCGGCGGCGGCGGCAGTAGAAGCAGCAGGCCGGGCGGCAGAAGCAGGCCGGGCGGCAGAAGCAGGCCGGGCGGCAGAAGCAGGCCGGGCGGCAGAAGCAGGCCGGGCGGTAGAAGCAGGCCGGGTGGCAGAAGCAGGCCGGGTGGCAGAAGCAGGCCGGGTGGCAGAGGCAGGCCGGGCGGCAGAAGCAGGCCGGGTGGCAGAGGCAGGCCGGGCCGCAGAGGCAGGCCGGGCCGCAGAGGCAGTAGAAGCAGCAGGCCGGGCGGTAGCAGGCCGGGCGGCAGCAGGCCGGGCGGCGGCAGCAGCAGGAAGGACAGCAGCAGCTTCGGGCCTGACAGCAGTGCCTCCAGATCGATAAGCAGCTTCTCTGGGCCTTCTCTTGAACATATCTAAAAATGTACCAAACAAAGCACATTTGAATTAGGATTATTGTTTTTTTACATGTTTTCTTTCATATATTAACTGTGTCTCACTTGCCTTCTTCCACAGCCTGGCTTGCAGCTACCAGGTCAGCATCATCCCCTGGCCACGAGGATGAGTCCTGCGTTCTCGTCTGAGGTTAGTGAAAACAAATGTTATGTAATGATAATTTGATGCCAGTTTTTAATGACCAAAATAAAACAACACATTTAGCAGGAGTGCTTCAAATATCAGTAGTTTGAACAGTTGTTATCGATATGACAGTATGATGTGACCAAAGCCTTTCCCTTATCCCTATACAGACGGGCCTCTGTAGATGGCACCGCAACAGCCTGCTGTCGATCCCCTGGAGCTTGGGGATTGAAGATGCGGAGAACTGGTGTCGCCATCTCGGCTTCTCACTGTAATGCCTGACAGCATAGACATAAACAACATACAGAAGTTGTATACCAAAACATGTTAGTTTACAAGAGGTAATTGATACCCTAACATTGGTTATACCAGATAGATAGATACTTTAACTATCCCAAATTGGGAAATTCTTATGTTAGCACTGTGTTCAGGCATTAAAACGGTGGAATAAAGTATTGACACAATTACAGTAGAGAAGACATATGTCACAAATAATACCTATTTTGTACTGTTGGTATGTTTATACTACACGTTTATACTTATACTTTATATAATGATGTAAAGTATAGGTATCAACGTGTAGTGTATGTATTTATACATGAGTAATAGTCTGTTTTTGAATGCAAAATAGAAGTGAGGGACATGCATAACGTAAAGTTAATATCATTAAAATGATCAATGTTAAGGCCGGGTATACAGAATTTGAATAACAAATATAATGAATAGTGTAATAATACATCAATAAAGATGTCAATGACAGAAGCTACAAATGTACTATCACAAACAGTAACCGGACACTGTTCAAAATGGCAGCGTCAAGTTTTCAACTATTACTGTACATTTTTACAGTAATGTAACGGTAAACACAAGCAGTAATGAGCTGGTTAACCCGCGATTAGATAGATAATGACAGAAAGTGAGCCTTAAAATGTAGTGGGTAACGTTATAGCATAATTATACAACTAGTTAATGGAGGTTTCATTGAGCGATGCTAACCTTTAACTAGCGTCCACGGTGACGCGACACGGTGCCTTTCACTTTTAAAAGTAATGACATGACATACTGTACACAAGATAACACGGATCATGACAGAAAGTGTGCCTTAAACTGTAGTGGGTAACGTTATAGCATTTAAAACTAGAGTTAATGGAGGTTTCATTGAGCGACGCTAACCTTTAACTAGCGTCCACGGTGACGGGGCGCAGTGCCTGTCACTTTTAACAGTAATGACATGATATACTGTACACAAGATAACACGGATAATGAGAGAAAGTGTGCCTTAAACTGTAGTGGGTAACGTTATAGCATATACAACTAGAGTTTGATAGATATTTGACTGAAAGACGCTGTGCCCTAACTAGCGGCCGTTAGGACGCTGTGCCCTAACTAGCGGCCGTTAGCAGTAACATGGCCGTGGCCCGTCGGGTCATTGCCAAGGTGTATATATATATATATATACAGTAATGAAAAACACAAGATAATGTGTCGTGGAAAGTATACTTTACAGAAAAAGTATAAAACATACCTGTCAACCCAAGTCTTCGCTAGCGATAATCGCAGCAATCGCAGCAAACGAGCAAATGAGCAGAGCAAAGTGGTTGGGTGGGGACGTGAAAAGTCAGTGTCTAATATTAGACAGTAAATATTAAATGACATATATATATATCATTTGTAATCCCGATCGCTGATCGCTGTTTAAACTTTCCTTTTCTCGATGATGGGGATTTGAAATTTTGAATATCATATCACGTGGAGAACCCGCCCACTCCAAACACTTTATCGACTGACTGTAGACTTCCAATCACATGCGAGTACAGTGACTGTAGACAGTTAAGCCTTCTGATTGGCCAAAAGTCTACAGTCGCGACTGTGGACTTCCAATGGGATGGAAATGACTGTAGACTTTTGTCGAATCAGAAGGCGTAACTGTCTACAGTGACTGTGGACTTTGCACTCCCGTGGATCTTGGTCTGTAGTAAAACTCACAGCTGAATGAGGCTCCACAGTTTAAGGTGTAAGTGTAAAAGCTCTTCAGTGACTTTTCTTTTTTGTAAACCTTGGCTGCGATGGAATAGTCTTTTTTTGCCTAACAAGGTTCCTGATTGAGTGAAATGACATCAAAGAGCTGTTCAAATTCTCTTGATGATCGCAAAGGAGCTTCAATGCTCCCTGTATTATCTGCTTCAGCACAGGATACACCGGACCATCCTTTACAAAAGGAGATAATGCTGTCCCACAATAACTTGCAGCAGCAACATGGTGGCACAACATTCCGCTGTTCACGGAAACAACCAATGGTTGCCCATTATGTAAGTTACGGTGCTTATTAAGCATATTCCATCTTGTGCCGTAACTTGCTAAAGTGCTTAAATGTTTTACATTTGAAGGCAATACTGTAAGCTAAATACACTTGTGATGATTGAGCCATAATACTACATTTCCCAGGATCATTTGTGATAAAACCCTCCCTCACTTCCTGCAACATGGCATCACTTTAGCATGAATCCTAGCCAGGAATAAAGGGGCGCTTAAAATATGTTTTTCCGCTCTTCCTGACTGCCCTCTGTCCGCTCAATTACACGTTGTTGAATCTCCACACTAAGGTTCAGGTAAAGACCCCAGTGCAGTGATCACACAGGTGGAAGGAATCAGGGTGGGGCCGACAATAGACAATAGTCCATGGGACCTTATTTCGGAAAAATAATGTATTGAAGTCAATGGAGAGAGAAAACTTATCTTTCGATCCCGTTTGAATTGTGCCATGAATTACACATATGATGTTTGTCAATCTTAAAAAATAATTTCCATGTCAAAAAAGTCACAGTTTGTCGTAAAACTGTTGAAATATAAGACTATGAAAAATACGCAACTAGAAAGACTACAAATCCCAGAGTCGCGTAAGTGATGTCACAATTGTTTTCCTCCACTAAGAGATAGCTTAAATCAGCGCCATATAGATATAATCTATCTATATGGCGCTGACTAAGATAAGATAACTTTAACAAGATGCCTGTGTGCTTAGTACCAGGTTGTTATCATACCAGCAATGGGTCTTGCTCGTTCTTTTGCTTCCCGTCTGATGAAAGGACCAGGAGTGGCTTGATCAAGTTAGCTACCTAGCTAGTAGCTAGCACGTTAGTTAGCATTACAGCCTTGTCATTTTTATTAGCCTTAACATGAATTAACATTAAGTAACCCAAAATGTTAAACAGTAAGAGTAGTAGTCATATTTCGTGAACCCTTTGAAGAGTACTGTCACCGGTGTGATCATTCTATAATACACAATTTAAGCCCGGGGGAGAAATGCTAACGCTAACGCTAGCATCGGCGATCGGCGATCTTTTCTACTTCATGCTATCTGCACAAATGGTTGAAATTAAAAAGACCAGGCAGTTCAGAGAGAATCAAAGGAAGGCAGGCAGGCAGCTTTGCATGACATTCTTCTGGACGTGTTTCACTGTGGTGATAGTGAGGGTAGTCAATCGTTTTGTTGACAAGACAGTAGTGACGGCCATCTTGGTGACGTGTGTTGTTGACCAGAGATGTAGTTCATTGAGCGTTTCACACAAACAAATGTGTTACTTCACAGTTTTACGACACATTTTATTTTTTTTTACTTGCAAAATTATCTTTTAAATTGACAAACATCATATGTGTAATTCGTGGCACAATTCAAACGGGATCGAAAGATAATCTTTCTCTCTCCATTGACTTCAATACATAATTTTTCCGAAATAAGGTCCCATGGAGGTCCACCGGAAGGGGAGGGACTTCGCCACTCTATCACAAAGGCGGGAAACACAAAGACAGGAAGTGAAACCAGACATGACACAGGGGGAGAAAACTTTTCAAAATAAAACAGGAAACACACTTTATTGAAACTACTTCAATAAACTACAGTCCTTATGAAACAAAAATATATTGTAATATATTGGTAAATATAATACAATATACTGGATCATACATTTCCATATATGGGAAAGTAGTCCTTATATTTTTAAATATATTGCAATATATGCATGGACCATGTATGGCTGTATATTGATACATATAAAAAAAAAAAATTGCAATGAAAACAAAAACTGCACTATACATTTTTATATGTAATAGTTTTATTGAAACACTCATTTATCTTTCATGAGTTACACAAGTTTACATAAAATTGAACAGATATTCATAAACAGTTATCTCACTTCGTTAGTTATCCACTTTATATATGAACACATGTTTGATGGTATATATTAAAAAAGTACAAATTGTCCATTGAATGATGGAAAATAATATACAGTTTATAAATATATACAGACACACACATATATGCATGCATAATGTATATATATGCATATATGCACGCATATATATATATACACATATATATGCATATATGCACGCATATATATATGCATATATGCACGCAATATATATATAATATATATAATATATATATATGCATATATTACGGCCGACCGGCTATTTGGAGTGGAATGCAGCCCATCCACGGCAGACAGCCCAAACAGTAATCGAATGCGCCACTTCCGGCTGACAGCGGCTGACCTCCGTCTTCGCTAAACATAACTCGAAACGTGTTAACGTTCTCATTGGACACATTACGTGCCAGTGATCATCACCAATCAATCTCACAGATTTCGGGGAGGCCCCCCCCCTCTCCAGCAATAGATTGATCTGATTGGCAGATTCAAATCTGCGTTGCCGCAGAAAGCATTCATCAGGTGCTTCGAAACGGAAAATTAAAAAGAAACGAGAGGAAAATACAGCACGAGAGTCAGGTATGTGTGTGAGCATTTAAAACTATTTTAAATTGAAATAATTCTGCATGTACACTACAAGTAGTCTAGTTGCTTAATCCGTATGTCCCGTCTCTCGGCACTACAACAGCTACATTAGCTAACGTTAGTTAAATTAGCTATGTTAGTTCCCTCGTGTATAAGTGTATAACCGGTCCGCAGCTTTGTGAACATTGAATTTCGAAGATTTTCGATGTTACAGTCAACTGAAGTCGACCCAAAACAGCCAAAAATAGCGGACCTTTAGATCGCTAACATTTTAGCATAAGTCAATGGAGTTTAACATAGCGGAAACTAGCCCCGCGGCTAACGGACATTTTCTGACTGGTGAAGATGATGAGCTAGTTAAGTAATGTAACCACAGTTAGTCTATGTGTTCTGATGTTAGTAACTATGTAGGCTAACATTAGTTAGGCTATGTGTTGTGGACTAATGCATTCAAGTTAGTTCACATTTTAGTTGTTATTGCCCCTGCTGACAATTGTGTGTAGCCTACAGTCAATGGAATTTCACATTTTGCTCTCCAGTGCATGTTATTTTAATGTTGACCCATAATACTATATCTATATATTTTACAGGAGCATTGTTGAAATTCATAGGTCGAACTAAGCCTGCAGAACCACAAGTCAAGAGGACAGAGGAGCCAGATAGCAGTGGTGACTGAGGCAGAAGAAATAAGGAGAGAGGGCCCATGCAGAGAGGCAGACATCAGTAGTGAGGAATCAGACCCAAAAGACACGAGGACAGAGGAGCCAGATCGCAGTGGTGAGGAACGCACTGTCATTTAATTTCACTGTAATTTTACTTTTCACATATCACTTTATTCACTATTCAGCTTAGTTATCCTTGCCATGAAGGAATGAATGGATGAATGAATGAATGATTGAATGGATGAATGTTCTATATTATTTTAATGACAGATTGAACCACAGCAATATTGTTTTAGAGATTTTATATGTTTAACTGCTATGCCTGTCATCTCTGCTCTGTGTCATTGTGTTGTCTCCTGGGTTCTGTAGTGCCCGGAGTCTTTCTTTTTCTTTTTTTCCTCCCAAACCCCATCCCCTCAGGACGCCTTTTGCCTCCTGTCAGGTCATCATTGTAAATAAGAATTTGTTCTTAATTGATTTTCCTGACTAAATAAAGGTTCTACTACTATTTATTCAGTTATTTTATTACTGGTACTGCTAATTGCACTATGCGTATTGTTGTATATTGTATATACGTATGTATTTACTACTACTACTTACAAAATCGAGGGGTGTAGCTTTGTGTCAGTATATTTCAGGGTTTTTCTATGCCTTTGTTCATCTAAATTCTAATACTCATAGGCGACTACAACTCCTGCCGATGCCGAGGCCCAGTTCTCCCTTCCCACCACCCCAGGCTCATTGTGCTAGGTAAAACTCTCATTCAATAAAAGTAGTCTTTTAAAGGTGGGGTAGGTAATTTTGGAGAAACCGGCTCGAGATCGCTAGAATTTGAAAATACACAGCCGGAAAAAATCTGCCACTTCCTTACAGAGCCCCTCCTCCAACACACACAAACGCGCACATGACCAATGAGGGCACGAGATAAATTTGTGCACTGATGGAAGGCTGACAGGCAGGTAGGCCATCCAGTCATTTCAGCCGGGCCGGCTAAAATGATTGGTCGTGCTTTTTATAGTACCACGGCTTCCACAGATGACATTTTGTTATGGATTTTTTGTCAAAGCACTTAAGATATTCATTGCTATCGGGATGTTAAGAGCATTCCATGGAATATAACATAAAGTGTATCTCGAGCCGGTTTCTCAAACTTACCTACCCCACCTTTAAAGATGAATGCAATTACATTTTAAAAAGTTTTAAACAGAACTGTTACAGATGCAGATGCTTGGTCCAAATTCCATAAAATATACCAACCAGTAGCGCCACACTCAGACTAAAATGTACAAAGCCTATTCTTCCACTATTTGTATTCCCACATTATTCACCAAGCCAGCCCATGCTTTAATATAGATATTATGGATATTGTTATAATTCCTGCTGTCTTTTGTGAACTTCTAATTATTTGTAATTGTTCTGTTCCACAGATGCTGTAGTAAACCACCATCCAGGGACCAAGACATCAGATATCCATTAACACAAGAATTTGTGAGTTAAGGCACGAAAAAAACAAGATGGACGATTAAATAGGGTAGAAGACTGTTTTTTTGGCCCTGTTCCGGACATTGTTTTAATGAGTGATCAGCTCATGTTTAAAGTTGTCACCAGGTGAAACAAAAAACAAGATTGTTAAATAGGATAACAGACTGCTCTTTTTGGCCCTGTATGAAATAACAATGCATAATTTATTAACTATACCTATACAAAATGTAATACATTGTCCCTTCATTATGTAATAACACCTCCTTTTGTAATAATTTGCCCATTATGTAGTAAACAAGTTCAATGCAAATATGTAATACATGTCGCCACATTTTGAAATATATTATTACATATTGCTGTGGTTATTACAAAATGAGTTGCAAACAATAACATTACAACTGTTTATTTATTTATTCAACCATGAATCATCCTTACTCATAATTTTAAAATATTTCAGTAGAATATCTTTCATTGGCCAAAACTAGATCAAGTGTTACCATATTCATTAGCCAACATGTATATCAACATCAATTTTGGGATATATTTACAGTTTGGTTATGGTTACATAATGAATATTACAGTTTTTTAAAAGGGCAACTCACGCATTTTGTAATAACCATTGCAAAATGTAATAATTTATTACAAAATGCAGGGAAATGTATTTTATATTGCATTCAGGCTGTTACAGAATGCAGCAGATTATTACAAAATGTGGGTTTTATTCAAGCGGCAAACTCTGGGGAAGAGCCGGGACGCCAATACGGAAGTGCCACAAACTGCAGTTCATATATTGGCCGATAGGCGATGACTGCAGAAAGGAGCAATTTCCATAGACCCCCATGTTAAAATGCCCATTTTCACAGCAGAAAAAAAACGTTTCTAGCCCTGGCTGCAATACATTTTATTATGTATATAGTTAGATTCCACCTTCATGATTATGAATCTGTGAGTGAATTGTTTTCTAACGCGACCCTTTTATTTATATTAGGTCTTAAAGTTTTTGCATAAATTAGGGCGTGGTCACATTGAGTGACAGCTCTGTCAAGTGACTGCTGCTGTTAGCTTCTTGTCTCTCTGCTAGATGCTCCGTCTCCGTGAAGCTACAGCGACTCTGCCTGGTCAGTTCATCCAGGGAACACAACTTGACCCCGGCCGTGTTTGTTTGTTCTTCATGCTTATATATGGGACTATTGTCACTCGCTCTGCGGTTAAAACAGACGGTGCATGAATGCGGTTTTGCGGTAAGTGAAATTCGAGTACTTTATTTATGTGTTTATGATTTCAATCAGCTACGTAATGAATGTTAAGGCTTGGGTTAGCGTGTAAGCGAATGGTAGCTACATCGGTGCTAACGATGCTAATCTTAGCCTCCAAGTTAATTTAAAACCATAGACTGTATATATAAAGGTTAAAACGAAATAGACAAGTGTTAAGCGTTAAGTGGGATAATACTGTAGAACAAAAGGCTTCTGTTTGAGGTTGATAAAATAAGGTCATCATTGTAACTTAGAGAGATATTTTATTATGTAGGTAGGAACTTTATGCATCCTAAGGTTAATTTAAATTGGCTATGCTCAAGTATGTAGACAAGCTAACGTCGAAGTAGTGTATGTGAAATCAACCTCACAATAAGATGTGTGTATATTACAATTATTAATGTCATATTTCAAGATGATTACTTAGATATTACAATATGGTTGGTTGAGCTGGAGTTCATTATTGAGCTTACACGTTAACGTCACAGTCATCTGAAGAACGAACCCAAACCTTGTTGTTTTTATTAATTGCATTACCAAATTGGTATCAAATAAACAGTAAGCATTGGTAACACAACTTCCAAAGTTACAGTAAAATAAAAAGGACCATGACTCGGACAATACACAATCCAACATGTTCAACAGAAGATAATAAGTTATATTGTTTGTACACATGGTTCTTTACATATATATCTGTTTGTTTAAAGTGTCCAGGTGATTCGACAGGCTGGACCAGAGAGTGAGAGACAGAACTGGACTCCTCACAGCAGTGAACTTCAGCACAGGTACAAATACTCTTTTTTCATACTGTACAAAGAATCAAGAAAGATATTGGTTTAAATAAATGAAGTATTGACTTTAATACACTCATATACATTCCATTAAACAATACTAAATACTAGATCACCTACACATCAGTGAAGTTGAGGGTTTTTTCCATGCAAAGGGTTACATTTAGATGTTAACAAGCAATATGACTGTCAGCTTTCTAATTTAAGGTATTGAAGGCAAAGATATTTAACGCATAGTGAGAACTGCTATTTATCTCTCAATATTGTCTGTAAAAACGTGGTAAAAGTTATTCTTTCAGTGAGACAACAGAGCAAGCTTGTTTTAATAACAGTTAAATATTATTTTGATAATAAAATACATTTCAATGTTGATGAATTTCATACTGTTAATTCATAATCTGATTGTCTTTGTAGCTCACTGTTGAAATAAAAAAAAAACATTACAATTACAAAATAATTATATCTACAGCCCCTAAACACAAGCACACCTCTTTCATAAATACCACACTTGTTCTGCAATAATATGCTTTATGTTTCCTGTAATTTTTGTTAGGAAAGGACATGCCTGAAAGACACGACTCAACATTTTCTCCTTCTCTGAGGGTCAAGAAGAACATCCAAGAGGAAAATTAAAAGCTGATGTTATGAGATGTTAAGACCAGTACAGGACATTCACTAAGAAACTACTTTTATTGTGAAGTCAGCTGATCGAATGCACCTATTTCCACATCTACACTCCATCAGCTGATTATTTCTATTTGCCTCACTTCATGAGCTTCACAACATGTACCTTGTACCGCAGAGTTTGCAACGTCACAAATAAATGGGGCCAATCTTCAGTCAGATGTGAATGTGTAATCTAACATTTTCAGTAAGAATAATGGACAAAAGGAGTGCAAATACAAATTCAATTTATTGAAATCTGAACCAAAAGTTAATCAAACATGTTTTAAATAAAAAAGCACATATGGACAGAAGGTGTAAACCTATTAAATGTATAAGTAAATAAAGTGACAGACAAGGCCTGTGCAGTTGGTATCAGCTATGCCCAGCATGGGCTCCTCCATCAGGCCTGGTCCTCCCTCAGTCCTCTCCAAACCAACAGACAGGACATCCATCACACGGAGGTTTCTCCCTGAAGTCTCTGCAGCTCTCTGGACACCACGCTGTCTCAATCCGTCCACACTCCACACTGAATATGAGAGGGGGAAAATGAAAATAATAAATGCTTTAGACAATAAGAAATATAAAGTTGACTGTTGAGTTGCTCAGTTTTTTTAGATTGTCAATACTATTACTGTATAACTAATATCCCAGGTTAAGAGGCACCTTCAAATAAAGATTGGTCTTTAAATACATTTTGTCTTTTGAATTGTTTGTCTAAAGTCAAGGATCTAGAACTGGTACTTATAGTTTTAATGATACAGTCTGGTTATAATGCTGTTTGGAGGAGGCCTCACAGGTAAGAGCACTAACTAGCTACCATCACATGTACTGTACCTTAGCTTGACTTAAATGTATTAAACGTATAATTAAGTGATAGCAAAATATAAATAACTAATGTCATGCAAACATATTAATATTTGCTTGATTCCAGTGTTGCATTTAGCACATTGCATACAAACGTTAAGGGATTTTAAGATTCTGAAGTATTATGCTAAAAACTCAATAACTTAGATTATTATTTATAGTTTTGCTGAATAGTTTCATGTCCGCTTACCTTAGAAACGTAAAATGTGACGGCAGTGTGCAGATGGGGACCATGTTAGCTTAGCTTCTTAGCTTGAGCTAGCTCTGTTACTTCCCAGCTGGAGGCAGAAGGTCCCGCCTCGGCTCCGCCTCTTTGCCCTTATTTGGAGCAGGCTGGAGCAGGCGGGAGTTAGACTCAGACGTCACTGTCGAGCCGTTAGTGGCCGACTCCGCCCACTAAGGGCTTCTCGGCAACTCTGCAGAATCCTATGGGTGACGTCACGGACCCTACGTCCATTTATATATACAGTCTATGGTTTTATTACATAATTACATGAAAATGTTCTTGAGTCATTACATAATGTGTTGTTTATAGGCCTTTTCTTTTATTCTTTCCTTGTCCTTCTTTTAATGAGTATTTTGATAACTGTTACACATTGATAGAAAAAAACTAATTTAAGCTTCTCATTATTCAGACTCAGCTCTCAGCGCTTAAGCTTCTTTTAAATGTTGATAAAACCAAGGTAATGCTCTTTTCAAAAGCTAAAAAGACACCAGAGCCTGTTTTAGATATTGTAACTACGCAAGGAATAAAACTTGAAGTGGTTACCTGTTACAAATACCTTGGTATCTGGCTTGATGATTGTCTCACTTTTAAACTTCATGTCAATAACCTGCTTAAAAAACTGAGGGTCAGGCTCGGTTTCTTTTACAGGAACAAGTCCTGTTTCTCGCTTGAGGCCAGAAAAAGGCTAGTCACTGTGACCTTTTTACCTGTACTGGACTATGGTGATTTGATCTATATGAATGCACCTGCCCATTACCTGATCAAGTTAGATGCCGCCTATCACAGTGCACTGAGATTTGTGACAAACTGTAAAGTATTAACCCATCACTGTACCCTGTATGCAAGGGCAGGTTTGCCTTCACTAACTGTACGGAGGCTCAGTCACTGGTACATTTTTATATACAAAGCCATGTTAGGGAAACTTCCATCCTACATCTGCTCCCTGATCTCACGGCGAATTGTAAGTGGCTACTGCCTGAGATCGAATGCTGTGGTGTTATTAAATGTGCCAACTGCTAGGACTGTCTTAGGGAAGATAGCTTTTAGATGCGCAGCTCCGCTAACTTGGAACAGTCTGCAAATGGAATGGAAGCTGAGCAATTTGGTTCCACTAAAACATTTTAAAGCAAGGATAGATGCTATCCAATCGGAAACTGTTGGAACCTGTAAATGTTACTAGCTATGTAAACTGTAGTCGCTGTAAATATGCTGTATGATGTCCTTTTTGTTTTTCTGTTATGTTTATATTAGGGCTGTCAGTCGATTAAAATATTTATATATTTAATATTAATATTCATGATTGTCCATAGTTAATTGCGATTAATCGCAAATTATTTTATCATTTTTTTTCTGTTCTAAATGTACCTTAGAGGGATATTTTTCAAGTTTTTAATACTATTATCAACATATGAGTGGACAAATATGCTTTATATGTTTGTTTATTATCATTTGAACAATGACAAATATTCTCATGAATATTAAACACAACAACCTCTGAACATTACAAATATTCGCCTCAATTCAACCTGGAACCTCTCTCATACAATAATACAATACAAAGTGTGTGTGTGTGTGGTGTGTGTGTGTGTGTGTGTGTGTGTGTGTGTGTGTGTGTGTGTGTGTGTGTGTGTGTGTGTGTGTGTGAAAATGTACTGTGATGGATCGTTGGAGCTATGTGCAGCTCAAGGCATATATGCTCGAACGGGAGCTGCCTGGACGCTGCAATCATGTTGCACGCACTATCCGTGCTGAGTGTGCTGACTTTTCGTACAATGTCCCACTGTCTGGCTACCTGCATAAAGTCAAGTGCTCGGCGCAGTTGTCGGCGAAATGTCGCTCCTCTGTTTTCATTGAAACAGCTCCTTATATCCGTTAGCGCAGCTAGCTAGCACCAGATGCTAACAACAACAACAACAACACGTAAGGTGTGCCTCGCTCGCGAGTCGCACCACGCATACACACACCCTCCCGGTCCTCCCGATGGCCAGTCCGGGCCTGCCGGTGAGCGGTGATTACTTTTTAAAAAAGTAATATATTACACTACTTCGTTACTCTCTACATAAAGTAACTCGTTACTTTACTCGTTACTTTACTCGCAGGGCCGGCCCGCCCCTCCCTACAGGCAGATCACGCAGACTGCTAAAGTTTCAAATGTTCTCTTTAGTTCAGTTTCCATTGTCGCATAAGACTGATCCAGATAGCTCTGACTATGGCTGTCCTCTGTCTCCTGTTATCTGTATTTTGCGCTGTATATCTCTGAACGATGCGATGGTGATTCCACTGTGCAAATGGGCAACATTACCTCTACTATGAAGGATGCTACAAGCCTGTCCATCTCTGCTTTGGTTACCGGTCCTCCAAATTCTAATTTGTGCTGCTTTGGAGTCGGCGGCGGCGCACTCACAACATCCTCACTCTGGGTTCGGGGGTCCTTAGCTATTAGCTTCACCTTAGCATGTGTTCTTTGCAGGTGTTTGTTGAGGTTTGATGTGGTGTTTACAGCAGTGGATAACAGCTTCTGGCCTGGACACAGTTTGCACCTCACCGTCACATTCCTGTCTATTCTTCGGATGAACTCAAAATAATGGGCATACCTCCACCTCTCAAAAGTTATCGCTGACTCTGCCATGTTTATGCAGCACTGCTCGTGGAGATGTGGACGCGCAAGTTGCGCAGATTACGTACATATAAACCTGCGGCGGAAACCCCTCTTGTCTGTCAGTGTGATTATGACTGATTTTATAAAAGTAACGAAGTAACGCGTGTCGGGGCAATGTTAGTTACTGTAGTGTGATTACTGAATTATAAAAGTAACGCGTTACACTACTCCGTTACCGACAAAAGTAATATTATTACAGTAACGCGTTACTTTGTAACGCGTTACACCCAACTCTGTTAACGCGATAACTTGACAGCCCTAGTTTATATGTATTCATGTGGAACCTACTTGCAGCAGGTCACCCTTGAAAAAGAGATCAATGATCTCAATGGGATTCACCTGCATAAATAAAGGTTTGAAATGAAATGAAAGATTTTTTTTATCAGAACATGCATTTCTCCTCATTGTGAACATATATTGCACTCATGTTCAGAATATATGGTACGTACATGGTCTTTTATAAATCTGAATATATAGTGCATACATGTCCCCATATAATTGTGAATATATAGCGCATACATGTCCCCATATAATTGTGAATATATAGCGCATACATGTCCCCATACAATTGTGAATATATAGTACATGCATGTCCCCATATAATTGTGAATATATAGTACATACATGTCCCCATATAATTGTGAATATATATAGTACATGTCCCCATATATTGTGAATATAGAGTACATACATGTCCCCATATAAATGTTAATATATAGTAAATGTATGTTCACATATACAACCAATATATTATATATATTTAATATATATAATAATATATATGTCACGGCCCTCCTGCTGCACGCCAAGTGAGGGATCGGTGGATTCGCCCCGTTTTTCCGGAGCTCCGGACTCTGAGGGGCCCGCTGGCAGCTCCTCCTGCCCGACTGACTGCTCCCAGCCCGCGCGGCGTTCAACACGCACATCTTCGTCAGCTGAGACGCACTACACCTTCGGCTATCCCGGAGCGAAAACTTTGCATGGCTTTGCTAAATGCTAGGTCGATAGCAAACAAAACGTTCCTGCTAAACGACTTCTTCACCTCTCGTGAACTGGATTTTATGTTCCTGACGGAGACCTGGGCTCACGCTGGCGAGTATACACCGTTCTCTGAACTTCTTCCTCCTGACTGTACATTCTTTAGCTCCCCCCGTGCCACTGGCCATGGTGGGGGTATAGCATCAGTGTTTAGAGCTAACCTCCAATGCCGAATGCTTCACCCTGTAACTAGCTATGCTAGCTTTGAGTTGCAGCTTTTTGAACTGAACCCAGCCTCGCCTATACTCTGCGCAGTCGTGTATCGTCCGCCAAAGTGTAATAAGGATTTCATAAATGACTTTTCTGACTTTCTGTCCGGGATCATGGTGAAATATGATCGTGTTTTGATTTCCGGAGACTTCAATGTCCACGTGTGTTGCAAGTCCAAACCTCTGGTTAGGGACTTTTTAAATCTCCTTGATTCCTTTGGTCTCGTTCAGTCCGTGGCTGGCCCAACACATGAAAAAGGACACACTTTGGACTTAGTATTATCGTTTGGACTGTCTGTATCTGTGGATGAAATATGTGCAGCAACGCGTATCTCAGACCATTTACCGGTTCTGTTTACAACCACCATCCCTTCCGCAGGAGTCGAATCACGTGCCCCGGCGCGTCGTCTGCGTTCGATTAACCCCTTGACTGCCTCACAGTTCTCTGATGCTTTTAATGCTTCTCCGATCTGTAAATTAGATGTGAACTGTGCTTTTAATGCTGATGAGCTTATCTCCATGTTTGATTCGACATGCACACTAATACTGGATTCTGTTGCTCCTTTTACGCTTAGACGCACCAAAGTTCTATCAGAGCCGTGGCTCAATGACTGTACTCGTGATCTCAGACGCGCTTGCAGGCGTGCAGAGAGAAAATGGAAAAAGGATAAACTCCATGTCTCCCTAGAAATCCTTCGTGCTTGCCTTTCCGACTACCAGACGGCAGTCAAAGCAGCCAAAACAGAGCACATTTCTCTGTTAATCTCCAAAAACAGCCATAAACCTCAGGTTCTTTTTAATGTCCTCAACTCTATCATTAATCCCTGTGATGTTTCTTCTATTGTCCCATCGACTACTCTCTGTGATAAGTTTCTTAAATTTTTTATTGAAAAGGTATCTGCTCTTAGGCTAGCCCACACTAGTGCTACCCCAGATCCTGCTCCTTTTCTGTGCCCTGCTGTCCTCGACCACTTTGAGCCTGTATCCCTCTCTTCTCTCTCGGATGTAGTCAAGCACCTGCGGCCGACAAACTGCATCTCAGATAGCATTCCCTCTCGCCTTCTCAGAGATGTTTTAGAATCAGTTGGAGCAAGTATTTTATTACTTTTAAACACCTCTCTTACCTCAGGATGTGTCCCAGCTGCCTTCAAACATGCCGTGGTTAAGCCACTCCTTAAAAAGAAAAATCTCGACCCCTCCATTCTCGCAAATTTTAGGCCCATCTCCCAGCTGCCTTTTTATCAAAAGCCCTTGAGCGAGTAGTCTACGCCCAGCTGCAGTCCTTTTTTAACCACGCATGGAATCCATGAAAAGTTCCAGTCTGGCTTCAAACCCATGCACAGCACTGAAAACAGCTCTTTTAAGAGTTTTTAATGATCTGCTCCTAGCCGCCGACTCAGGTAGCCCAGCTGTCTTGGTGCTGTTAGACCTGACAGCTGCCTTTGACACTGTGGACCATAGCATCCTGCTGTCACGGCTTGAACAGTCCGCTGGCATCACAGGCTCTGCCCTTGCATGGTTCAGGTCCTACCTGACAGACCGTAGCTTCTCGGTACAGCTAGGTGCCTTCTCCTCTGCCAAAGCCCCTCTTACCTGTGGGGTTCCCCAAGGCTCGATTCTGGGCCCCATCCTTTTCCTACTGTACATACTGCCCCTAGGTTCAATACTCACAAAACATAACATTCCCTTCCACTGCTACGCCGACGATGTACAGATATATCTGCCTCTAAAAGCAAATGTCTCACACTCACTACAGCAGCTGATGGACTGCTTAGCAGAGATTAAATCCTGGCTGAGCAAAAACTTCCTCAACCTCAACGAGAGCAAGACTGAGGTCATCTTTTTTGGACTGCAACCTCCAGCCTCTCCGGTTGATATTCTGGGCTCTATCAAAAAAAACATCCTCCCCTCGGTCATGAACCTTGGAGTGACATTCACCAGCACTTTTAAATTTGACAAGCAGGTTAGCACCGTAGTAAAATCCTGCTTTTTTAAAATAAGACTATTGGCCAAAACCAAGTCGTATTTATCTTTTAAAGACTTAGAAAGGGTTATCAACGCCTTTGTAACCTCGAGACTGGACTATTGTAACGCTCTGTATGTGGGTATGGACCAGGCCTCAATCAAATGCTTACAGCTAGTCCAAAACGCGGCTGCACGTTTGCTGACTGGTCACAAAAAGCGCGACCACATCACCCCTATTCTGGCCTCATTACACTGGCTTCCAGTTCGGTTCAGAATTGATTTTAAAGTCCTTTTATTTGTTTTTAAAGCCCTAAATGGGCTGGCTCCGGCCTATATAACTGAACTGCTCCAGCGCTACACCCCAGCCAGAGCTTTAAGGTCTGCTGACCAGCTGCTGCTGGTAGTGCCCAAGACCAGGCTAAAAACCCGAGGGCACCGAGCCTTCGCAGCAGCTGGCCCTAGGCTCTGGAACACTTTGCCCCTCCATGTGAGGTCGGCCCAGACCGTAGGGGTTTTTAAATCCACATTAAAAACACACTTCTTCTCTCTGGCTTTCTAATTAGAGCGGAGCATGACTCCTGACTTTTCCGTGTGTTCTATTCTTATTTTGTTTTTTAAGTTATATCTGTTGTAATTTATTGTCGTTTATTGTGTTTTGTAGTAATGTGTTTTTTATTACATGTACAGTACTTTGGCTCGACCAAAAATCGCTTTTAAATGTGCTTTATAAATAAAACCTGATTTGATTTGATTTGATATATTTACATATATTACTCAATATATGGAAAGCGGCAATTACTGATGTATTATCCCATATATTGCAATATATTAACACAATATATTATTCTATAAATCAATATATTGTAATATATTAACACAATATATTATTCTATATATCTTCAATATATTTTGTAGATATGAATAAATATGTTTTTCATGTTGATTATTAATCAGTATCAGTTGGTGTAGCCAACAGCAAGATTTCCTTTATTAAATCTTTTCAATTAACCAGTAAATCAGAAAACAAAATAATGCAATATATTGACAGTTAATATATGGGGAAATATATTTTCTTTGCGTAAGGGAATTGTATTTTAGCTTATTTTATTTGTATTATTCTTATGTTATTGTAACTTTGTTCCTATTGTAATCCTTTTTATTATGTATATGTACAGTGGAGGAAATAAGTATTTGATCCCTTGCCGATTTTGTAAGTTCACCCACAAAGAAATGAACAGTCTATAATTTTAATGGTAGGTTTTAACAGTGAGAGTAGGAATATCAAAAAGAAAATCCAGAAATTGACATTATATCAAAGATAAAAATTGATTTGCATTTAACTGTGGGAAATAAGTATTTGATCCCCTTGCAACCAACACGGATTCTGGCTCCCACAGACCGCATAAGTCCTCTTCCTTTAAGAAAGTACTCAGGGACAAGACTGTAGACCTGCAGAAGGCTGGGATCGGCTACAAGACCATCAGAAAGCAGCTTGGTGAGAAGGAGACCACTGTTGGTTCCATTATTCAGAAATAGAAGAAACACAAAATGAGCATCAGTCGCCCTCGGTCTGGGGCTCCACACAAGATCTGGCCCCGTGGGGTATTGATGATCATGAGAAAGGTGAGGGATCAGCAAAGAACTACACAGGAGGAACTTGTTTATGATCTCAAGGCAGCTGGGACCACAGTCACCAAGAAAACTATTGGGAACACACTACACCATAATGGAAGTCCTGCAGCACCTGAAGGTCCCCTGCTCAAGAGGAACATGAACGGCCTGTCTCAAGTTTGACAAGGAACATCTGAATGATTCAGAGAAGGCTTGGGAGAAGATGATGTGGTCAAATGAGACCAACATCGACATATTTGGTATCAACTTGACCCACTGTGTTTGGAGGAAGAGAGATGCTGAATGTAACCCCAGAAAGCCATCCCCACCGTCAAGCATGGAGGTGGAAACATTATGCTTTGGGGGTGTTTCTCTGCTCATTTCATTTAATTTCAAACCTTTATTTATTCAGGTGTATCCCATTGAGATCATTGATCTCTTTTTCAAGGGAGACCTGCTAAGGGGACAGGACCACTTCACTGCATCGAGGAGAGGATGTACGGGGACATGTACCGTAACATCTTGGCCGATAGCCTCCTTCCCTCAGCCAGGACACTGAAGATGGGTCATGGATGGGTCTTCCAGCAGGACAATGAACCTGAACATACGGCCAAGGCAACACAGGAGGGGCTAAAGAAGAAGCACATTTAGGTGATGGAGGGGCCTAGCCAGTCTCCGGACCTTAATCCCATAGAGAAGGAGGGAGCTGAAGCTTCCAGATGCCAAGCATCAGCCTCAAAACCTGAAGGATTTGGAGAGGATCTTCAGAGAGGAGTGGACCAATATCCTTCCTGAGATGTGCACAAACCTGGAGACCAACTACAAGAAGGGTCTGACCTGTCGGTTTCTCCACCAAGTACTAAGACATGTGTTGCAAGGGGATCAAACACTTATTTCCCACAGTTAAATGCAAATCAATTTTTATCTTTTATATAATGTCAGTTTCTGGATTTTCTTTTGTATAAACCATTAAAATTAGAAACTGTTAATTTCTTTGTAAGTGGGTAAACTTACAAAATCTGCACGGGATCAAATACTTATTTCCTCCACTGTATGTGTATAGAGTTTATTTTAAATGTCATTTATTTTTATTTTTTTTCACAAAAACTTACTTTACTTTGATTATTACCTGGGAAGGGGGGGATTTAATTGATTTTATTTGTAAATTGTCTATGTTGAAGTTACCTTTGTGTATGAAAAGTACGATATAAATAATGTTTGATTTGATTTGACTTGATAAGGACTTGCATAATGTGCTGTATCGCGTCTGCCTGAGACCACTTCCATCTACCTGTGAATTAACAGCAAGATGGAAGACAGGACATTAGAAGAGAATTGACACAGAGTTGCTGTTACTTGGGATCAAGCACTGCTAAATGCAGTTTCATGACTCAGCCTGCAGGGGGAGACAGAGACCACATGCAGGAGATAAAGAGGAGCTGAAACCTTTCCTTCTCTTTGCCACTCCTTAATCCTCACCAAACTGAGTGTGAACTTCACAAAAACATACCGCAAAAACTCAAATGAAAAGAAAGTAGCACTTTTATATTTATGGCAACATATACATTACGTTAGCAATAACAAAAATAGTATAGCTTATTTTAAATGGTTCATTAAAATCCATCCTGCCTCATTTTAATGTGACAAATTCAGACCTGACTTTATTTTTGTCAGAGTTTTTAAAGAAAGGGTGAATGGATAAGGCATGCTTCTTTGTTCAATCTCATTTTCTTCATGCAGTATTACGGTGGCTGAGAAGTGCAAACGAGAATTACAAAGTATGAAACACTTTAACAAAGCTTGAGACAAATTTACATTTTATAAAACAAAATTACATTAACGAAACACTTTTACAAGAACTGAGACAAATTTACAAGTCCCGAAACACTTTAACATTTGCCGAAACACTTTAACCTGTTAAGCCCGAGAGACCCCGGTACCGGGGAACTGCCGCAACATAATAGAACTATGAATGTTTTATATCCATGTAACGGGAAGAAACTCATCTGATCATTTTTTTTTTTTTTCAAAAGAAAACCCACAATGCTAACACTGAGCCTCTGAATTAGCAACGAGCGAAAAATGCTAACACCTTACTGCACCGAAAATCACTCACAAAACCTTATTATTTATCTTTTCACCACATCCAACACATCGATTCACATCGTGAGGTGACACAGAATCGATTGACACCGACATTGCCACTGAATTATACGTATTTGCGACGTTATAAGCAAAAACGGACATCAAAACAGGTGACGCTAGGTAGCTAAAAATGCTAACATTTTTACCTTGGCTCTGTAGTCTCTCCAAAGTGGTCTTCAATGGCATTAAAACGATAAAAACGCTGCTGAAGTTAATCCATAGGTTAATCTAATGTGTCTGTGTCCCTTTGAAATGATTTCTGATAATCCATAAGCATTAAAACTGCTTTTCCGTTTCCAGATGTCAAAGCTAGAGATAGGTCCACTCTGATGGAAAATTACATGCGCGAAGCCCTTACCTTTTCTCTTCACAATGAGTGTGTGTGGGGGACTCCCCCTTCGATTCTATTGGCTCTAACGGTCAGAAAGAGGTGTCAACCATCAAAATCGAGCAAGGCGGGCCAGAGATATGGAAAATCCACCCAAATGACCCCAGAAGTGGTTTCTTTTTGCTAAATCTCTCTAAAAAGGTCAAATGTCACTTGTTTTGCATCAATCTTGATACAGGGTACTTATTATATGTTGTACTTTGGATTCCTAAAGCTTTTAGTCTACTAACCATCATCCAAGGGTGGTTTTCACTATAAGTAAAAAATAATTTTTGGACGGACACTATAATTTACAGTTTTTTACTATGTAAAATCTGAATTTTCTTTAAAATAAAAAACATCTATATTGATTCTGACTTTTCTACATCCAACTCACAGGTTTAACATTACTTTGAGATAAAAAGATTATTAATTTAACCCTTTTAGAAGGGAAGATATGGTAATTTCTTCTGGGAATGTCATTTTCGAGCCTGAGACCTGAAAAACAGGCTCAGGGCTTAACAGGGTCAAGAAGGCGGCAACGGGACAGCTCCGGAGGACGGGCACGAAGGCGGTAACGGGACAGCTCCGGAGGACGGGCACGAAGGCGGTGACGGAACAGCTCCGGAGGACTGGCAGGACGGAGGCGGGACAGCTCCGGAGGCCAACGTACGCCGCAATGGGACCCCTCCAGTGTCAGCTGGATCGCCGGAGCACTGGGATCGAGAGCAGGAGCTGGTGGGACCCCTTTCGGGACAGGTGTAGAGGGAACTTGGGCTGGTGTCAGTGGGACCCCCGACGGAGCAAGGGCTGGTGTAGACGGGACCCCAAACAGGACAGGACAAGGTGTTGGCGGGACCCCTGCTGGAACAGGTATCGGCGGGACCACCAACAGGAGAGGACAGGGAGTTGGCAGGACCCCCGGCGGAACAGGTGTCGGCGGGATAGTCACAGGTGTTCCCGACGAAACAAGGGCTGGTGTCGGCAGGACCCTCGGCGTAGCACGTGTCGACGGGACCTCCAACAGGACAGGACATCGTGTCTGCAGGAACCCCGGCGGAGCAGGTGTCGGCGGGACCACCAACAGGACAGGACACAGAGTTAGCAGGACCCTCAGCGGAACCCCCAACGAAACAGGATATGGAGTTGGCAGGACCCTCGACGAAACAGGTGTCGGCTGGACCCCCAACGGCACAGGACATGAAGTTGGCAGGACCCCCAGCGGAACCCCCAACGAAACAGGACATGGAGTTGGCAGAACCCCCAGCAGAACCCCCAACGGAACAAAGTATGGAGTTGGGACATGAGTTGGGACTTGAGTAGGGACTAGAGAAGGGACATGAGAAGGGATTTGAGAAGGGACTTGAAAAGGGACTTGAGAGGGGGCTTGAGAGGGGACTCGAGAGGGGACTCGAAAAGGGACTTGAGAGGGGACTCGAGAGGGGACTTAAGAGGGGATTCGAGAGGGGACTCGAGAAGGGACTTGAAAAGGGACTCGAGAAGGGACTTGAGTGGGGACTCGAGAGGGGACTTGAAAAGAGACTCGAGAAGGGACTTGAGAGGGGACTCGAGAGGGGACTTGAAAAGGGACTCGAGAAGGGACTTGAAAAGGGACTCCAGAAGGGACTCCAGAAGGGACTTGAAAAGAGACTTTTTTTTCTTCCTGATTTACAGAACAATTGTTGGTCATTGTTGCTTCTTAAATGCATCGATGGTTTCCTTTGATTATCTTAACCTATCCGCAGCTTCTTTGTTCTTTATTTGTTGTATGTCTTTTTCCATAGCAACTACTGTATATGTACCATTGAGAGAAACAAACTCTTTGTGTTCATATGCTTTAATGATTCCTAATGTGATTAGGTTCTATATGATCCAGTCTCCTCTCTCTCCTCCATGCTCTGCAGCTGGCCGCAGCTCCTCTCAGCTCACATGGGGAATCCACTTGATATAATGATGGTGTAATGTGATGGTTGTAGAATAGCAGTAGGGAAGGGAACTACATCTCTGCAGCTCAAAGACACCACACTGCTTCTATTCAAACAAGAGAAGAAGAAAAGACATCTGCAGCCAGGTGGATCTAACAGATTCAGAACCAATCAGAATCAGAATACTTTATTTAACCTGGGGAAAATAGGGTTCTGTAACAGTTGCCTGATCTTATAAATAAAAGATACGTAAAATAAAAATAGAATGATGATACTATCATATCAAGAAGAATGTGCAATACAAACATACAATTAAATTATATGAACATAAGAAGTTAATGAAAACTGTTGAATAAAACATTTAATAAAAATATTTATACACACATAAAAAGTTGAAGTAACATGTCCATTTTCTAGAATTGGCGGTGATGTTTGGAGCTGTGAGCAACTGCTGGCTGTATGTCACTGCCTGATCCATAGACACAGGTCCAACTATAGGGTGTTAAATTATAACTCTATTTTAACGAGCTAGCTATCTTGTTAGATGGGTAGCTAATGTAAGCTAGCTAGCTTACTAGATACATAGATTGCGAACGTTAGCTAGCTTGTAAAGAAGGAAGCTAACTTTTGCTAGTTTGTTAAGTAGATAGCTAACTTTCACTAGCATACCACCCATGGCCCATATCTCATCCTCATCTGAATAGCTTACATCCTGTCAATCAATCTCTTGCTTGGGAAACTGAAGACGTGCATCACTCATCTGAAACAGGAGATAGTGTTCTAAACCCTAAAGCTTCCTCACCATATTCACTATCTCAGTCTCAACATGAGCTTCCAGTATTAATCCCTACTGCTGCCTGAGATTTTAATCAGATTGCAGAAAAACCAAGGGGGTTGGGGCAGGCTACATGAAGCAATGGATGAACAAAGTCGGTCAAAAAGAACTGACCCTGGGTTTGAGAGGAGGTCAAGATTCCACAAAGAAACAGCTAAAGGGTCTTGTAGATCAAATTAGTGCAAATCATCGCCAACTTATAACAAAGACTACATCTCATAAATAATATATTGAAATGGAAATGGATAAGATCATGAAAGGAATACAAATGGTTGTGAACTGAGAAAATCTGAAACCTACCAGCTATTAGAGATCGCTTTGTGAAGGAACAACTACAAGTGGAAATTCAACAAGGGCTAAAATGTTTTCCTGCAGATACTCAATAAAGTATCTCAATAAACATGGAAGTAAATCACACAGAGATCATTAAGTTGGCTTCAAACCTGAGAAAAGTGGAGGTGGAAAGTAAAGAACAATAGTAGTTGGGTTCCTTAACCGTTTCCTGTTTCTAGAGGGCAGCAGTTAAATGGGTATATGTGACTGTGACCCACCTTTTGTACATGACAGCAAGGAAGTGAAAAGACATCCAAGCAGGAGATGAAAGCCCAGCGAATGACTGGGAGAGAAAAAAGGAGTCATCTCTTTTAAAAGGCTCAGTGTCAGGACAGGACAATTATTGAGATATTAGCGCAGTTATGAAGGTGAGGTAGACTGTGATCATGTAACACACAGTATCTGAATGACAGCAGCCCTTTCATGTCTCATGCTCTACGCTCACTGCCATTGATTGCTGAAATTTCAAAGGGAAGCTGTCATGACCACCCACTCTAATTTCCCATGAACATTATTCCCCAAGCACATACATGTAACCCCGCTGTGTGTGGCTGTCACCCCCCCTTAGGATCACATTGATGATCATCCAACAATGTAGATGTTCCCCAGCTGTAAATGTCAACAAATGTCACGTGCAAACAGTGATCATTTGTCAACAAAGAAAAAACTGCATGGAAATTATTTTGGTCGGGTCATAAACATATTAGCTTCTAGTCAGAAACCTACATTTTAAGACAACAGCTGTTCCTGTCTGCCTGATATGAAGTACTTAAATGTTTGCTAGCATCAAAAAGGACATTCTAATATTAAAATGTGCATAGAGTGTTATATTAGAATACATTCATATAAAGGCTGTCAATCAATCTCAATCAAATCAACCTGAGGCTCTCTGGGGGACTCCGTCCTGGGATCAGCCTGACCCAGGAAACATGTACAATTATATCAGCTTATAGGAATCAAACACATCCATGATCTATACAGTATGTATGTGTATTTTGTCTAAAGACTTTCCTCATTGTCTTGAATTAAAGAGCAGTGTGCTTGAATCTAATTTGACAAGATACTGAGGACTGAGGATGAAACAAGGCCTTATTTAAAATCAATTGAAGTCCATTAAATATGCTACAAGCTAGAAGCACTACAGAACCTTCTCTGTGGCTGTCCACTCTACTCTGATCAGTCGATATTACTATAGAAACAACACACTAGAATTCAATACAATAAAATATAAAACCAAATCAACAAATGTACAATATAATACTATGTACTCTAAACCCAGCAACATAAAAAACACTTGCAAATAAATCATAAAATGCAATTACAGGCCACAGTTGAGTGAAGTAAAGTGAATTCTGAGAAAGGGATTGTATGTGAATGTATATACCTCCAGCAGAGTTGTGTCTGGAAGCAGCATTGCACATGTTTCCTGGGTCAGGCTGATCCCAGGACAGAGTCCCCCAGAGAGCCTCAGGTTGATTCTTCATACTGGACTGAACCTGTCACTACAGTTCAGCTGTAAGTGGAGCACCACGGCTGATGTTGGTGTAATCTATGAAACAGTAACCACGCAACACAGTAAAGGGTTTGATTGAAAACACTGAAGCCAAAGGTTTACATGGGTATTACGTACATGTGGTTGATGGAAGATAGTTGAACTGAGACATATGCTGGTTCTCAATCTACATACTTCTCTACTTAAAGTGGACCTATCATGCTATATTTGAATAATATATTGTAGGGCCATACCTATATAAGGTATATTTATACGTTTTCTTTTTCAAAATACCAAACAGATCATGCATTTTAGCCATGCCTCATTTCGCTCTATTTTCCTCTCCTCCACCCTGTCTTTGCATGCGCTGCAGCTGACCACGCCCCCCTGCGAAGGAGGGGGCCGAGTTACGAGCTTCATGTTACCATGCTGTTACCATGCCACGGCAACCTCTCATTCCCCTGATAGGTGGAGAGTTAGCCATATAGGCGGAGCTCCTCCGTCCTGACGTCAGAGAAATGTTCAAATCTGGATCAGTTTTTATCAGATCCGTTGCAGCCCCGTTTTTAGAGATTTGGGTATGGAGGAAAAGAGAGAGGGTTGTGTTTTCTGACACTTGGTGAGTTCCCTGGAACACCGGGGACACATATTCATGTATACAAGACGTACAAAAGTGCATTTTGCATGATAGGTCCCCTTTAAGTTTTGAGTGTATAACTGTTTCGAAGTATGGCAACATGCAGTGCACTATGAGAAACCAGTGGTCTACTCATACCATTGAAATATTTTGAGTGTAGAACACTAGACACTCAACGATCAGCGTCTTGGAAACGTTACGGACCAGCCGTATTGTGGCTGCTCCGGTCAAAACAGTACGATACAAATAAAAGTCATACATGTTTTGTTTTTGCAATATTTCATACAGGTTTCACCAAACTGGTGTCGAAAAGAAGCCACTGTTAATTTTATAGGATTAATTGAGTAGTCATGTGATGATTTGCCTCCACAAACGGTAACTTTGCTAGCTAGCCCATTGCGGGACAATTAAAGGAATTCTGATTCTGAAACACTACCCCGTCGAAAATTCACACACTGCTTTCACATTGAACAACAACGCAAAATTCTATGGAGAGCATCTGAATCGTGACATAAAGTTAAGTTAAGACTCTTAATAATGGAACTTCCCAGAACTGATAAACGTAGACAGTAGTATTTGAACAATCACCGACATATTTTTACCATTTAATGTTGATATGGCACTCATGTTACAAAAACAGTTACCTATTCCCGATCCAGCAGACAAATAGTATTCATTCGGACTTCATGTTTCTGGCCGTCTGATAAAAGTCAAATATACACTCTGTTTTTATCTCTGGTTTGGACTCTACCAACGACTGAGAGAAACATATCTGTATCTTTGGCTGCAATGCTCCACTATGTTCACCAGCTAGTCTCTAAATGTGTCTGTGAAAAATTAAAAGATAAAATGTACTAGTATAAAGGGAATACTTTTATGTATCAAAAGGGAAGTACTCTTTATGCAGACTTGTCCCTCTTTGAAGGATCATTTTACTATAACATTGTTCAATAATTATGATTAATGTTACATAATGTAATGTAAAATGATAGTTTAATCTACGACAGTAAAAGATATTTTAGTTGACCACATCATTTATACATTGCTAAATTGTAAAATGCAAAGTAGCTAAAGATGTTGATAAATATAGTGAAGATATAATGCAATATTTTCCACTGAAATGAAATATAGCATAAGTTGAGTATAACTATAAAGTACCATAATATGTAAATACTTGAGGACATTAGTCGAACCTCAAAATTGTCCTGAAGGCCCCAAAAGTAACATCCTGACTGTGTGGCAGTTGGTTGATTCTTTAAGATTGTAACAACTGAAGAGCATTCCTAAGACAAACCCACTGCAGTAGCGTGTTCCTGCTGTGTCTTTGCAGTGTTCATGTTCAGGTCGCTGTGCCTGTGACTAAGCATTAACGCTTGACGCCTGGATCCACTCGTTGACGCCATGAACAGCTCTGACCTCACAGAGCGAGAGTGTACGTGCGTCCACAGAGCTGCCAGTCATCAGCACAGTCAGGAGAGTGCACGTGCTGACAGGACTCGTCTGTCCACTCCCCGGCACTTCTGACCAAAGCAGCCTTTAGCCCTCACTGTATGTAGGTTGGTGTATATAAAATAAAAAATAGTAGCTTTTCCATAGACTTTAACAATGTGTATATCCATAACCTTTTTATTTACGCCTTTGTTGTTACACTAACTCATGCTGCAAGGAATCTGTGTGTGATCCTGGCCGACCAACTGTCCTTCTCTGCTAGCGTTTCTGAGACCACCTGCTCCTCAGACACACTCCCTACCACATCAGGAGGATACATATGGGAAGCCGTTTGAGTATCTATTCCATATTCCTAACCCTAACCCTAACTCTTTTCCTCTTACTAGTTAACTAATGAGGCTCAAAATGTATACTAGTTGAACTATTGGGGAGACAGAGCCTTCAAACGCACCTCTTCAAACTGGCTTTTAATGTGTGAATAATGTTGTGTTGTTGTGTGGTTGTATTTATATTTTAACTCAACTTTTCATATTTTATTTCCTTTTAATACCACTGTAAAGTGTCTTTGAACACCTGAAAAAGCGCTTAGATATTAAATGTATTATTATTATTATTATTATTAAATTCTCACGCGTCACACTATTTTCTAGTGAAGCTTAAAATGTTCACCAGTAATAATAATGAAGGCCAACATGCTCACAAGTACCATTAAATGCTAATGGGAAGGTGGGAAGAAGTGTGATTTGAAGCTTTTTATTGGCTCTCCCCTTGGATATAAAAACATACCAACCAATCAGAACTCAGGAGTTTCTCATTGTCCCGTCTGCTTTATTTGCATGTCGAACACTAGTTAACTAGTCAACCCTACTGATACTGAAGGCAACTCAGGCTCTGGTCCAGGCTCCTGTCATCTCCATCTGTTCTTCCCCCTCCCTATGTTCTCCTAACCCTAACCCACACTACACCACTCCTCCCCTCCCTTCACTGGCTGCTAGTAGCTGCCCAAATCTGCTTCAACATACTGGTACTGGACTACAGTGCTGTGGATGGATCAGACCCTTCCTACATCCAGGACATTTGAAAACCATACGTTCCAGCCTGCTCGTTTCTCTCTCCGTCTTCCAATCGCCTCACTATTTCTTCTCTGCGAGGTGGACCCAGGCTACCCCCCTCAACTAGAACACCTGTTTACAATCATGTTTCCAAAATGCTGCAACAGGTTCCCCACTGATATCAGGACACTTTAGTATGTAGCAATTAGAAATGTTTTGGAAGCGAATGCAGCAGCACTTACAATGGTTTGGCTCATTGATAGCTAATGTATTTGCAGGATTCTTGCTTTTTTTAGTTTGTAACTTCATGGTTAAATGCACTTATTGTAAGTCACTTTGGAGAAAAGCATCAGATAGGTTCAAGTTTCAAGCTTCAAGGTTCTTTTGTCATACGAACATACATACTACAGTGTAGTTATGTAGATGAAAATCTTAGGTCACAGGCTTCTCCAACAGTGCAACACAATAATACAGATAAACAGAAAAATATAAGTAAATATTAAAAAGTAAATACAAAAAGAAAAATAGTTTTAAAAAAGTGAAATTGTGAAATAAGAGTCTATATGCAAGCTATTGGAATGATATATTAGATAAATAGATAAATAATTACTAAGTAGCAGATGAATGTTATGGATGTTGTTTCAACAGTTCAGGTGTTTAACAGATGTTGTTTCAGCAGTTCAGTTGTTTAGCAGTCTTATTGCCTGTGGTATGAAACTGTCTCTGAGTCTGAGTCTGGTGGTCCGGATGCTGCCAGACAGCAGCAGACAGAACAGTTTGTGGCTGGGGTGATGGGGGTCTTTTATAATCCGGAGGGATTTCTTCTTGAGCCGCTGGGAGTAAAGGTCCTCCATGGATGGCAGCTCCGTCCTGGTGATGTTCTGTGCAGTTTTCACCACCCTCTGTAAAGCCTTACGATTGAGGGCGGTGCAGCTGCCGTACCAGGCCGTGATGCAGCCCGTCAGGATACTCTCTATGGTGCACCTGTAGAAGTTGCGGAGGAAGAAGAGCCGCTGTCAAGCTTTTTTCGAGATGGTGGTGGTGTGAAGAGTCCATGTCAGGTCCTCAGTGATGTGGGGGGGGGTGCTGTCAACTGGGAAACGGCGGACCTCTGTCGGTGCAACTTCAATGATGCCGTTTAAAAGCATAAATAATTAAGGGCGGTGACGGCCGTCAGCGAATCGAGCCGGCCCTTGACGACCAGCTGTTCTGTGATTCTCCCGATTCTACAGATGGCCAGTCCGCAGAGGGTGGAAATTACATACCGGGAGTAAACACAGACGTGCAACGGGAAGGTGTTCCCACGGGAAACAAAACTTAAAATATTAAATGAAACAATCTCATCTCTTAAAATTCACAACTCATTATGAATTATACATTCACAAACTTATAATTATGTATTCATATGTTTAACTCTGTTACATATGCATGCAACGAACAGAAGAGCGTAGGGCAGAATTAGGAGGGAATTCCGTCTCGTAGCGTTTGTGCACCGTTTTGAAATGCCGCTCTATATTACCCTTCTTCGGCAAAGCCACGCTCGCATTGCAGATGAGACAGATGGACTTTGAATTGGAATAAACAAAAAAATAATCATCCTCCCACTCGGAGTGAAAATTATATATTTGGGGCTTTTTTGCTTCTGCCATAATTGCGGTCTTGTGTGTGTGCGGACTGTCACTCCTGTTGACACGGACAACGTCAGCTAACTAGTAGTGATGTGTCGGTCGCGAACGAGCCGATTCTTTTGAACGGCTCTTTGGTACGAACGAGGGGAACCGAGTCGTACTTGGTGAGAGCCGTTCTTCTTATCGTTCAATCAAAGTTGGTCCGCACTCACTGCCTGCCAAAATTCACTCGCCTTTTAAAAAGCTTGATTTTGTTCCCCAAACGTATTCTGTGAAGACCCGCCCCTACTCTGATTTGTAGGTTTCAGCACGAGGAGTTAGGTGGGGTGGGTCTTAACGGAATACGCGAGAGAGAGAAGTCATAACAAGTGGTACTGGACAGATAGACGACGTGTTTTTCGGATGTAAAATGAGCCAAACGCGAAAACGCAGCAGCATTTGGATGCACTTCAACCAAAACCCAGGCAGTGATAAAGCGCACCATTTGTAAAGGCAAAATATCCTTTAAAGCAGGGTCAACAAATAATCTCCATCGCCACTTAAAAACACACTACTAATATTAAGAGTTGCGTGAATTTCATTCAAGGCAAGGCAACTTTATTTACTTAACACATGCAGAGGGTAAATTCAAAGTACATTCACTGACATGAATGACATGGATATGGCGCCACCTTGTGTCATGTTTACAATGCAGATTATTGACATTAGGTCTGGCAATGCAGTCAATCATTATCCTGGTGATTATTTCGCAGATAAACCTAGTAACCCCGCCCCCTTTTTAAAAAAACGGCTCTTTTGAACGGCTCTTTGAAAGGAACGGAGCCATAAGATCCGGCTCCCTTCAAAGAGCCATAATTCCCATCACTACTAACTAGTGCTGCCCAGTGCCCACTGCCCACCAGCCACGCCCCGACACATGGGGTCACGCCAATCACAAAGCTTTGATGCGTTCAAGTGCATTATTCTGGCACAGGAAGATTATGTTATAAATCAGGACATTAACGATAAAACTGAATATTGTTGTTCTATTTTTAGACACATCTCGCGATCGACTGGGAATCTCCTGGTCGATCGCGATCGACTGGTTGGGCACCCCTGATATAGACGGTTCGGCCACACGAGGCCGACAGGGAAACGCAGATAACGATAACGGGTCCCAAGGTGGGTAGATCTGCGGACGAAACGCTCTGGGGGGCCAAACGGCTCCGTGTCTACGCCCTATACGATCATTTTCTAATAACGATGACGCAATAACCCCGCCTCTCCCCACCTCTCATGCTCACCCCCGTGTCACCCGCGTCATTGCTGATGTGTTTCGCCAACAACAACAACAGTTTTCCGAGTGTTTCGAGCCAGGTCCCGGTATCTCGCAGGACAGTGCACCCAGCAGGTGCCTCCAGCAGACCCACCCGCACGGCAGAGTTTCCGTTAGCCAAAATCTCAAATTCTCCGGTCAAAATGTCGCTTATTGTTTAGGTGTCCTTTGACACGCAGTCATATCATTAGCTAGAAAGCTAGATCTGATCGATATGGACATAAACGCGAGTGAAGTCTAATCGGACAGGAGAGAGAGATCAGAGATAGAAAAAAACTGAGAAAAAGAGCCCTGCCTCCAGAGATGGGGTCGTTACTAAAAAAAAGTAATATATTACATATTACATATTACTTTAAAAAAAGTAATACATTACACTACTTCGTTACTCTCTACATAAAGTAACTCGTTACTTTACTCGTTACTTTACTCGCAGGGCCGGCCCGCCCCTCCCTACAGGCAGATCACGCAGACTACTAAAGTTTCAAATGTCCTCTTTATTTCAGTTTCCATTGTCGCATAAGACTGATCCAGATAGCTCTGACCATGGCTGTCCTCTGTCTCCTGCTATCTGTATTTTGCGCAGTATATCTCTGAACGATGCGATGGTGATTCCACTGTGCAAATGGGCAACATTTTCTCTACTATGAAGGATGCTACAAGCCTGTCCATCTCTGCTTTGGTTACCGGTAATTTGTGCTGCTTCGGAGTCGGCGGCGGCGCACTCACAACATCCTCACTCTGGGTTCGGGGGTCCTTAGCTATTAGCTTCACTTTAGCATGTGTTCTTTGCAGGTGTTTGTTGAGGTTTGACGTGGTGTTTACAGCAGTGGATAACAGCTTCTTCGGACGAACTCAAAATAATGGGCATACCGCCACCCCTCGAAAGTTATCGCTGACTCTGCCATGTTTATGCAAGTCGCGCAGATTACGTACATATAAACCTGCGGCGGAAACCCCTCTTGTCTGTCAGTGTGATTATGACTGATTTTATAAAAGTAACGAAGTAACGCGTGTCGGGGCAATGTTAGTAACTGTAGTGTGATTACTGAATTATAAAAGTAACGCGTTACACTACTCCGTTACCGAAAAAAGTAATATTATTACAGTAACGCGTTACAAAGTTACAAAGTTACAAAGTAACGCGTTACACCCAACTCTGCCTGCCTCTCCCCACCTCTGCTGCTAAATCCACCGCGGAGAATAAACAGAAGGGCAACCATGGAAACCATGCTCGGAAGTCTTCTTCGCTGCTTTTGGTGTATTTTGTGGCGGAAGTACAGCGCCACTTACAGGCCCGGCATATGTACTAAAGCGTCTCCAGCGGATCGAGCGGTCTCGTGTGGAAGGACACGTTTCTGGTGCCTATTGCGTCTGGACGGAATACTTTTTTGATAACGATTTCGGTTTGTTTGCGTTACCGTTCTCGTGTGGCTCCAGCCTTATTTACTGAGCACTTGACCTTCTGCGGGTTCATTGTTTGTATCTGGTGTATTTAATAAAGTAAGTATTGCTCTTTCCTTGCTCCCGCCCCCTGACATATGCTGGGATCTGATCTCGGAGCATCTTTCTCAATTTATATCCCAGTGTGTTTTTGAACAGTGAGCACTGTTTGTGAAGGTTGCTGCCGTCAGGGACTATTACTGGAGACGTTTATGACCTTTCGGGTCACCATGCCTCTGCAGTTCATCTCACGCTGTGTTTCTGCTTCTCAAAGTGTGTTCACACAGTGGTGGAAATAACAGTTGATCTACATTCCACAGGGTGATGTGTTGGTTCCTCTGAGATTACCAAGAACTCTTTGTCAGCACCACAACACCAAATGATGCTTTATTTAAATGTCTTGGTGGACAAAGCACTCAGAGGTTTTTTACAATATGGTATTGGTGCTTTTTTGAGTTAAAGATATGTTAAAAGTACAATCCCTGTCGATCCATTCAAAGTTATTCAAAAGTACAAAAGTATTTGCATCAAATTACAACTTAAAGTTTCAAAAGTAAAAGTACTTAGTATGCATAATGACCCATTTCAGAATCATATAATAACTACTGATAACTGCTGCTTGTGATTATTGATGCATTAATGTGTCAATCATAGTTGGTAAAGGTAGAGCTAATTTAATAACTTAATATACTGCTGCTTGATACTCAATTTTGATATAGATAAAGTACCTATAACTATAGCTGTCACATAAATGTAGTGGAGTGAAACGTCCACTGTTGGCTTCTGAAATGTAGTGGAGTAAAAGTATGAAGTACAATTTTGTAAATCTACTTCAAAAATACCATCCCACACATTTAATATGAGTGTAACTAATGGAGTTGGCTGTAATTGACCCCTGTTGCACCTTTTACCACACCCAAAGGTAATGGTGGTGTTCTGACCAGCACATGGTCAGAAATGTAACCACTGGACCTCAGCAGAAACTAAGGAATCTATCCACTGTATCATAAGTCTGTACAAACATCCAGGGAGATCTGGCCCAGTACGGTTACTACCTTTATCAGTTTGGTGGGGGCCACTGGAGGACCTAACGTAAACTGGCTCTTGACACAACACTAACACATTTGTTTGGAGATGAATATTTGGGGTGAGATTTAGTTCCAGTTCCAGTGTTTGGCCAGTTTTACCCAAGTGTATCTGGCTGAGTAAATCCGAGCCTGAATTGTAAAGCAAAGCCTTTACTGTCTTTAGAAGCTAAACACAACGGCATGCTCCTAAGGCTGTCACTGAATTTATTTCCAGTGGTAACTGAGTAACAAGCAAATAAAGTAAATGCATTTCCATTAGTGTTTCTCGCTTGAGGTGTTCAAGTATGGCAGGGGATTAGGGCCACATGTAAAAATGTACCAAAAAGTATTATATTTATCTTTTGAGGTTACATTCTGAATTATTTTTGTGACTTTTACCTTTATTTTTTCCCCTCAAAATTCTGAATTCTGAATGTTATCTCAGAAAAGAAAAAGGTACTTTTAGTCAGAACTGAATATTTGCCCTAATTCTCTCCCGAATCAAAGGATCAGTCAGTATCTGGATTTAATTTCATGTTGTGGTCTTACGATCAATAATGTGGCCAAGCTTCTCTCTTTTCTCTTTCTGTTTGAATGAACGGAAATACATTTTCCACATTATACCACCTAACACAACATGCTATTTTTGCACGCTCTTTTTTTTCGCGCGCTTGCCAGTCACCGCGTGCACTAATGAATTCCTCATTAGCAGGAAGTGGACCGCCTCAGTATGTCTCCGTGCGCGCGCGGAGCCACATCAGGACTCTGAGCTCCGGGTTAGTGTCAGTAGCTGTGGGGACTGCTGGAGGAGCTCTTCTTTCTGGGTTACTACTCTCTTTTTCTACCAAAGCCTTCTTCATCTCTACTGTCACTTCTCAGTTTCTCCTGGCAACATAAAGGGCACCTGTCGCGACTCAGGTAGGCAGACCCGCTCGATAATGACATATAATTAGGCGAATTATAAAAAAAACCCTGATTGTTGAGGCAGAGGGAGTTCTGTTCTAAAAGAGCTGAACAGAGTGTGAGTAGCTGAGCCGGTGTAGTGTCTGTTCATGGAGACACATCTCGGTGTGTTCCGTTCAACAGCTGGATGGTGGTTTGTGGAACAGCGCGCGCTCTGAGCGGTTTCCCCTCTTTTCTGCAGGTTTCCGCCATGAGAGGACAATGGAGCCCATATTTCACGTCCGTGCTGGTGTCTTTGACCATTCTGTGGCAGACACGGTAAGTTTTATGTCAGTGAAATTTGTTTTTATGAATTATCAGGAAACTACAAGCGCTCGGCAGACTGGCGCGCGCGCGGGTCTGATGTTTCCAACAATAGGTTTATCGGGATTTTTTGTTAAGTATTAGAAGCGTGCTCAACTGCTACTAATGGACTATTACCGACTTTAATGAACCGCATTGAACATAGGGATTTAGAATAATGAGTATTTGCTGCTCAGAGCGCACAGTTCATCCTTTCATGCAGAAATACCACACCAGACTCCGTTCATAATTCTGTCAATTTAAGAATAATCTGCAAGCTGCTGCAGTTTCTTAGGATGTGTTAAATCGTGCTGGTGAATTCGGCGCATCGATATTAAACCTAACATATTTTTATAGGAATCAATATCAACCTCAAGAGTTTTCACTAATCTTACAAATATCCTAACGCATATTAATACAAGAATTGGAACTCTATCAATCTGTTTAATTTTGATAGTAAAATGTAAACGTATAATGTAAAATGAATATAGGCTACCAGTCTGTAATCAATGGTGAAATAAATACAGTTTGATATTTACAAGTTGATTTGTATATTTTGTATTAACTAATAATGTAAATCTGTGAAGTAACCTTTAACCAAAGCTGTCAGATACATGTAGTGGAGTAAAAGTATAAAGTAACATAAAATAAAGAAAACAATAAAGTACAAGTTCCTCAAAATTGTAATTAAGTACAATACTTGAGTACATGTACTTACTGTCGTAAAATTACATTCCACCACTGCCCCTGCTATTGTGATAATGAACATTTACTTTTTCCAAACAGAAAATGTGCCAATTTTGTCAGAAATGCTCTTTCTCTGATCGTCATTACCTTTATAAAACTGTTGATCAAACAATACTTTACTATGGAAGACTCTTGTTTACTAATGCATATAGTACTAATTATATCTTTATAAAATATGTAAAAAGCTGCAAGTAAACTCCATTTGTCCACACTCATTATGGCAGATAAAAAAGATTAGTCTTATTTTACATATGGAGTCATTCTTCCTTAACTGCAGTGTGCTCATATTGTACATACTGATAAATACAGTACATGCAGCTATAAAGCAACGGAAAATAGTTGTTATAGAGAAGGTAACAATCTTACCAACACTGAATGGGTACAGATTATGACAAAATGAGGAGAAGAAAGCTAAATAATTCCTGTGTAAAAGGGTACGTTTATCGCTGTGTCTTAATCTACGGACTTCTATACACTTTTTTTGTGTGCATTAGTGCCAAATGCAAAGTATTGCAAAATGCACTATAATTATCCGGATGGTGCACGTACATTAAAAAAAGTGAAATGTGTAGAACGCTTCTTACACCCAACAATCACTATTTTGGGAACGTAAAGAAAGTAAACTGACTGGCCATGATTGCAGTTGCTTTGATTTACACAGCATTTTACAAATAGATATACATGTGTTTTTTTCACTATTTGATAACATACCACCATTCTGGTGTGGAAAAATAAGTGTTACACTGTTAAATGTATAGGGTTATTGGGCAGTATGTATTGATCTGCTACCCTGTAAATACCCTGACCGATCGTGGTTATCTAGCAAGTCGCGAGCAAAATTAAAATGCAATTTAATACAACAAACTTGAGTCTAGATCCACATAATAATCTCTTACAATAAAAGAACCTCAGAAGATCAGCTCACTTCAACTGATAGCATTAATGGTTGATCTTCTATACTGTTTATGACCTATGTGTGGCTCTGTCTCACATATGTACCTAGATATATGAGGCACCTGCTAATTAATTATACTTTAAGTCTAAATTCTCCTTAAATTCCCCCTGCACTCCGTATTGTAGCTCAGGGCTTTGTCTGTCCCTTTAAAACTGTGTTAAAAAAACGTTATACGTGTTTGCTATTTGAATTATTATTTCGATTTTAATCCTTCCTATCCTAAATATATCCTTTACTATATCGCTACTATACTGGTCAAATCGCTTGTCTCACATAAAGGGATGCTCTATCCAATAAATGAAGGTAAACAATTTGCAGCATAGCCTAAATCGTCCAAAAGCATCTAGTAACCGCACCCTCGCTGTTTCGTAAACGTGCATGTCTTCTAATGCTGCTGCGATGATGATGATGACGCATCGGGAGATCGGATGGAATAGATTTTCAGATTGGATCAAATTGCTGACAGACTGCAGCAGTGCAGGTTCAAGGATTATATTGTAGGTGGAGATTACAGAATTGTGTTATCTTTCACAGTTCTTAGTCGTACTTAAGTAAAGTTTATTTATGTAGCTTACGTAGATTTCAATAATCATGCAACCGTCTTATTTTGCCTTGTTTAGGTCCGGAGTAGATTCCAATTCAACACGTAACGTCAACATCACAACGTTCACCAAGATCCTGGACAGTCTGCTGGATGGATACGACAACAGACTGAGACCCGGCCTGGGAGGTGAGAGAAGGAGGAGCTTTCACATAGGAGGAGATATTCTGACCTTTAGTATGAGTCAAACTCCTCAAACACTGTATCCTACATGTCCCACAATGCAATTTAATGAGGTACCAACATTGCTACGTAATTACACACATCCTTCAAACTCCATACTTGAAGTTTTTGCGCTTCCGAGTCCAAGCCTGCTGGCCGGCAGTGAATAGATGTCTCCTATTGGGTGTTAGCATACGACGCTGCACTGTTGTATGGATTTTGACGTGCGTCTTTTAGCGCATGTGCTAACCCATGTCCAGTGGGAGGGCTTTTGAGGTTTTCTTTCTGACAGTTGTTTGGGAAAGACCATTGCCCTCTATCAGAGAGCTAGGTACGTTAGCTGTTAGCAGAGGTGGGGGACTCGAGTCACATGACTTGACTCGAGTCAGACTCGAGTCGCATATTTTTGGACTTGAGACTTGCTTGACTTTGACTTGGTATTCATGACTTGAGACTTGACTTGACTTGAGACAGATGACTCGAAAGGACTTTACTTTTTTGTATTGTACGGAGCCTATAAAGGGCTATGAAAAAAATATATATACTGTATCTCGTGCCAAGTAGGAAGTGGAGCGCACAGGAGACAACCGTTTCATTGCAGACTGTAATGTTTATGTTGGGAAATGGCAGTGCATACATTATGTTAGATATATTTCGAACTCGGACTCTCATTCACTTCATGAAATTGCTACAGCACCAGGAGGCAGCGGGACGTGTAACTCCGCCTCTGAGAAGAGCAGCACCAGTGCGCAAAGAGCTGTGCCTTTTAAGCAACGCCTTCACTGTGTTTACCTTCATTAGAACAGCTAAAGAGCGACGGAAGGCTGCTACGTTTGAACCACACACACCTCTACACACACACACACACACACACCTCTACACACATCGAACTGCCCGATTAATTCCCCCTATTACTCGTTTTATGAAGGAGATGTCCGGTCACTAAGGCGCATGATGTGTGTGTGTTTGTGCTCTGCTCAGCTCTGCTCTGTGTGTGTGTTCGGTGTGTTTGTGTTTGTCCGATAACGGCATTTGATTTCAAATGACCATGAACAGTAATTTACACACATCTGGCCAACTCCATATGTATATGTCGATGTTCCCAAATAAAAGAAATTAGTTTAATCTTAATGTTGCACTGTCTGCACACAAACACACACACACATAGCATGCGCCCTGGTACATACACTATTCCGTTGCATTGGCTTTGATACAATATTTCTTTGTGCACAGACCCAGTTAGGAAAACAATGAGACGGTGTCATATGGGAGCACCTTAGACAGACCATGGAGAAATGCTGTGACCCTGCTGAAGGGGAGCCAGGGCAGGAGGATGTAAGATATTTGTGTTGTACTCCTGTTATCACTTTAGAGCCCTTTTAGAACTAGGGTTATCATTTCAGCGCCCCACTCTCCATTGCTGTTTATGTTGAAAATAAAACGAAACTTTTCATAACCACAATATTTGAACTGATTTAAAAGCGGAAACTGGGGTTATTCATCAGAATTTCGTATGACTTGACTTGTGACTTGCTTGACCTGAGCAATGACTTGACTTGACTTGCTTGACTCTCACCACAGTGACTTGGGACTTGCTTGAGACTTGTAGGTTAAGACTTGAGACTTGCTCATGACTTGCACATGTAGGACTTACTCCCACCTCTGGCTGTTAGCATCACAGTCCTGCTAGGTTAAATAACTGAGCTAACAGCTAACATTACCAGTACAGAGAAAGGTTTTATAGATACTAGGGCTGCACGATATTGGAAAAAACTGACATTGCGATTTTTCCCCCCCTGTCACTCACTCAAGTACCCCTGACATGAGAGCCGCGCAAGTTTTCCTTTTGTAGCAAGCAGCAAAATAATTGTAACATGACGTGTTTGAGTTCATTTGCTTACTTAATATCGCAAGTCCTAAATATTTTAAATAAAAAAATAGCACGTCCACGAGATGTGAATATCGCGCATGCGCATATCGCTATTATCGTCACGACACGATATATCGTGCAGCCCTAATAGATACACATTATAATGCTTCAAGCTCCAATCAGTAAAAAAACGTGCGTGTTGGTAAATTGTAACGTTGTCCTGATGTGGTTAAACATAATTCCATTATGTGTTTTTTCTAATGTAGTTTTGGCGAAAAACTTGAGTAAATAAAGTTGTTTGAAGGAGATGTTTTACACAGCATTAAAAAATAGATATTGGAGAGGGAATTATGACATATTTAACTTCCTAACAAACAGTAATAATGGAATGTATAATAAATAGGGCTGTCAAGTTAACGCGTTAATAACGCGTTAACGCCACTAATTATTTTAACGCGATTAACGCATGTGTATTTTTTGTCCTCGGCCGCCGTAGTTTCAGAGCGCATCGAGTTTAAAATACCATCTACAAGCTGATGCTGACAGCCCCGCTCCTGCTGCCCGCTTGTGGCAGACCACACTTCCACGCTCACCGGCAGGCCCGGACTGGCCATCGGGAGGACCGGGAGGGTGTGTGTATGTGTGGCGCGAGCGAAGCACACCTTACGTGTTGTTGTTGTTAGCATCTGGTGCTAGCTAGCTGAGCTAACGGATATAAGGAGCTGTTTCAATGAAAACAGAGGAGCGACATTTCGCCGACAACTGCGCCGAGCACTTGACTTTATGCAGGTAGCCAGACAGTGGGACATTGTACGAAAAGTCAGCACACTCAGCACGGATAGTGCCGCAACACAGCTCATACACACAGGCATATATGCCTTGAGCTGCACATAGCTCCAACGATCCTCCACATTCTCTCTCACACACACACACACACACACACACACACACACACACACACACACACACACACACACACACACACACTGTATTATTGTATGAGAGAGGTTCCAGGTTGAATTGAGGCGAATATTTGTAATGTTCAGGTTGTTGTGTTTAATATTCATGAGAATATTTGTCATTGTTCAAATGATAATAAACAAACATATAAAGCATAGTTGTCCACTCATATGTTGATAAGAGTATTAAAAACTTGAAAAATATCCCTCTAAGGTACATTTAGAACAGATAAAAAATGTGCGATTAATTTGCGATTAATCGCGATTAACTATGGACAATCATGCGATTAATCGCGATTAAATATTTTAATCGACTGACAGCCCTAATAATAAAGTTATTGGGATTTTATGTTTTTCTTTAGTTGTCTATTAAAGTAACACATTTTGTATCGAGAATAGTTTTGTTTCACTGGTATTAGTCTTATTATTATCTACTAAACTTCATGGTGTTTTTTTTGGTATGAATTATAGATTCAGGTGATTCTATCATAAATCAACGGTTAAGTTAGCTAACATGCTAACTTAACCGTTACAGCCACAGCTCATAGAAAACAACTGCTGTGCTGCAAAAACCTAAAAGAAATAGCAAGTAGTAAATGTGGTAGTGGAGGCCTTGTGTCACATTTTGTAAATCAAGTAATACTGTATACTGCTGGTTGGGAAGCTTTTGCGGGCCAGATGTGGCCTTTGTGCCTCCAGTTGACAATCATTGCTGTGCATAGAGCCGAGATGTAGTTCCTCTGGCTGAGACTCCACTTGCTTGTTCTGTCTGAAGCGCAGCAAAGCAAGGTGAGTCTGTGGTTTCTTTGTGAAAAGTGAACGTTTTACATAATCTGCTGTTGCTTCTAAATTGAGTTGGCTACAATCTAGCAAGTATTTCTGCCTGCCTCTGCAATCAATCAGCTGTACTACGGATGTTGTTTCTGTAGTCCTTGGTTAAATCGTAGGAGTTGACTGCAAGAGTAAAATATAGGCGCAGCTGTCTGTCTGAAGGAGAGAGATGTGGTGCAGTCAGGTGTGACAGCAACTGCAATCATAGCGGAGGAGAAACAAGCAGTAAAGTTGTCACGTGGAATAAAATGCACTGTTAAGCTTGTGTATGAAAAACACTGCAGCTTTCCTAGACTAACACAAAGCTGTGGGTGTGTTCATAATAGTCATTTTGCGTTGACTTGGTTCCAAAGTATCAGTTCTCATGACATCCCTACAGATTAAATTACCGATTATTCCGAACCAACAAATGATTTTAAATGGCACAATTGTATGGATAAATGTATCAAAGTATAGCAGTCTTCAGTTATTTGTACGAAGATTAACCATGTCCTACGAGATGATATATTTTTTTACAAAAGTGCTTGTAAAATGTGACATGGCTTTGATTCACAATTAAAAAGTAGCCTACCTCAAGGAAAATACCAATTTATATTGTGTATAGCCACTACAGATATATTATATTTAGTCTAAACAGTAATGTGTTCCACCTTTAGTAAAGAAAAAGCATGATTTTTGCAGATTTCTTTTTACTGAAGGGAGGATTTATTTTTTAAACTGAAAAATCAATAACGCTAACATATACTATTGCTTTTGATTTGTTATAGCTATTTCTTTCTTCCTTTTGAACCAGCTTGATTATTATAATTTTTTCAATTGAGTAATAATATTGCAAGAAGTAACAAGACAGGCGAGAAAACACACAAACAGAAAAAAAAGATTGTACAATCTAAACGTATTTTATATAATACTATTATTTAATATAGTTTTGGTTATGAATTTGTGTCTTTAGAACCAGCCTGATTATTCATCATATGCTATACGTTATCTATGTCAGTACAGTATAGTACTGTTAGGGAAACTCACCTTGGTTCAGGGTGGTGTGTACAGTGGCCTTTATAATAAAAAAGAAAAGAAAATTAAGCTTCTATCATCCTTGTTCGTCCTTGTGGAGTATTGTAAATGTACCTACCATTCACTGTTTTCTCTCTATCAGTCATACAAAACGTGCTTCTATTTTAATCAGTGTGTATGGGTAAAAAATAAATCACATGTTGGTGTTAGAGTGTAGAATGTATCCCGCATAGAGCTTTTGCCTTTAGTATCTGCATGTGTTTGATATATGTGGCAATCTCCATGCAGTGGTATGGGCTGTGTTCAATCTACAGCTCAGATGACATTAAGAGTCATGCAACTGAAATGAAATGAAATATGTTTTTTCTCGTGGAGTTCCTTTTTTCTTTGTGCGATGTAATGTAAATGATGTCAGTGCCACCAACAACACCCAAGGCAGTGCAAGACCATGCCTGCATACTGTATACATCTAGAATCACTCAAAGCTGAATCTATGTTTGGTGGCTTCACATTCTGTCCAAACAAGATGAAATATGGCTCTGCATTTATATCTGAGTGATAGTGGGTAAAAGGTCAGAGACATGATCAAATAGAGGGATCACACGGTTAACCTCTTTCTGTCTGCATGTTCTCACAACACTGATGTATGATTCATGGATGAACATAAGTGCACGTTTTCTATGCAATGAGTCTTTCAAGTTGTGTTCCTGTTTCCTTCTGTCACCATAGTTTAAAAAAGTGTTCAGGATTGTCAATAGACTGTATTTGACGGTAGGGTCTGTTGTACGCAACAATGGGAATAAGTCATAGTACTGGACACTACCACAGGTATGAAGAAGGAATCAAACATGCTTTTTTGGGCAAAGAAAATATTATTTTGTATACATGCAAATTTAAACAGTGTTTTAGATATAAAAGTCGGAATTAACCCATATTAATAAAGATGCATAAGAAAAACTCAGTCTACTTATTTGTCCTATCTCATTAAGGTTGTGCATTTCAAATATAATATGCTTTTCTACATTTAATTTGGCTGTTTGTCTTTGCAGACAGAGTAACGGAAGTGAAGACTGACATCTATGTAACCAGTTTTGGTCCAGTTTCTGACACCGATATGGTAAGTCTCACATCTATCCTCTGAATGCATTTTTATCAGAATCCAAGACAACATATACAAAAGCTTTGTCCCAATTAAGCAGCCAGAGCCTTCAAAGTCTAGTTTTGTAGACCAATTACTTCACAGCTTCCACGAACGAGGCTGTCCCATTTCTACAAATGCGGAACAATTGAAACAAGGCATTTTAACTACCCTCATTTACTGTTGCCACCCAACTAATGTTACAACGCTTTTGGCTAAAAGAACAGACTAATCATTTTTTATTTACCTGGCCATGGTCTTTACTTAGCCTGCAATGTCAATCGCAAACAGTAAAGCATCTTCAATAAATGGTTAAAGAAAGAAACAAAAATGAAAGTTTGAGACTCAACTTTTGCTTAGTTAGCTTGTTAGTAGCACTGTTCTGTAGCAGTGTTCCATAGCACTGTTCCGTAGCACTGTTCCGAAGCAAAGTTCTGTAGTGCTGTTTCTGACGCCTGGAAACCTGGAAAGTAGAGCCACGGAACACTGCAACGGAACAGCACTACGGAACAGCAATAGTGAACAGCGCAACGGAACAGCACTACGGAACAGCAATAGTGAACAGCGCTACGGAACAGCACTACGGAACAGCAATAGTGAACAGCGCAACGGAACAGCACTACGGAACAGCAATAGTGAACAGCGCAACGGAACAGCACTATGGAACAGCAATAGTGAACAGCGCAACGGAACAGCACTATGGAACAGCAATAGTGAACAGCGCAACGGAACAGCACTACGGAACAGCAATAGTGAACAGCGCAACGGAACAGCACTATGGAACAGCAATAGTGAACAGCGCAACGGAACAGCACTACGGAACAGCAATAGTGAACAGCACTACGGAACAGCAATAGTGAACAGCACTACGGAACAGCAATAGTGAACAGCGCAACGGAACAGCACTACGGAACAGCAATAGTGAACAGCGCAACGGAACAGCACTACGGAACAGCAATAGTGAACAGCGCAACGGAACAGCACTATGGAACAGCAATAGTGAACAGCGCAACGGAACAGCACTATGGAACAGCAATAGTGAACAGCGCAACGGAACAGCAATAGTGAACAGCACTATGGAACAGCAATAGTGAACAGCGCAACGGAACAGCACTACGGAACAGCAATAGTGAACAGCGCAACGGAACAGCACTATGGAACAGCAATAGTGAACAGTGCAACGGAACAGCACTATGGAACAGCAATAGTGAACAGCGCAACGGAACAGCAATAGTGAACAGCACTATGGAACAGCAATAGTGAACAGCGCAACGGAACAGCACTATGGAACAGCAATAGTGAACAGCGCAACGGAACAGCAATAGTGAACAGCACTATGGAACAGCAATAGTGAACAGCGCAACGGAACAGCACTACGGAACAGCAATAGTGAACAGCGCAACGGAACAGCACTATGGAACAGCAATAGTGAACAGCGCAACGGAACAGCACTATGGAACAGCAATAGTGAACAGCGCAACGGAACAGCAATAGTGAACAGCACTATGGAACAGCAATAGTGAACAGCGCAACGGAACAGCACTATGGAACAGCAATAGTGAACAGCGCAACGGAACAGCACTACGGAACAGCAATAGTGAACGGCGCTACGGAACAGCACTACGGAACAGCAATAGTGAACAGCGCAACGGAACAGCACTACGGAACAGCAATAGTGAACAGCGCAACGGAACAGCACTATGGAACAGCAATAGTGAACAGCGCAACGGAACAGCACTACGGAACAGCAATAGTGAACAGCACTACGGAACAGCAATAGTGAACAGCGCAACGGAACAGCACTACGGAACAGCAATAGTGAACAGCGCAACGGAACAGCACTATGGAACAGCAATAGTGAACAGCGCAACGGAACAGCACTATGGAACAGCAATAGTGAACAGCGCAACGGAACAGCACTATGGAACAGCAATAGTGAACAGCGCAACGGAACAGCAATAGTGAACAGCACTATGGAACAGCAATAGTGAACAGCGCAACGGAACAGCACTACGGAACAGCAATAGTGAACAGCGCAACGGAACAGCACTATGGAACAGCAATAGTGAACAGCGCAACGGAACAGCACTATGGAACAGCAATAGTGAACAGCGCAACGGAACAGCACTATGGAACAGCAATAGTGAACAGCGCAACGGAACAGCAATAGTGAACAGCACTATGGAACAGCAATAGTGAACAGCGCAACGGAACAGCACTATGGAACAGCAATAGTGAACAGCGCTACGGAACAGTGCTATGGAAGAGCGCCACAGAACAGGGCTAGGGAGCAGCGCTATGGAACAGCTCTACGGAACAGAGCGAATGAACAGTGCTAGGAAACAATACTATAGAACAGAGATATGGAACAGCGCCATGGAAGAGTGCTAGGGAACAGGGCTACCGAACAGTGCTACGGTCAGTGCAGTCAGTAACAATGTGTTACATAAACAGGAAATCCTCCGTAGATTAGACCGTACCAATTGTGAGACCGCTTGTTTCTGCTTACTTGACCACGGTGTCTGGGTCCTCTGAAGACTGTGGTCGCTGGGATACAGCTAATGGAAATGGCTTCAGCTCCTTGAAAGCCTTGACCCCAACACTCCAAGCTGTCAAAATAAATGTCCATTCAAAACACAGCACTTTTGAATCAAAATTGCTTTGTATGAAACATGGAACTTGACACACTAGCTAAATGTAATTTGTGGCAGGCTGAGGCTCTGACAACTAAAAACAATAATTTAGAAATGCCTCTGACAAAGTAAATTCATCAGGAAGAACAAGCTTGTTTCAAAAGACAATTAAATTCCTAGAAATAGGGAAGACATTTTTAGAAATATTATTTTAGAAATGATTCATATAAATAGCATACAAGCCACTGTGCTAAATTGGGTGTTGAACTGATAGAGAATAGCTCCAGTTAACCAAGTGTAAGTGAGACATATTGCAACATTTAAAAGGGGTCATGTGATTTATACTTTCTATTCTGATACATGTACTCTTTGTTGGGTTTGACCAGACTGACATGATCCTTTAAGAAATCTCAGGGTTGCCTCGCTGGGCCAGTTAAGACAAAATCACAAAGATCCAGCAGATAATATCTTGCAGACAGAGGCCTGTCAGCTCTGCTTGCCCTGTTGCCATTGGAAACCCAGGCACTCCAACCGTGAGAGTGATGACATGGCAAGGGTCAGCCTGTGTTATTAAAAATTAGATCTGATCATCCACTGCCATGCCGCTCTGATATAGGGCAGTGTGATGTATTTACATATTAATGATCATTATCATATATTGGCCGTCCGTAATAAATCCTAAAATGATTCTAGTGCAGCATTTTAATAGGATGGCACATAGTTTAGTCCTGCCTGCTGTATTAAGATTGTAATGATGTTCAAAATTCAAAATTAATCTCATTAAACCACAACATGGTTAAACGCCATCTACTGTTTTGTGGATTGGAATAGATTGACCGAGGTGGCACCGCTAATGTTTTTGTGGAAGATCCGTAGCTGTTTCTTGTCAATCAAAGACTTTTACAGCTTTTATCAGCTAAAGTCAGCCTGGTACCATAACCAAAACAGCTGAAAGCCAAAGTTTGGCCCAGAAAATCGGCCATTTATTGGATTTGTTGCTTCTCAAATTGAATTTTTTTTTATGGAAACTACATGTCCATTCACATCAGCAAGAGGAGGGGATGTTGAGATAACTATATGTGGTTCCCTGTAACTAAAGGTATTAAATAAATGTGTGGAGTAAAAGTACACACCATTTACCTCTGAATTGTAGTGGAGTAGAAGTACAATGTAGCAAAACTTGAAATACTTAAGTAAAGTACAAGATTGTAAGTACAGTACTTGAGTAAATCTACTTAGTTAGTTACTGCAGGTATGTTATGTGTGCTAGCACTCTAGATGAAATTTAAAAAATGTAATTCGGTTTCCAATTTCTTTAGTTTTTCCCTTAAAAAGTAACAAAAGAACCGATACAAATACTGTTAAAGTACTAGATCGACAAGCAGTATCGGTAAGAGTAGTACCGTTACAATCTTAACGATACCCATAGGAGTTGCTGATGTAGCAGGTAGAATAGTTCAGGAGTTCATTGTATAGTCACTCAATGGAAAGACAAGTATCCCTCTCCGAACAATAGCAAACCAATTCCAACTCCTTGGGGTAATAGCCGATAGGAATATCAAATCAAATCAAATCAGGTTTTATTTATATAGCACATTTAAAAGCGATTTTTGGTCGAGCCAAAGTGCTGTACATGTAATAAAACACATTACTACAATCACAATAAACGACAATAAATTACAACAGATATATCTTAAAAACAAAATAAAAATAAAACACACGGAAAAGTCAGGAGTCGTGCTCCGCTCTAACTAGAATACCTACACTTGACACTTATTAAGACATCTTGGTTCTCCTTGGACTAAACATGTTATGTACCCACAAGGTTCCTAAGCAGTTTAATGGTCCTGATGATGCACCCAAGCTGGATCTTGAATGGGTCAGCACGTGGAAAAACTTGCATACTTGAGAATGGCTGACCCAGTCATTCTACTCCTTGGGACAGCCGTATCAAGGAGAACTTCAGGCAACTCTGTGCAATCTGCACACAAATGTCTTTAGTTTTATGTAACACTTGTGCTTTTAATGGCTAGCCCACCAACCCATTGTACTTGATTAGTAAGGAGCGGGACATTTTTGACACATCCCTAAGCGGTGAACCAATCACAGCAGAGCTGGCCAGGTAACCAATCAGAGAAGACTGGGCTCTGGTTTCAGACAGAGGGTGAAAAGAGGTTGAGAAAAATAAAGAGCTTTTTGAACATTAAAGCATGGAGACATGTCACAGTAGAGACACTACATACACTATGAACCTGAAAATGAGCAGAATATGCAAACAGCAAACTACATTTTAGATAGCCTGTGTGTCTCATTACAGGATATAGCTTTACAGTCACCATGTACTGTATATGTTCCTTCCTCTGACAGAGTACATAGAGAAATAGACAGGATGGTAGAATCAATGGTGTTACCTGTGGAGCTGTGAACATAAAGGAGTTACTGCTCTGCTTCCTGCTGCTTTTGTACTGTTTTCATACGTTGTTGTGTGAAGTGCATTGATTCCACAAAGGAAATGAGGGTCAACCTAGGGGCTCCGGGACTGATGATTGGATGATAAGTCAGCTGTGGCCTTAGTTAAAGGTCAATTTTAGATCCATTTTTTTTAACAGAACAGAGAATGGGGATTTTGTCCACCATCTTTTACACCGTAGTGATGCTATAAATGGATTGTCTCACTGCCAGAATGGACAGAGGTTGGAGAATGTACAAATGTAATTTTTTTCCTGATAGTTGGGATTTTCTCATGTCTTTAATACAGACTTCTAGTGTGTTGACAAGGAAACAAACTGCTCCAACTCTCAAGCACACACACTCACACACTCACACACACGCACAATGCCTTAAAAGCTTTTCTCAGTTTTCCAGCACAATCCCAGCCATCAACCCCTTCCCCACCCCCACCTGCCTCTTCTCAAATATTTAAGTGGCACAGAAGCGAGGGGGGCAGATGGATGGAAGTGGTCGTGATCGAGACAGCACCTTCAAAAGAAAGAAAAAAGAGAGATGGTCTCATGTTTAATTCATAACATGTCTCCATCAAACTTGCAGAGGATAATTTCACCCCACCACTGTGTCTATCTTCCCTCTGCCTTTGATAGCTGGGCTCTGATACACACTCATATCCCCTCCGTGGTAACACACAGCGCACACACACTCTCACACGCACCTTTTCCCTTTCCCTGATAGATTGGACAGCCCCCTGCTGTGCCCTCCGCGTCGTTGTTTGTGAGGTTTCTCATTGCTGATTATAATTTCCTGTCTGTCCGTCGCACTCAAATACTGTGAAAGCAGAAATACAGCGACACTCTTCAGAAACATAACACACCTGCTTATTTCTGTATAACGTTTTCCCCATTGTGATTGGCAGATGTCGACATTCCACAGTGGGTTTCCAAAATGTAAAGCCCATAATTCGACATATTTATGTATCTGTGCAAGTCATTGAAACTTTCTAAAGCACATTGCTGAAGAAATGTCACAATTAAAGCCTTGTGTCAACAAATAAAGGGATTAGGTCCACATCCATTCAAATAGGGTTCTGCAGCCTGGATCTTTTAGAAAAATATTACCACTTATTTTCTGATACTGTCTGGTGTCTTCTGCATGACTTTACGAAGAAGTTTTGGGTTTTTTTCTGTCCAGAGACTGTAGATTGGATTTGTCAATTTAAGCGTCCAGATAGGATTAATGTGATACATCCTCGTATATTTAGGTATTTTGAATTGTCAATTCAATCCTTAGGCAGAGTGTAATAAAAAGTTTAGTATTAGACATTATTTCCTAGTTTATAGAGGCCCTATTATGCTTTTTGGTTTCCCTTTCCTGTAGTCTGTTATATCGGTTTTTGTACACTGGTACTAATAAGTAATAATTCACACACAGCTAGAGGTTGCATGTCTGCTATACATAAACATAATTTAAATGTTCATTAGAACAAGCAACACCATTTTTTCTCTGTAGGAAAGACTCTCATGAGTCTGTGACTCTGTGATTATTGGTCTGCCCAGATTAACCCTGGTTCTACAAAAAGACATACAAAACCTGTTTTTAACAGTTTAAAAATCCACATGTATTATGTATATTAGCTCATAATATAATTGTAATTATGAATGAATATTTTACTGAACCATGTCATTTCTTTCTGTGCAGTCAGTAGGTAGTGATTCTGTCTAACCGGCTAACTCATTGGGTGTGACGGTATTTCAACATATAATGTGAAGTAATGTGAGAGACAGAGTGAGGATGTTTCCACACTGTTAGAAGCTTTCAGAGTATTGATTTAAATCATGGCTGACACTTTGCCTCGGGTACTCAGGAAGCAGCTGGCTCTCACACACAGGTCAGGTAGTTTGGCCGCGACACACAGGGACAACAGGACAAAACACAATGTACCCCAAACATGTATGATTTCTCAGATTTGAATCTCACAAAGGAATTCATAGACATGGGATTACTTATTGGAACTGAGATGATCCTGCAACATTTTAGATAACAGTTCATTTACATGGAGGTATATACCCATACAGAAAGTTTTGGGACAATTTTTTTCACTGGAAACTGGTTAAAGAATGAACTTTGAACAGCAAGGAAGGACAGTGTTTCTGAAATAATATGTTCTGTTGCACATGTGCAAGTCTTAACGGAGAGGAAGTAAGAAAGGGAGGCAAGGAGAGAGATCAGAGTGAAAATTAAGAGGGCCAATCTAAAAAGAGCTGAAAGGCAAGAAGCAAACTCCTTTTTACCATTTGAAAGTTTCAGAACTGTGAAAAACAATGAATCAAAGTGAAGAACTCTGCAAAGAAAACAGAAATTAGTGCAAGCAAGATTCACCTGCATGATGCCCATGAAGGCACTCATTTGGATGAAATGTTAGTCTTCAAAGTGATCAAGATACTTTTAATGCTTTAATAGATCCACATTGACTCATTGAAATGTTTTTTTAAATATCCTTTTCTATCCACAATCCTTCAATGATGACAATTTGCTCCGAAGTCAATGTCCATAGACCCCATGTTAAAATGCCAAACTTTGAAGCAGAAATATACATGTTTACTGACTGTTACAAATACCGTTTTGGTGGCGTAGCTAATTTTAACAACAAAACAGAGAGTGATGACTTACCTATTAAGGCTTAAAGAGATGCATAAGTTATGGTGTGGCCACCTACAGTAAGTAACAGGTGTGTTCAGTCAGAGCCTTCCACATGGCGTGACAGAGACCATGTCAATATTTCATGCATTCTATGGTCAATTCTGAATGATGTGAACATCACAAACTCGCCTCCATTGTTGTGGAGTAAATGCATACATATCATATTTCAACAAGAGTAAAAATACAACACAAAGTCATCCGCATGACTTAAAAAGCATAGGGAGCGATTTAGTGGGCAAATATGTTCCTTAAAATGTCCTAAAAAAACAAGACTTAAGTCTATAGATTGGTCCAGAAATGAGTCTTGAAACCCAGAAATTAGTTAGTATTTCAGAACTTCTGGTTTCCTTGTCTGAAAGTCAATGTTTGGCTAAATGAGACTACTAAACATCATCACAACAAACATTAGCCACCTTTAGCTTAGCCTAGCCGCGACGCCCAGCTATGCGACTTGATGTACTTCATTTAAAGTTTTTCACTCAGGTTCGGGTGTGGTCAGAGGACAGCACAGCTGCACTCAGAGACTGCTTTGACACTACAGACTGGGACATGTTCAAGCAGGCAGCCACATACAACCATCACACCAACATACAAGAATACACAGAGACAGTCACGGGCTACATCACCAAATGCATTGACGATGTGACACAAAACAGAGCCATCCCCATCCGGGCTAACCAGAAGCCATGGCTGACAGGGGAGGTCCACACGCTGCTGAAGGCCCGCAACATCGCCTTCAGAGCTGGAGATCCAGCTGGGCTGAAAGCAGCCAGGGCTGACCTGTCCCGTGGCATCAGGAAAGCAAAACAAGAATACACCCGAGAAATTACAGGACATTTCAAGGATAGCGGGGACTCACGGAGCCTGTGGCAGGGCATAAGGACCCTAACGGACTACAAACTACCGCCACAGACCTGTGACAGTAATACCTCCCTGCTGAACAACCTCAACGGCTTCTTTGCACGCTTTGAAGCACAGAACAACACACCTGCGCAGAAAACCACCCCCCCCCCCCACAGACGATCAGGCTTTGCGTCTTTCACCAGCCAGTGTGAGGAGCACACTGCTGAGGATTACCCCCCGCAAGGCTGCAGGACCTGACAACATTCCTGGTCGTGTGCTGAAGGACTGCGCGGAAGAGCTCACAGATGTCCTCACAGACATTTTTAACATCTCCCTGAGCCAGGCTGTTGTTCCCTCGTGCTTCAAGGAAACCACCATCATTCCAGTGCCAAAGAAGTCATCTCCATCCGGCTTCAACGACTACCACCCCGTCACACTAACTTCCACCATCATGAAGTGCTTCGAAAGGCTGGTCATGAAGCAGATCAAATCCACCCTCCCCCCATCACTGCACCCGTTTCAGTTTGCCTACCGAGCTAAACGGTCCACAGAGGATGCAATCTCCTCCGCTCTCCACCCAGCCCTCACACACCTGGACACTAAGACTAAGGACCCATATGTCAGAATGCTATTCATATACTTCAGCTCAGCATTCAACACCATCATCCCCCAGCAGCTTGTACAAAAACGTACAGACCTGGGCCTCAGCCCCTCTCTCTGCAACTGGTTGCTGGACTTCCTCACAGAGAGACCACAAGCTGTACGGGTCAACAATAACACCTCAGACACCCTCATACTGAGCACGGGGGCCCCCAAGGATGTGTGCTCAGCCCCCTTCTCTTCACTCTGCTGACCCACGACTGCAAACCCATCTTCAGCACCAACCACATCGTGAAGTTTGCAGACGACACTACTGTGGTGGGTCAGCAACAACGATGAGACTAACTACAGGAAGGAAGTGAACCAGCTGGCCCTGTGGTGCCAAAACAACAAGCTTTTCCTCAACCTGGAGAAAACAAAGGAGAGAGTTGTTGACTTCAGGAGAACCCACCGTCGACCCCCTCTCCCCCTGACCATCAACGGCGCTGCTGTGACGCAGGTGACCAGCACCAAATTCCTTGGGGTGACCATCACTGATCAGGGATGCAAACTTGTCACCTTTTGGCAAAATTTGCCGTTTTGAATCCAAAATAGGTCGTTTGTGTGATTCATGTAGATCTGCAATAAAAATATTTTTGGGGTATGGGGGGGGTCTGGGACCCAGAGTAATCTGCGGCCGCGAGCTGTTATGTGCCATCATGACACACATGGTGTTCTTTTTTTATATATTATAATGAAGCGCGAGCTGTGTGCTCGAGTCTTCCTGCCTGTCGGCTCTGCTCATGGATGTATAATAAGGCTCTGCTGCTCCGGGATGAGGGTCTAGCTTCAGCAGCTACATTACCTACGGGTGCGTTCGTTAATATTAACTGTGTGGTCCGGAGTCACTGTGGCACAGACTGGACCGCTGGTGAACAGCTGTTAGAACGGGCCGTTCAGGTGTTCAGAGCAGAGCTCCCTGTCGGAGCGGCAGAGCGTGATGTGCACTGAAACGTTTTTCTGTCGCAGTATTATTTAAGGAATCGTTGAGCTAGCTAACTAGCATACATTGTCACTATCTGCTAACGTTAGCTTTAGCCTTCGTTTTCAAATAGTTTTTTTCATAGGCTATAAACGGAGGTGGTATAAGTATAGATCTTGTACTTGAGTAAAAGTAGAAGCACTCAGATCTTGTACTAGAGTAAAAGTAGAAGTACTCAGATCTTGTACTAGAGTAAAAGTAGAAGTAGGCCTACTCAGATCTTGTACTTGAGTAAAAGTAGAAGTACTCAGGTCTTGTACTTGAGTAAAAGTAGAAGTACCAGAGTGTAGGGATACTCTGTTACAGTAAAAGTCCTGCATTCAAAATGTTCCTCAAGTAAAAGTAGAAAAGTATTCTCATCAAAATGTACTTAAAGTAGCGACAGTAAAAGTAGTCATTGTGCAGATTGGTCCATTTCAGAATAATATATATGATATGTTTTATAATGACTGATCATTAAAGTGTTCTCAAAGCTGGTAAAGGTGCAGCTAGTTTGAATGACTTTGTATACTGCAGGGTAGCTTGTGAATTTACTCCAGGTGGAACTAAAGTCTGATTTAACACTTGATTATATTTCACATCATTCATCCAGATCTGTAAAGTAACTAAAGGTATTCAATAAAGGTAGTGGAGTAAAAGTACACCATTTACCTCTGAACTGTAGAGGAGAAGAAGAACAAAGTAGCAAAATATTGAAATACTTAAATAAAGTACAAGTATCTCAAAATTGTACCCAAGTATAGTACTTGTTGAGTTTATGAACTTAGTTACTTTACACCACTGGCTATAAAGATAGAAAGAGTAAGCCTTGCACAGAGGCATGAAAATACATTTTCACAATGCTCAACAGTGCTGCCAAAATTATAAACTGACTGCTACACAATTCAAATAAATGCTTTTATACATTTCTATTAGATGTGACTCTTTGGCGTTTCTGTTATTATTAACTGCTTTAGTTGTTCTGACTGCTAAAATCCTGTTATTCCTCATTTTAAAGCCGATATTCTGTGGGGTCGGGGGCTCGGATCCTTGTCACCTTTTTCATACCTGATGAGTTTGCATCCCTGACTGATGACCTCACCTGGAAAAACAACACCACCGCACTAGCGAGGAAAGCCCAGCAGCGCCTGTACTTCATCCGGAAGCTCAAGCGAGCCGGAGCATCACCCCCCCATCATGCTGTCCTTCTACCGAGGCGCCACCGAGAGCATCCTCAGCAGCTGTATCATGCTGTGGTTCGGAAGCTGCACCGCCGCCGACCGCAAGAGCCTGCAGCGGATAGTGAACTCTGCCCAGAGGATCATCGGTGCCTCACTCCCCTCACTACAGGACATATACAACACCCGCCTCACCCGCAAAGCACTCAGCATTGTGGGTGACTCCACCCACCCCTCCAACAGCCTCTTCAGCCTCCTGCCTTCAGGAAGAAGGTTCCTCAGCCTCAGCTCGCGCACCTCCAGGCTGGGCAACAGCTTCCTCCACCAGCCGGTCAGGATGCTGAACTCTCTCCCCTCCCTCCCCCTTTCTCTGACATCTCTCCCCTGAACTCTCCACCCTGCCTCCGACCTTTCTCCCCTGCCCCAAATGGTCCTGGACTCTAACCCAACCCCCCCCCCCCACACACACACACACACACACACACGCACACGCACATGCACACACACACACACACACACACACACACACACACACACACACACACACACACGCACACACACACACACACACACACACACACACCCAACTTCCCTCTTCCAGCACCAGTCACTTTTCTGCCCATCTCCGCTGCTACTGCACTGAAACTGTACTTTGAACACTTAAATATATTATTAACATTTTAAACTGTATACCCCGGTTATCTAGGCCCTTTGTTTTGTTTAATGTATACCATGTTTATCTAGGCCCTTTTTGTTTTTTGTTTGATGTATATATGTCACACTGTAGGACTGCGGGAAACGATATTTCGAGATTTCTGGATGAACAACATGTAGAATTCTTGACAATAAAGCTGACTTTGACTTTGCCTTTGACTCATTACAGATAACTCCATAGTAACATACAGGAATGCAGACCAATACTAGTGACCAGTTGCACCTCTGAGTTTTGGTTAGTATTGGTTCCAGTGCCAGAGTCATGGCGCTACACCTGTGGCCCAGTGGCATCTCTTGCTAACTGCTTGAAGCTAACCAAACAGGACATCATTGATGAGCTACAGCTGTGCTGCCTCATCTCACCCTGCTCTGTCTCTCTTTCTCTCCCTCAGGAGTACACCATTGATGTTTTCTTCCGCCAGAGTTGGAAGGATGAGCGATTAAAGTTCCACGGACCGATGAACATTCTGCCTCTAAACAACCTGATGGCCAGTAAGATCTGGACGCCTGACACGTTCTTCCACAACGGCAAGAAATCTGTCGCCCACAACATGACCATGCCCAACAAGCTGCTGAGGATCATGGAGGACGGAACCTTGCTCTACACTATGAGGTAGGCGGCTCTAACAATCCAGTGATAATATAGTAATGGCTAAATAGAACACAAAGATTAAGTCGTTCAACATCCGATAACGCAATCCAGACAAGCAAAGATACATTTTCTATGGGTATAAGCATTTGTTTGCTGCCTGAATCTGCTTTATGGTTTTCACTTTCTTTGCTTCATTTGTTCTGTTTTTAATTCAGCAGGTGAACCTATATGTTCATAAAATAGTGTGTGAGCTTAACTGTGTGTGTTAAACTAAAACAGCATTTCCTGTCAGCTCAGATTTTATTATTATTTTATTATTTATTTATTTTTAATTGATTTAGTATCTGCTCATGTGTTTCATTTCACAGCATTTGACATTAAGGTAACCCAAAAGTAACAAAAACATATTTTTACAGGTAACTATTAATTATAATGGAAAAAAATGTAAACTAACCCTCTCAGTTAATGTGAACTATGAAAAACATAAATCATGAACAGTGTTGGACCAATGTATGTTTTCTTTCCTGATGAAACATTTTATATTAAGTCATTAAATGTCCTCCTAGTAATAGACCCAATTTCATGGCAATCGATCCAATAGCTGTAGTGATTTGTTTGTCTTCCAGTGACCGACATCGCCATAGATAAAGTGACTCTATGGATAGCAGTAGCAGTTGGTTTTAGCAATATACACATGCGGACACTTTGTTCTGTGCCTTATAAACCAGAGTGCATCATCTACACTCTATTTAATAAATCACAACTATGATATAGCTAATAAAACTGTTGAGATACTATTATTCTACTCTGGATTTTAGATTACATTTGACTCCCTGATGGGACTTTATGGTCATAGTGTTCAGGCCACAGCAACAACACAATAACTCATACTTACAGTTGACAAAAAGGATTGGGTAATAAAGGGGACTTCAAAACAAAGCAGAGGTGTCTTTACCAGCACCTTCAAATAGAATACAAAACAAAATCCATAGTGCGCAGCAAGCTTGCTACCTCACATTTTATGGGAAGAATTTGTCAAGACCTCTGAGCTGTATCTTTTGACACCCTATACTTTTGTTAGGAAGAGAATCAAGTGTTGTAGGGAAGACATCGTCTCTTTATGCCTCTGTGCAGCAATAAACCAAGCAGATCAAAACTGTTATTTCTGTATCCATATTTGTGTGTTTAGGTTAACGGTTCAAGCTGAGTGCCCCATGCACCTTGAGGACTTCCCAATGGACTCCCACTCCTGTCCTCTGAAGTTTGGCAGCTGTAAGTGTGTGCACATCATCCACACTGTGCATCCTTAACCTTTGCATCATTTAAAAGGAGCAGTATGCAGGGTATGGCCAGATATTGTTCATAATACATCCACAGTCTATGCAGTTTTGGATGTTTATTGCAGATGCCCAGAATCCACACCATCTCCTTATCCTCATTGCAACAAAAAACATGTCCCCAATCGAGAGGCAGTGGTAACTCATTCACACTGTGTTCAAACATCAAGATTTGACACCAAGAAGCATAACGCTTCATTTACTGCCTTTGTCTTTATAGCAGTAATGATTACATTTTCTACGCTACAATACAGTGGAAATCCAAGCATTTCAATGTTTGCTTCAAAATCATAAGCGTCCCAAAGCCATTCTAGAAATCTACAATAAACATCACATTTTTAATATCACACTTTGGTTTAAACCAGGGGTGTCAAACTCAAGGCCCGGGGGCCAAATCCAGCCCGTGACTTCATTTTATGTGGCCCCACAAGAGCTTGCAAAGAATATAATATGTTTATTATACGGTTACATGCCGCTTTACAGAAGCACGTTGCCCATAAACTACATGTCCCATAATGCATCTCAAATTTGACTTTTGTTTCTCAGAATTTGACTTTTTTTTATAGTCTTATATATAAAACTGTCCCTTGAGTGCAACCATGATGCTAATGTGGCCCGAGATAAAATTGAGTTTGACACCCCTGGTTTAAAATGAGCTGATCAGATTTTGGCCACTTTATGATGTCATAACGGTTTTTTGGCTTGTGTTCAATGTCTCCTTGCTCTGTGCATTAGATGCCTACACTAAGACAGAGGTGACTTACATCTGGACTCATAATGCCACCCACTCAGTGGACGTGGCGGCTGAAAGATCCAGACTCAACCAGTACGACTTGGTGGGCCAGACGGCGGGCAATCAGACCATTAAATCCAGCACTGGTGAGCAGCATGCACTAACTTCAGTCCGACAAACAGAAGTACCATACCAGTGCCTGGACACATTACAAGGTCTGCCCAAATATCTAATTTGCCGATATCCATGTGGTCGTCTAAGTGGCTGCTTCAGACTGTACATGCATACCTTCGGCGGCGATATCACATTTCCCAACACCTATAGACAGTCTAATGCGGACCCAATACTCTGCTGTCTACTTCTTTGGCTGCTTTTGAATATAATTGTACTTTATTGTTAAAAATGTTTCCGAAATTGTGATTAATAAAATACATCTTATTTTATCTTAAATTAAATTAATCCACCTCACATTGCCAAACACGCTATAGTGTACTAGTGACTGTTGACAAAAACTCACCTTTTTAGATTAGCTTTTAATGTGTGATTAATGTTGTGTCCTAGTGTTAAATGTTGTTGTGTGACCTCTTTTTGTTTTTTGTAATCTTTGTAAAGCACCTTAGAGCACTTGTAAAAGCGCTTGGTAAGTACAATGTATTATCATTTTAATATGAGTGATGGAGCTTAGGCCGGAAACACTGCCCTAGAGCCATCTCCAGGTGCTCTCACTGATGTTCAGGTGTAGATGCATACATGCCGAACTAGAACTGGCAAAAGCTATCGAGGGAACTTGATACATTGAAGATCAAATAGGAACACGAATGCTATCAGGAATAGAGCATAGGGAACACAACATTTTATTAAAGCTAGGGGAAGAAAAAACAGCATCAAGAGCGACAAGCAGACAATGGAGTAAAGGTAGTACTCTGTCTCAGTTGAGAATATCTTTCTCTAATGTATGTGTTTTATGGCATTAAGTACTCTCACTTCACTACTCTTTGAAGTTGTTGTTATCCTCAGCCTGGAGGAAGTAGAGGAGTGTAAAGGGAATACAGAGCAGCAGCAGCTCACAGCTCACAGCATCACAGGGGCAGAAAACAGTGACTTAAACACACAGAGAGATACATTTAAGAAAACACAGTGAGTGATCAAAGCCCACTTTAAAACACACACACACACACACACACACAATTAGGGGTTTTCTCAGATGTATATTAAAATACAGTACCTAATTGTAACAATACTCCAAATCCAAATTTGAACTGAAAGTACAAAAGTATTCATAACAAATACATCAAAAGCATCAAAATATACTAAAAGTAAAAGTACTACATGTAGTGGAGTTAAAAGTACAACACTGACTTCTAAAATGAAGATGTAAAAAGTAGCATAAAATTAAAAAACTTCAAGATTATACTTTTTTTAAATATTTAATGTACTTTCTTATATTCCTACACTGCACACAACACATTTGCATACTTCTGTACAAACATTAGCTGTTTTGAGCCGTGTGCTATTTGAGACAGCGATACACCGTCAAGATTCATGAATTTCTAGTATTCACAATGTACCAGAGGTGTGGACTCGAGTCACATGACTTGGACTCGAGTCAGACTCGAGTTACCAATTTGATGACTTTGGACTCGACTTGACAAAATCACAAAAGACTTGCGACTCGACTTGGACTTGAACACCAATGACTCGGGACTTGACTTGGACTTGAGCCCTCTGACTTGAGGTGACTTGATAATTTAATTCAGGGGTCTCCAACACGCCGATCGCGAGCTGCCGTGAGGAGAGCAGAATCTTCAGCCGCTGCAACTCTTGCTGAGAATCCATGCAGGCAGGGGCGGGACTTTATTTTGCTGAGCCACCATGCGGCCAATCATATGCGAGGACACACTAGGATCATACCATTATGTGAAAGAAGGGTGGGGGGCAGACGCTCCAAAGACAGCAGGTGTAGTGGTACAGGCCAGCTACACAGAGCGACGGGGAGCCGGATTTAAATGCAAGCGCGTCGGAAAAAGTCAAGAAATGAGCGAAAACCGAAAAAAGAAGCAGCATCTGGCTGCATTTCAATGATATTGGAGAAAGCAAAGTTGAGTGCAGGATTTGTAAAATGAAAATAACCTTCAGCGCAGGGTTTTTTTTGGTAACCACTCAGGATTTATTGTCAGAGGTGGGAGAAGTTCAGATCTTGTACTTGAGTAACAGTACCAGAGTGTATGAATACTCTGTTACAATAAAAAGTCCTGCATTCAAAATGTTACAAGTAAAAGTACAAAAGTATTAGCATCAAAATATAGTTAAAGTACCACCTACAGAGGGATCTAGATTCAGGTGTTCTTTTCCCCATGAGACCGCCTCGCTGCACATTATCCCTTGCATAAAGATAGATTGTGGGTCCCTTATAACATGTTGTACACAGTGGAAATAAACATTCTGGTCACCTCAACATCAGGGATCTTATCCATTAAACTCCTTCTGAATCAAACCGTCACGGTAGCCTTACCTTACTGATCCCTCTTACAATAGAAGAAAAACACGTTACTTTACCAGCAGAGAGAAAATGGATTATTAAATGATTAATGTGACTAATAAAGAGCAGTTTGATTATTAAGTATTATTCTGTTGATCGATGTCATTACATTTGTTGAAAAGCACATAATGACTTGTTTAAGACTCGTTTTGTCAAAGTTTAGGACTTGGACTTGACTTGAACTTGCCCATCCTGACTTGAGCTTGACTTGGACTTGAGCGCAAAGACTTGAGACTTGACTCGGACTTGAGCGCAAAGACTTGAGACTTGACTCGGACTTGCAAAACAATGACTTGGTCCCACCTCTGCAATGTACTAATTTAAAAGTTTCCAAAAAAACACAGTAAAATGTGTATGTATGTCTTAACATGAATATAATGCCATGCATACCTTATTTATGCCACCTTTTATCAGTCTACTAATACTACCCAGGTGTGTCTTATGTGTGTGAGCGTCCCCACTCAGTTGACCCTCTCTCCTCAGGTGAGTACACGGTGATGACGGCTCAATTCCACCTGAAGAGGAAGATCGGATACTTTGTGATCCAGACGTATCTGCCCTGCATCATGACCGTCATCCTGTCTCAGGTCTCCTTCTGGCTCAACAGAGAGTCCGTGCCTGCCAGGACGGTCTTTGGTGAGTGGTTCATATTCACATGTCATAGAAAGAGAAAGAAAATAAATGTTAAGCATGGCTGTATGATACAGTAAATGTATCATTATACTCTTTCAGACGTCACATGATTCCATCTTTAACCCAACAGTAAATAACAAAAAACTCTTAATATTAAAGATAAATAACATAGGGAAGCCAATAATGAAATTGAATGCATGTTATTACACTAGCAGCACAATGTATGGTGCCAAAACATACATACTTTTTGTAATAATCAGGAAGATTACAAAAATATGTTACCAAGTATTCCAGCAGGAATATGCAGGCATGTATTGGAGCAACTCAGAGAGTGATGAGTGACTTACCTGTTAAGCCCCAACGACCCCCTCGGCGGGTCTCTTTTTTTTTTTTTTTTCACGACACTGTGTCTCAGGGCTTCTTAATATTTAAAAAACTATGAATGTGTCATACCATCCTAACAGGAAGAAACTCAGCTAACTGATGATACGAACCATTTTTACCGAAACAAAACACAAGTCTCACAAGAAGGGTCTAAATGAGCCCTGAGCGAAAACATGCTAACGCACTTAGCACAAAACTCTAGGTATAAATCGAGCGATATACTTATTGGATCTGCACAAACAAGCTTTGCTAGCAAGCTGAGATTCCACAGATTCTAGAAATATAAGTATCATCACTGAGCGATCAGAACTTGCGACAGGGCAAGCAAATATAGACATCACACGACGTAGCTTTAGGTAGCAAAACACGGAGATGTGCTCACCTTAGCTGTTATTCTGATCAAAAGTCGTGTTCAATGGCATTAAAATGAGAAAAACGCGGCTGAAGGTTAATCCATAGGTTAATCCAATGTGTCTGTCACTTTGAAAAAAGTATTGATAATCCATAATTTAATTTTTATGCAAAAATCGGAGAATAAATATTAGCTGCTAATGGTAGCCACCAGAGTGTGTCACAGCTCCGGTTTTTGCTATGCGTCACTCTCACTCCTTATTTGGTAACCTGTGTGTGTATGTGGAACTTTCCCTCGATTCCATTGGCTCTAGCGGTTAAAAAGAGATGTCAATCATCAAAATCGACCAAGGGGGGCCAGAGATAGGTCAAATCCACCCAAATGACCCCAGAAGTGGGTTTGTTGTGCTAAATCTCTCTAAAAAGGTCAGATTTTACTTGTTTTGCATCAATCTTGATACAGGGTACTTATTATATGTTATAGTTTGGATTACTAAAGCTTTTAGTCTACTATCCCATCATTCAAGGGTGGTTTTCACAATAAGTAATGTGTTTTTTTTGGACGGACACAATCATTTACATTTTTTTATTATGTTCAATCTGAATTTACTTTAAAATAAAAAAATCTATATTGATTCTGACTTTTCTACATCCAACTCACAGGTTTATCATTGCTTTGAGAAAAAAGATTATTAATTTTCCCCTTTTAGAAGTGTAGTTATGGTCATTTGTTCTGGGAATGTCATTTTCGAGCCTGAGGCCTGGAAAACAGGCTCAGGGCTTAACAGGTTTTAATGGATTCACAAACAAAACATTTATATAGTACCCTTTTTAAAGATCTGAAATGATTGCGAGCATGGCTCCTTCTAATAAGTGAGCAACAGAGCTCTGAAGGAGTTACAAGAGAGCAACTATAAACACATGCAGGTCCTAAAACACCCCCTGGATCAGGTACCTGCTATTAAACACTATTACATTACATGTTACTTGTTAGACGCTTTTATCCAAAGCGACTTACATACTCAATACTGTGGGCAATCCCCACAGGAGCAATTTGGCGTGAAGTGTCTCAGGGACACAACGACATGCTGACTGCAGTGGGGTTTGAACCTGTGACCATCTGATCCCCATACCAAGGCTCTATCCACTGCGCCACGCCTATTAGAACAAACAGTCACACTGAAAGGGGTTTTGTGAAAGAGTGACAAATAACCCCAGGTCAGATTGTATCTCTTTCCATAAACCTTGCAGTGTTAAAACAGGGCTGCCAACATTTGAGTTCAGCTTGGAGTGAGATTTTTTTTTTTTGGTGAACCGAAAAAAGAAACGTCCATGTGTAGTGTTACAAATGTATTGAACAAGTACAAACGGGTTTCCCATTAATGTACCGGGCGCTACAGTGGAATACGCACATACACAGTGTACCCGCGACTCTTACAATGAAGGCTCGATCATCAGCTCACAGCATATAAAATGGCATATAGGTGTAAGCAGAGGTAAAGTGATATTTTATAAGTGGGGGTGGTCCTCACCTCCTCCAGGGGGGTCCAGGGGCATGCTCCCCCGGGAAGATTTTTTTTTTAAATATTGAAGTTAAATGCATCAATCTGGTGCACTTTGAGAGCAAAATGAATTTAAGGATACATCTCTCAACACCCATATGAAACACAACTTTAAACAGATTTTCTTTTTCTTTATGGATATTTTACAAATCACTCACCTTTTAAACTGTATTCTTGAAAATATTTTTACTTTACCTGTGGCGCGAAAATATCTTATAATATATTCTCCTTACCTTTTCTTATTCTTCTCATCCTCCTTCTCCTTCGTCTTTGCTCAGACCCCCGGTATACCCTCGTTACATCCAATCAGTGTGCAAATACCGTACAGCCAATCACAATGCGTGACGCTGTCCAGGTTGCTAGGCGGCAGTGCTACGGACCGCGGGTGTCAGGTGACGCAAACAGGAAGTCCTTCGTAAGCCTGACCGTCTCATTTCGTAGACCGCTCGGTTTGCTGTTCCTTCACTTTATTTTTATATTTATATACATTTGTTGTGAACGAAAACTTAGCGTGAGGAAAGGCATGTGTGGCGTGAGTGCGTGAGATATGTGTTAATTGCGTGACTCTCACGCTCAATGCGTGAGTGTTGGCAGCCCTGGTTAAAACATTTCACCCTTTTCCTTTAAAACAGTGCATCAAGGATTACAACATGTAGCAAAACTTACCATTGTTTGACTTTTGGGGTGAACTTTGGTGAACCACTTTTCAAATGTGTTTATTATAAAAAAGAATTCCCCCCAAATTACGCCCATGCCCTATATACATTTAGTTAAACAAAAATAAATGCAGGTTAATTGAATCGTGAGTGCAGGGGGAATTTGTAACTTATTAAGAGCCAAAGGGCTGTGCTAAGCGAACAGTTCAGACCCTGGGATGAAATACCCGCAGTACCTCAATTTGTTGTGTTACTTTGACAGCAACCCTTTGCTTCATGTCGTCAGGTCTCTTTACTCATTTCCTGTCTATCTTCAGCTGTATTAAGAAAACAAAATGCAAAAAAAGTAATATTAAAGAAAAATTAGGTGGCTAATTTAGCTTAGCATCAGTGCTCTGCCCAGTGTGTTCTGGGCATGCCAAACACACAGGTTGCTATGAATACAGAGAAGGTATCAGTAAATGTAGATGAGCATGTTGAAGCCTGGGGAAAAAAAGGCTGATCACATTCACATCCAAACACAGGCATTGGCAGTGTGGTGAACCAGCAGCAAATGTTTCCCCAACACAAACCAACTCCTCTCCTCACCTGGGGCCTCATTTATAAAGCCTTGCGTAGGATTGGCGTGGGAAGGTTGCTTACGTAGGACAAAGCAAATAAATACGCACCGACATTTTACGATTCATAAAAGACTGCGTACCGGCGCAGGACTTGCGTACGGCACATCCTACGCCGGTTTCCCTTTATAAATCACAATCAACTCGAAATGCGGCGCAGCTTTTGCGGGCTTCACGTAACGCCCATATTTGCCTATGAATCATATTGTTTGGTGGATGCAGTTTGAACCAGAGTAGCAGCATGGAGGTCGGATCGTCACCAAAATAAATAAATAAGTGGTCCGAAAAAAGTTAATGAGAAACAAAATACACATAACCTTCCTCAGGCAGTGTGTTTGTACCGGGGACAGGAGACCCCCCCTTGATGAGAAACTGTAAGAAATGATCGGGGAATCCCTCCGGAGTAGAGTCATGACGACTGGATCTGAATTATTTTGTTGTATTTGGTGGTTTGTGTTCCAGCTGTCGATCAGCAACTATATATCCATAATCCACCAGTTAAAGGAAATACAATGTGTTGTTATATTAGCTGTACAATTTACCACATATGGTGTTCTTAGTTTCCATACCTGCTGTGTTTTACGAGCGACTTATCAAGTCTTGGCAAACGGCATAAAACACGATTAAACATGATAGTATATAAAACCATGCTCGTATCTCTACAACCTATAGAAAAGCTAAACGGCGTCAGTTTAAAGTAATTCTGTCCTTCTGTTTACCGCATCATTTATGAGAATACATTTCTTAACAAGAGAACATCATCGAGGGGTGATCAATAACATTTATTTATTTCTCCAAGTTATGTTTTTGTGTGCACCGAGGAGTCTCAAACAGGCATTTGTTTAATCATTTTAAGATTGGCTTTAATCCATTTGTGAAAATGAATTCTTCATATATGATAAATGAGAGGGAACATTTTATTTATGGTATTATTTCCACATATTTCTCTCCATTCTTTCTTCTGCCAACGGTGTCGCAGTTTCTCCTCTCTCCCGTTTGTGTGCTTAGTGCATACGCATGGGTCAGAGTTTGCGTGGAGGGCCGCACATTTTCCCGTCAAGTTCGTTTTTTATAAATCGCAAACAGTGCGTAGAAACTGGCGTACGCCATCTTTTGAGCATACGCACCGTTTATAAATGAGGCCCCAGAACTGCAGCTCTTCTCTGCCAGGTCTCCCTCCTGATTCGTTACTGTGAGCTCGTGCTGACTCGTTTATCAGGCCGACGCAGGCAGAACCTCAGAACAGGGTCACGCTGCAGTGAGGCCTCAACAGGCTCATCAGGCCGAGGAGAGTGGACCCACAGCTGCGCTCTGACTTCCTGTTTGGTTAAATGTCAGGCAGCTGTCTGCGGCTGACATAATGCTCTGTTTGCAGTTATCCACGCAGCATAATGCACGCAAATAAAGCCAGTCCTAATCTATTGTGACCAACAGGGCAGCAGGAAAGGTCGTGTGGAAGGCATTTTGTGACTTGAGGTAATTTTGCAAGGTCCTAGCATCAGAGACATCAAATCACAAATGAGTTCACCTGCATTGATCAGTGTCTTATTTATTTTCTGTATGCGTTCCATACATGCTAATTACTTTTTGGAGACACAACCTTCAAAGGTCATCATTTTAAGGTTTCATACATACAGAGTTTTGCCCCTCAGAATCTACAAATTGCTGGTGTTATGACCAACTATCGCAAAACAAACTGACAGCTAACTTGGACGCAAGATTAAAGAAACAAAGCAATGTAGAAGGCTTGGGCCTGTCCCCAGAGGTGGGAAGTAACAAAGTAGAATACTTCGTTACTGAACTTAAGTAGATTTTTCAGGTATCTGTACTTTACTTAAGTACTTATTTACTTTCACTCCCTACATTTTAACACAAATATCTGTACTTTCTACTTCTTACATTTTCAAAACAGGCTCGTTACTTTAGTTTTAATGCATGTGAGGTGAATTATCAATTATTTTTATTTTGCATCATTGTGGGCCTTCCCCGACATCAAGACTGATTTAAAACTAAATGAATGTGACAATAACACGTAGAGAAGACGAGCCATTATGTGCAGATCATTCAGACCACCAGCAAGACATCCCACATCCATGGCCTTACTTAAGGGAGATGTTTGAAGTTGTGGCCGCAAAATGATTCGTGGCGAATGCACTATAATCATTTTTGTTTTATTTGTTTAGGCCTATATTAAGGCAAAGTAACCCATCTACAATGTTTTGCGACAGCAAATACAGGTACTTTGTTTTTGTTGTTCACGCTGAATACATTCAGAATGGCAGTAATAAAAGTTGAAATGAAGCTCCTTTTGACTTATATTAATACTATATTATATTAATATGATGTAAGGTTCAGTTAGCTTTGCACAAAAACAGCCAGTTTAAAAGTTACTTTTTACTGTGAGTACATTTCAGAGACTGTACTTTTGTACTTTTACTTAAGTAAAAAGTTGAATCAGCCTACTTCTACTTTTACCAAAGTCTTTTTTTACACAAGTATCTGTACTTCTACTTCCACTTTTTGTTATATTCCATGGAATGCTCTTAACATCCCGATAGCAATGAATACATTAAATGCTTTGACAATAAATACATAAAAAAAATATCATCTGTGGAAGCCGTGGCGCTGTAAAAAGCACGACCAATCATCTGACCCGGCCCGGCTAAAATAACTGGATGGCCTACCTGCCTGTCAGCCTTCCATCTGTGCACAAACTTATCTCGTGCCCTCATTGGTCATGTGCGCGTCCGTGTGTGTTGGAGGAGGGGCTCTGTGAGGAAGTCTGAAGGAAGGGGCAGATTTTTTCCGGTTGTATACTTTCAAATTCTAGCGCACTCGAGCTGGTTTCTCCATTCTTACCTAACCTACCTTTAAGTAAGAGAGTGTGTACTTTTGCCACCTCTGCCTGTCTCCACATAGGGACTTTTTCTGAGTGACAGCATCTTTTTTCAATTGGTTCCAAAGAGGAGTGAGTGCATGATGCACATGCAGTTGAAAGTATTACAACTATTCTGAAAATGGCTGGTGATGTCACTGCAGAATTTTAAGGAGATGATTGTTTTTGGGCAATGGCTGTCAGACAGAAACTACCATAACATAGACGCTCAATGTTGCTGCCGAGCATCTTTTATCTCCGTATGCGGATCCTCCGCTTCTTCTCGCTGTACGGATACCAGACTGAGCAGTGAAGCTCGATCATTCAAAGTGTGAGAGCAAGAATCTTCTGGTTGGAGCTAATGTTGAAAATACAACAAAGTAGCCAATAAAAGTCAAGGGGGCAATGTTATTCTGTCTTACAAAAGAGGTGTCAGGTTGTCAAGACATCGTTTTCATACAAACATTTCATAAAAAAGCATTGGGAACGTCTTTTGATGAAACGCTTCCAGCACATTTCTGCCAGAAAATACCCAATGTGGACACATGGTCCTAGTGTACACCATCTGGAAAAGACATCTGCAGTAAACAGTGAGGTGTTCAATGTTAGCCGGAGCTCCACCCAGACCAGGAACGCAACAAAACAAACCTTCAGCACATGCTAACGCCAAAGGGAGCTTTCATATGAACAATAAATCTAAATTTGCCTTTTACTAAATATATTTTTTGATGCTGAATATTTAATTTTCCTCTATGCTTTGCCCTCTCTTCCCAGGTGTAACTACAGTCCTCACAATGACCACCCTGAGTATCAGTGCCCGTAACTCACTGCCGAAGGTGGCCTATGCTACAGCCATGGACTGGTTCATCGCCGTCTGCTATGCCTTCGTCTTCTCTGCACTCATTGAATTTGCTACCGTCAACTACTTCACCAAGCGGGGGTGGGCCTGGGACGGGAAGACCATCATCAACGAGAAGGTAGAGCTGTCCCGTTTCTCTTCTGGGTCCATCAGTAAGGCCATTAGCAGTCTTCATTCCTTCATCATCATTTGGTTATGTTGGCTCAAAAACTACCTTCACATGATCAGCGGCAAAATGGATCGGGCTGACATTCTCAAAGTTCAAAAAATGGCCAACGACCCTTCAACACACAACCAATCAGACAACCACTGTATGAAGTGTTTCAAGCTAGCAGGAAAGGAGGCACTGTGAGGTCAAACCAGGCAGTTCAGTGAAAGGTTTTGGATTCTCTGCAGTTACCACTTGTGTTGTGGCTGCTGTTGAGTTGAAATGAATACAACTACCATACATTGTCATATAAATGTTGTTAAATAATGGCCAAATGCTGATAAGGTTGATTACCTCTCACCTCTACTACAATATCTCCACTGGTTCATTCTGTACAACATATATTTCCATATTCCATCACTCTGCTGCGGTTTTTCCCAGTTCTCTCCCCAGTTCATTGAAATGCATTAAACTCAGGAGAAAACTAAGGTTTTCGGAGGTTCCCCACCCCAATCTCTGGAGGTGCTTTCTCGCCGTCTTAAATTGACAGGAAGACAGATGGCCAGTTTCAGTGTCAATTCAGCTGCCATTACTACAGGGGCAAGAAACTGGCAGCAGCTACTTTTAGGGCTGTCACTGAGAGAAAAGTACATACAGTATGTGGTTGTAGTGCTGGATGTGTATCAAGCAATCAGATTTCAATCTCTTTCAAAGGCTTCTTGTTTGCAGGTACACTTTTCTTTGAAAACAGCTATTCGATTCAGCCAAGGTACTGTACAGTAGCATATATACTGTACATTTACAATTCTATTTGAACCTGTTTGACCCTGTAAAACTTGCCATACAATACACGTTGATCATCAACTCCTGGTGCTTTATAGCAGTCGTTCACCACCACGGGTACGCGGACCTTGAGTGGATCTCAGGTGTCTGTAGAGTTTTTTTTTAATTCATTTTTGAATACATTTTCATAAGCCTTGGGTCCTGACTAGTTATGTGTTATAGTTGCAGTTCCTTCCGGGATGGTGTTGATTGTAACACCTCTGTAGATCACGTTCACACTGCGGCACATGGATAGCAATTAGCTAACATTAGCTGCAAAGTGGCAGTAAGAATGAATGCATGGTTAGGCAGGGATAAACGCACAGCTACCGGTGCCCGCGCTGTGAAACCGGGTTTAGGAGAGCCCAGTGAAGAAAAACTAAAGACCAAACACCATGGGACTTATAGAATGGCTACCAGCTCAAGGGGTACACCAGACAAAAAGGTCCCTCCCATGCTTGGTTAGGGTTCCCTGTGCATCTGTGTATCTTGACCATGAGTTCCTTTCTGTTGTCTTTTACACCTTCATTGTCCCCATAAGGAATACCACCTTTTTGCAATTAAGTCTTTTGACAGCCATTGATGGTATTCAGGGAATACTTTGACTTCTTTGGTGTTGATTACACATTCCTAACATAATTGTATGAACAGCATGTAATGACACAGTGTGTCAGCTCATGGGTGTGTCTGCATGAGTCAAAAACATATCCCAGTATGTAGTCCTAAAACAGCACCTTAGTTGGGAATCAGTGGCTCTACTCCAGACTCAAGTAGTTTTCTCGTTGTCTTTACTTGGGCTTTACGTGAATTGTAACCTCATTCAGCGTATTGTTAGGTGGCCTTGAGTTTAGTCTATCAAGTTATACTTTGGTTATTTTGTTATATATTAAGCTTCTGTCAATTAAAAGCCACACTTTCTGTATAGAGGTGTCACATTTCCCTATTGGATCCTTAACACGATTGAAAAAACAGCTAAAATGAACAGCTTAAAGAAGTTATTTCCAGGGGTGCACATAACTGGTACGCATGCGCGGCAACAATCTGAAATGCGTACCGTCACTTGTGTCACAAAGCGCATTTGCGTACCGACGTACTTGTGAAGCTTTTCCAGAAGGCGGAGTCGGTCTCCGTGTGCAGAGGGCTGCTGTTAACGTCGGTCTGTACAGCAGCACTGCGCTAACACAGCAGATCACAACGTTCACACGCTCTGTGGTCACGAAGCTCTGTACTCCACTACCACCCCCCCCCCCCAGGGGAGCCAGAAGTTGGAGTACCAAACACTGACTCTACTCATCTGAGAAAGTTGCGTGCACCCCTGGTTATTTCCCTTTTTTTGTTCCATTTTTTTTTGCCTCATTGTCATTTAAATGGGTAATAACACAGTTACACTGCCTATGTATAGTATAATTGATAAATGGGCATTTCCCTACAAAATAAAATTATGCTTGCCATTATTGCGAATTATTGATATTGTTTAAGTAGGAATATTTTCTTTTAAAGGTCTAACCCTGTGGCCTTTTTTCACACAGAAAAAGGAAGCAGCAGTGATGAAGAAGAACAACGCCTATGCTGTAGCTGTGGCTAACTACGCTCCCAACATCACAAAAGACTCTACGCTGCCCACCATCTCAAAGTGCGGTCTGACCGATAACAACAAGACCGCAGCGGAAACAAAGCCTGAGCACAACAAGAAGACCTTCAACAGCGTCAGCAAGATCGACCGCATCTCCCGCATCCTGTTCCCCGTTCTGTTCTCAAGCTTTAACCTGGTCTACTGGGCCACCTACCTGAACAGAGAACCAGTCATTAAATACATGGACCCTGCCAAATGAAACGTACAGGACTCACTACAAACACACCAATTCAGGACTTATACATCTGTTGGTATTCATTTTATCAGCCAGTAGCTGTGTACAATACATGCATTGAGAAATCCGTTCTCTCTTGCCGTACTCATTTTTGGATTGAAGCAGGTAAACATCATAACTGGGTTACAATAATCCTGATAGATCATACAGGAGTAAGCCAGGCATCTTTACAAGGTTAAAGTCAGGATACTTTTAGTTCCAGATGCCCAAACAGAGAGGAACGGAAACTTATACTTCCTCTTGGATCTAAAAAAATGTATACATTGCATAAAAAAAAGAAATGTCCTCCTAATTATCATTTCCAAATGTGATATTTATGAAAGGATCTGGTAACATTAGAAAACAATACTGCAAAAACTAGAAGAAAAAAAACAATGTTTAAAGCTGCAGTAATCAAAAACGTTATATCGCCAACAGATCAAACTCATAGTGATTGAACCATAGAGATTCATCACCAACTGTCTTTGAAACAAAAATTTCCCAAATTGGGATCAATAAAGTACTATCTTGTCTTATCTTATCTTACTCAGAAGCAACTGTTTGTTTGTGAAAAAGGCTCTGATAAAGCCACTGCAATGTTCACTGCTCAGCAGCACACAGCAGGCACAGTGAGAGACTAGCTTGACAACATTGTTAGCATTAAGTAGCTAAAGGCACAGTAGAGACTAACTGGGGAACATAGTTAGCATTTAGCAGCTAAAGACACAGTTAGAGACTAGTTGGGGAACATAGTTAGCATTTGGCAGCTAAAGACACAGTTAGAGACTAGCTGGGGAACATAGTTAGCATTTGGCAGCTAAAGACACAGTTAGAGACTAGTTGGGGAACATAGTTACCATTTGGCAGCTAAAGACACAGTTAGAGACTAGCTGGGGAACATACTTAGGCTAGCATTTGGCAGCTAAAGACAAAATTAGAGACGTAGCAGCTAAAGAAACACATTTTTTAGGAATTGGAGACTAAACCAGAGTTAATCAAAAAAGAATATTGGACCAACATTCATCATTACATTTATGCCTACTAGATGTATAAATAGGACATCTTTTGCTAACATATTTGTCAGGTCCCAAAATGTATATGGTTGTAGTCTGAACTCGCACTATTGGCTAACGCTCCAACAGATTGTACGTGGTAGGCTAAAGGACGGAACATCTCTAAGCGGTTGACCAATCACAACAGAGCCGGCCAGCTAACCAATCAGAGCGAACTTGGCTCTGGTTTCAGACAGAGGGTGAAAAAAGGTGCAGCACAGGCAATATGAGAAAAATAAAGAGCTTTTTGAACATTAAAGCATGGAGACATGTCACAGCAGAGACACAACATACAAATAAGAACCTGGAAATAAGTCCAATAGGGCCCCTTTAACACAGTCCATGAAACGGTTCATAATCACCAATAAGAGCTATTATCTAAGGATCCTTTCCTCTTAATTGTGTGTTGCAGTACTGATGGATAATAGAGGCCATAATTACAAGAACATGTCTCTTGAGTTTATTTCACCAATCAATTACTTTTGAACAGTTTTTTCATTATAGAACTTTTATAATCATGAGACAGTGGGGCGTTTAGCAGCACGAAACATCAACCAACCCCTCCACTGATTTCTGATCGCTTCTCAGTGTCTATCTCTCCTATTAACATGTTTACCACATCAAACAATTTGCTGGGAACTTATTCCACACCGCAGCTTCACCACAGTCACACCCAGGGCTGCACGGTTCTCCGCTGCTCACTCTGTACTCTTTGTACAGCTCTCTAGACTGTCACACTGTGGAAGATGATTATGATTGGATAGAAATGTGTGAGAATGCGTGTAGAAATATAAAGCGTCTGTGTATTTAAATGTAGATTTATGGTAATCTTTGAATATACAATGTAGCAGAAAAACTGGACCAACACATTTAAAAGTCTCAACCTTGGAAAAAGAAACTGTGTAAATTATACTGTATTCTTTACATTTTGTCGTTTTTTATGTGTAAAAGTTTTCGAAATATTTATATGTATATCAATTCTGTGCTTTGTTTAACCCACTTTTAAAATCTATATATTTTAGATGAGAATTGTTCTAGAGATTATTATGTTTTCCAACTTGACCCTGTGTTTCTTTAAATGTTGGAGTGTAAAGGCTCTTCCTGATTCCTCTGACCATGAATACAGGATTGTGAAATTCATTGAGAACAAATCTGTGTCGTTCTGTTTTTACCTGGGCGAAACGAAAATGTAGTATGAGTCCTAAAAACCGGAAATTAGATTTACGTCAACCGGCTGCGGAGGGAGACTGTTAGAAATTTAAAATCAATGTTTACAGATGAAGAACTCATTAATTTCAGTATTGTGTTCACACCTTAAAAGGTGTGAAAGGAGGGATTGTTAGAAATTTAAAATCAATGTTTACAGATGAAGAACTCATTAATTTCAGTATTGTGTTCACACCTTAAAAGGTGTGAAAGGAGGGATTGTTAGAAATTAAAATCAATGTTTAATATAATAATTAGTCTAAAATATATCGTCAGTTTAAAAGCTGTTTTATTGTGAAAAAACCCGGAAGTTCTCATACAATCTCAATGCCAAGCTTTTATTCCTTCATATCCGGTCAGTATGTAGCATGTCGCTAACAATGTTTTAAATGAACTATTACAGCTGTTTATAAGGTATTAAATAGAAAGTCATGAAAGAGATAAGGAGGATAAAAGACTTAAGGAAGTGGGCACTCTCAGAGAGATGACCTAATCAGAGAAACTAAGACAATGAGAAAGAGGAGGGAAGTTCCCTCCCTACGTCACCGCCCACCATTGAGGAGGAGGGGTCACGACTGAGATATAGGGAGGTGAGGGAGCTCTGGAGAGCACTCCTTCGCTGCAGCCACGAGAGACAACACCGGCTTTGTCTTTTCCCTTACCCTCTGCTTGTTGTATCATCGTGCCATTTAATTAAACTCACCAATTTGAACCTTTTCGGAGACTCCATTAGTCTCTTCATTCTAAGCTCCTCTCCTGGACGCGAGAACATTGAATACTTCTAAAAAGACTCCCCTGTGCACATTCTGTGCCCCGCGCACACACTGGAGAACCGCGCAAAATCAGCTGATCACAACGTTCACGACACGCTCACCCAAAGTTTATGCTGAACAAAATGTGTTTGAAACAGATCTTATTTTCTGCAATATTCCAAAATTCAAGAGAAATTCCATAGACTTTTCATTTAATTCCGGGTCGTTTTTAGAAATGTCATTACTGCATCACTCTATTGTCAACAATAACACGTATACACTCAGTATGGTCTTCATCCACTTTATAACTGCTGGTATACTCTAGAGAGGAGCCCCTGGAGTGGTGTTTGACATCATTTTTGAAAGACAGGTCATAGAGCATGAGTCAGTGGAGGGAAGGATCGAGGAGGGCATTCACAACCGATACCGTTTTCTGTGCCATCATGTTTCAGACAACACAGAATCAGACTGTGATAAATTGAAAGAAAGAACTCTGTGTCCATGCTTTCAAATTCCAATTGTACATTTTTGTTACAAGTGTTAGGAGTGAAAGCAGGGGACATGTAGGACAGAATTTACAATCTTAGCCTCAACACTTTCCCAGTGGTAAAAGCTAACAGTCATGGCAGCTAGCTAGCTGACGGCAGCTACTGTTGGCAGCAGTTAGCAGTTAGCCTTACATGAGCAACAAGTCAAACGTTCTGTCCATCAGGAAAGGTAAAGCAGCTGGATGACCAGAGAAAATGTTTCCGTAAAATGTGTTCCACTTTCTTAAGTAGTTCCTCCAGGGCATCACCGCTCGCCAGCGTTACATAGTGAAGGAACAGATGTTCAGAGCGAGAGTTTAACTGACAGATAAATCATGCTCCCTGATACAAGTCAGAGTAGCATCCAAATCTTTTTGAAGCTGATATTTTAAAGGTAGACAATGATATTCTTTATTTGACATGATCAGAATGGTGGTTTATTTTCTGTGGGATAGGTTTTACGGGTGAAATCTAATCTCATAATTTACATATCTTTCACATATCTTCATATTTTCTTCTTACCTGTCATTTAAAATGAGTCCTCTCCATTTTATTAGCATAGATGGATGGATTTAAACATGTATACATTAATATGTCTTGTATCAACCCAGTCTCACGGCATTTCGTGTTATAGTCCAACCCAGTCTCACTGCATTTCGTGTTATAGTCACAACATTTAATCTATTGATTCGTGTTCACCAACACGATTTTCCCCTTTTTTTCTTGTCACACAGAACGATTTTAAAAGCAATGTATTTCTATTGGTAGTGTGTTTCGTGCCTGCACCACTTATTTTTCTTCCGGTCGCGTCTTGGAAGACCGGAAGCTGTGTGGTTCATAAAAACATGTTCTTACTCAATATCAAGCCACAATTATTGTTTTTAATTTTATATTGTATAATGTCAGACTCAGTGGCGAGCCGTCAGGGCCCTCTAGGCCCTCTGTGAGGGCCTAAGATATTCCAAAAAATAATATTTAAAAACATTAAAAAAAAATATATTTTTTTAAAATATATATTTTTTTAATATTATTTTTGTTATATTTTTCATTAGTTTTACCGAAAAAAAACTTGATTTAATAAAATAACATTTCCAAATAAATAAATCCTTCGAATCTGCCTGTTCAGTCTCTGTTTGAATGTGGGTTACATGAAAGAAGCTCACCTGGCCCTCTCTGCGATTCACAGAGGGCCCGCTAGTAACTGAACGAGAGAGTAATGTCAAATGACAGTACAATTGACCAATCATATCTTCCCTCTAAATGGGTGGGTTTTATTATCGCGGACTAGATGACAAGTTCCGCCCGCTGTGAAACTTTTCTTGTTTCCATAGCAACAATAACTTCCTGTCAACAGCGTGAACTCGCCTTCAAAATAAAAGCATGCCAAATTACACTTAAGACATACAACTGCAACGAAAGTAACAAACACAATGCAATATCATTTTCAATGTCAAAGAACACAAATTGGGTTCACAGGTGTTGTTTTGTGTGGTAGAGGGTCGCTGTCATTGATGCGTTTTGCACCCTGGGCCGTTGTTTTGATATTCCGCTGAAGTATACGCTGTGACGTAATAACTATTTTTTTTTTTTTTTCGAGGGAAGGGGTGGGGGTCAGAGGGCCTAGGTATAAAGCTCACGGCTCGCCACTGGTCAGACTTTTTTTGCTGTCCGTGAGGAAAAGAAATGGGGCTCAGAGCCTCAGAATACTGAAATCTGTATTTTTTCAATCTTTTTTTCCTTCTAATTTGTTGGATTGTTTAGCCGCAATGCACGTTGGGTGATCTCTACAATAAAACAGTTTAGTGCCAGATGTACAAAGATATTAATAGGAGGATGTGCAAAACAGACAAACGAATTAACCTTTATTTAAACATTAAAGAATACTTTAGGTTAAAGGTAGGGTAGGTAAGTTTGAGAAACCGGCTCGAGATACACTTTTTGTTATATTCCATGGAATGCTCTTAACATCCCGATAGCAATGAATATCTTAAGTGCTTTGACAAAAAATCCATAAAAAAATGTCACAAAGCGCATTTGCGTACCGACGTACTTGTGAAGCTTTTCCAGAAGGCGGTTAGATCACCGGACGACAGAGTCGGTCTCCGTGTGCACAGACAGGGCTGCTGTTAACGTCGGTCTGTACAGCAGCCGTGCGCTAAAACAGCTGATCACAACGTTCACACGCTCCGCGGTCACGAAGCTCTGTACTCCACTACCACCCCCCCCCCCCCCCCGTTGACAATCGTGAAGCGCTGTACTCCACTACCACCACCCCCCCGTTGACAATCGCGAAGCGCTGTACTCCACTACCACCCCCCCCCCCCCGTTGACAATCGCGAAGCGCTGTACTCCGCTACCACCCGCACAGTTGGAGTACCAAGCTCTGACTCCAGGTACTCATCGGAGTACCTCACTGAGAAAGTTGTGTACACCCCTGATTATATGAGTACTTTCGTGACGTTTAGCTCTCTCAAAGGTTGGGCCATTTTGTCTTCATGCGCCAATGAGCAACTCTCATAGGAATGAACGAGGCCCCGCCTCCCACGCTGTATCCAGTTCTTATTATACATCCATGGGCTGGTCCCGTTCAAGTCCAGTTTTGGATAGTCTGCCGTGGTTTCGTTCCATTTCAAAGTGCTGTTTGGCGCTCGGCGTAACCTTGGCGCACTGCCACTCCAACATCCAATCCCAGAGCTTGAAGATTAATCACGGGGTTTGTCAAGCAAAGGGACTGTAGTCCCAAACGATAGCTGAGGATTATGGGTAGTGTAGTGTCTTCGGCCATCCTAAACTCCGAAATGTTTTTCGGATTTCATATTGCATTAAAACCATATCCCAACGTTCATTGCGGCTAAAACATCCAATCACCGAGCTTAAACCATAGCTGAGGATCTTGGGTAATCAGTTCAGTGGGTTTGTATCATGGTGTGTATCGCAATGATGCTCGAAATGTCCCATATAGGCCTACGTCTGTTTCCTGTTACTTTATTTTGAAATTCACTTCCTGACGGACGGCAAAAAAGCCCGAGATTATAGAATTAAATAAATAAATAAAAACAAGGATAATTGTGTGTTATTGTTGAGTAAATAACAGTGTGTTATTTAGAAAAGAATAACAAATTAGGAGGAAAAAAAGATACAAAAAATACAGATTTCAGTATTCTGAGGCTCTGAGCTCCATTTATTTTCCTCACAGACGGCAAAAAAAGTCCAACATTATACGATTTAAAATAAAAACAATAATCGTGGCTTGATATTGAGTAAGAACATGTTTTTATGTTCCGGTCTTCCAAGACCCGACCGGACAAAAAGACGTGGTGCAGGCACGAAACACACTACCAATAGAAATACATTGCTTTTAAAATCGTTCTGTGTGACACGATCAATAGATTAAATGTCGCGACTATAACACGAAATGCCGTGAGACTGGGTTGCTTGTATACACAGTTGTCCCCACATTTAGAAATGCTATACTTACAGATAATACATGCATCATTGACTAAGTAATAAGATTACAATTGTTCAATTATGTTTAAATCAATCACACAAATTACACATTTGTCGCAGCATGCTTTACACACTTTAGAATAAATGACAACCTCTATCTTTAGACCCTCTCACAAGTCTGTTATGACCGGCCCGTTGGCCACAACAGGAAAACAAAGAGAGGTGTTCAAAGGTTCCAAAAACCACGGCACTTTATTGATCATCATCAAAGAGCAAACACCAAGAACAGGAGAAGACGGACGAGGGGAAAGGACCAGAGCGAGAGTCCTTCTGCAGCTGGCTTGGAGAGAGTCAGGACCGCCGTGTGACTCCGGGCAGCTGGGCTTAATAGCACCTCGGCTCCGGCCAGGTGTCCGTGATCGCGCTGATTGGCCTCCTCAGCTCCACCCCAACATAAGACCTGTAAACACACCTGCACACAGGCTCTGGGGCCGTCACAAGTCTTTAAATCCAATGCCACAGTGCCAAAACACCTTCCTCATGGTAGAACAATGATTAAGATTACCCTTAATACTGTGAATACAGACCATGGTTTCAACTGGCTATGTTTGATGAAAGATAATCAAATAATGATATCCAAGATGGCTGATAACATGGATTAGTTCAGATCAGGGCCCATGATTTTTGAAAGCAGTTAGGTTTGACCTGCTGGTAGTCTTCCAAACATATACATGTTGTTTTTGCACATTACATGGCAGCCTAGCTTGGAGCTGTCAAGATATGATTACTCTCTGGACTAAAGTGATGACTGCTTACACTTTGCTACTACTTGGACAAAAATCATACACTGTGGAATTAACCGTAAGGTTACTCAGTACAAAGGTGCCCATCTATCCTTCAACACGAGCACACACACACACACACACACACACACACACACACACACACACACACACACACACACACACATCCAAATCCTAACAGTGCTTAGATCCACATTGCTGTTGCTGAAGCGGCTGTAATCAGACTCAGCACGTATCAGCACATTTACCCTCCTGTCTGCACTTATCCTCCGCCTTTGATCTGCAGCAGCATCACCTTATCCTCACTGCTGGCTCACCTTTCAGAGGATTTCATCTGCCCATTAAACACTACGAGCTCTGCAATCATTTGCTATGGACACAAATAAAGACTAACTCGAAATACATGGGGTCATTTCATTTATAAATAATCCAAAACTCTAGCTTTTCCATCAATAGGCGGTAAAATCGACATGAAAGTGACATTCGGACCAAATATGTACATCGTAATAGGAAAAGGCACTGTAGAGTGCTTTTCCAGCACATATACAGGTCTGCATTCACACGCATTCATACAGAGGAAAATGCTGCCATAAGTTGCACCTGCTCAGAGACTAACATTCACACCCACTCACACACCATAAGCAATTTGGAGCAACTTGGGGTTATGTATTTTGCACAAGGACATCTTGACATGTTGACCTAAGGGGCTGGGGATCAAACCACCGACCTCCCAATAAGAGGACTACCTGACTCCTTAGCCAACGTGCAATTTTTTAAAACGAAAAATACAGACTCTTGTACATTCCTATGCAAAACCTTGTCGTGTAAAGTATTGCTGCAGCTTTTCAGTATGACTCATATCACACACACACAAACACAGACTCACACACGCACACAGAGTGACTCTACGGTCCTTTAGGGGAGTCTTATCTGAGGTGGAGAAGCTTTCTGAGGGTCTGACTGTAGCCAGAGGCCGGAGCTGTCCACAGTCATCTCAGTATTCGCCCCCCCCCCCCCCCCCCAACACACACACACCTCCACCCACACATTCACCCCAAGCTTCTGAATTCAGGGCTGCAGCTGACAACCTCAGAACCTTCTTCTTATGTTTACATTTAATTATATATTTTATTGCACATTAGAATTTAACTTCATATGTTGATACAAATATCTCTATTTTATCTTATATTGCATATTCTTACTTTAGCTACGTATTTATACACATATATCTTTTTTTTATTTCAAAACCCAACTCTCCCCCGGGATAAAATAAAGTGATTGTTATTTGATGATGACTACAGTCTGAAGACAGGAGAGGTGTTGGCAGACTCCTATAGGTCTCACTGAAATCACAATTGTTACATTTATGGGAATTAGAGAGCATTGAATGATTTGAAGTCTAATTGAAAAACCTTAACACAGAAATACAGCTGGAAATGTTTTTTTTGCTGAACCTACCTTGCAGTTGTTAAACCAAATGTCATCCCACCCTGGAGACAATAAGGGTGTTGGCGTGGATTTTCAGGCACCAACAATTGAGAGTTTTTGATTCTTGACTTAAATTTAATTTACCAAAAACATTTAATCAGAGTTAAAGTTGCAATAGATAGTACGCATTTGTTGTTTACGAGTTAATCTAAAGCATGAGTAATATGCATGTTTGCTAACTTTCTAAAACCTCAGATCTTTAGTACAGAGTTAGAGTCAAGTGCAGTTAGCCTAGCTAAGCTCAAAGACTGGAAGCATCAGACATTACATTACATGTCATTTGTTAGACGCTTTTATCCAAAGCAACTTACATACATTCAGTACTGTGGACAACCCCCACAGGAGCAATTTGGAGTGAAGTGTCTCAGGGACACAACGACATGCTGACTGCAGTGGGACTTGAACTTTATCCCCTGATTTGAAGTCCAGCACACTACCCACTGAGCCACAGCCACAAACCTAAATGTAAAAACTTGATGACCTTTTCGTTCATTTCAACTTAACCATCCTTTTTACCTTTTATATGTGGTTTTAATGCGTATTATGTGATAAAACGGGACTGAATGGTAAGCTAGCTAGCAGTATTAGCAAATCATTACAAACTGCTCATCTAACCAAATACAATTACAGACACCAGAACTGATACGTTTACTAAATAGTGAAAAAATAACACATGTATAAATGTTTACCTGACCTAGCTAGCTGGTGCAGCATTCCACACTGTACTCTTTGGCTGTTATAAATGCGACATCCAGGTACTTAAAGTGCACTGTGTTTGGCCATATTAGTAAAATAGTACATGATTTGAGATACAGCAACGGACTGCAGATTGTATTTGAGCCAAGCTCAGACTGAGTACACAGGCTGCCCATGTTCCATGAGGGTTCAAAGTATCTCAACTAAACTATTAATTCACTTTGTCTTAATATTTCCAGTCTGAGGAGTTGGAGGATATGAAGATGAGGTCACACAAATCAGAATTGTATCACTTTGGCGGTGGCTAATTATAATTAATAAAGTTGGGTTCAATTCGTTTTTCCATATTAAATTACCTGGCTTTTGTTCTTGAAATATTGTATATTTGACACAACCAGCTTCTCAGTGGTATTGTACCACTCAGATCTTAAATATAAAAAGAGCAGCAGCTCTGGCATGTTCAAAGTGTTATTACGTGATAATTGTCTTCCCTTACTAATGTATATAAATTAATCTGATCTGAGAAAACAGAGAATAATATGAAATATTTTACAGCATGAGAGTATATTATCCTTTTAGTTTTAGACTGCAGGACAGTGAATGTAACAGCTTGATGCCTCGAATGAACATATGATAACATCCATAACATAAACATGATCAAAGTAAAGACAATGTTTCTTCTTGTTAACAAATGAAGACCCTTACAACTACTGTGTGTGTCACAGCCTGACATATCCCCTTCCTCTGTACCATAGAGCTCCATTGTTGTGAAAACTCATCAGAGACACAAAGCGTAACCCTGCAGTGTATCATGGGAAGTGCTGATGCCACAGACTGGAGGCTTTGATGAAATGATAAAAGCAAGTGGGAGCTGAAATTGGTTTCTCTCATATCATCTTCTTCATGCTATTTAGGCAGGAACAATACGTTGATACAGTTACTTAGCAACAGTAATAATATTTCCCCCACAGGAAGTTTAGGTATCATGAAGGATATTTGATTTATTTGAATGTGTTTCCTGGGGGTGATTAAAGAGAAGTGATATTAAGCTTGAACAAAGTAATAGAGTTGTGTTTTGATTGACAGGTGTCTCTGCCATTCACAGTCTGCTGTTTGCTTGTCACCTATCGTCCACTCTATCTCTTCTAAATTCAGTTTTTCATGCCTACAATTACTGATAATAATGATGATGATAATTATAGTGAGGATGGCAATATGATTGATTGTGATGATGAGTGGTAAAGCCAATTTTCAGCAACGAGAATCCCATGAACGCTACTCCAAATACTAATATATTATTAATACAGTAATATTACTGTAATATGTATAATTATCACATTCATTCAGGACTACATGTCATAGTAGCTTTTTTCATATTACTCTTGACATGTAAATGCATTACATTAGATAATATTCTGAATAAATATATGCTATCCTCTTTCCTATCACATCGCATATGGTGTGTACTGTACTATACTGTATCTGATAAATGTCTTATGGCAGATATTTGTATGTATTCGGCTAAAATGTTTAGTCTATTCGCTTTGCGCCCATTGTGAATTCCTTATGAGGATGAACACTAATGAGAGTTTTGCTGCAGGGGCCTCCTGATTGATATTTTCAGCTCATCCAATCTGCTTCAAGTTAAATGAAATGAAGATATGGAGCTCACTGCCAACACAGTGACTCACTAGGCAACAGGCCTTTAAGGTGATATCAAACACTTCAGTATACTGTGTGATCCAAAAGCAAACGGTACGGGAATTGATTGAAATGACTCCTTAGTAAATGTGACTCGTGTTATATTGTAATACAAATTCAAATCTAACCTTCACCATTTTCAAGCTGCCATGTGCAGATATTGCTGAAAGCAAGAGAGAAATTAAGAGAAACCATCATCATTCAGACAGAATGTTCCAATATGAATGTTGTTGCTGAGCTGAGTACAGTATTTTCAAAAAGACTTATTAATAAACTTATTTAGTGCCACAAAAGTAATAAAGATTTAAGAAAAATATCAAATTATTCACAAACTTGTGCTGCTCAGGCGTTGAGTTGAATAAGAATGGACACAATACAAAAATACTGATGATTAAAAATTCAAATAGTTTTTCTTTTGCATTATTATTATTATTATTATTGTTTTTATCTTTCTCTCAATCGTTTTGATGCGTCTTGGAGCACCAGGAAAAGCGCTATATTAATAAAAATATAATATTGTTCTTTTTTTTTGTAACCATTCACAGAAATAAATTGTACAAGTTGTTCTCAAGAGTTTAACTTTAAAGTGTATATATTTATATATATTATAATTGTATTACTCTGTTTCTCGTCCAAATTGGGAGTTGGTCATTGGTCTTGTTTCTCTGTGTCACCCAGCAACTGTCCTTACCTGTCCTGTAATCACTTTATTACCCAATAAAAAATTGAAAATATATGATTTTATTTTTACAGAAAATGTAGACCTATATAAAACACAAACGTGCTTAGTAAATGTGAACTGTGAACTGTGACATGTTCCCCCCCACAACTTAGTCAGGGTGCTTTGACCTTGGGCAGGGGGCAGAATGTAAAGGATGCTGCATGGTCACCTGCACGCGCCTCTACCAGCAGCGCGTGCACAGCTGACGTGAATGTGAAGCTGCTCGCACACATCTGGGCGCGTATCAAACAATAAGACACATCTCCCATCACTCAGTCTGTGTACAGGAAGTCCATATGATTCCGCGCCGCAGCGTGCATGTGAGCGCGGCACTGCAGAGCCTCCCCCCCTCCCTCTCACATCCTCCCCCTCCTCACACACCATGGACACGTTTCTCACACGCTCCCGCCGCTACAATTAACCCTGAGTGCGGTCGCGAGCTGCGGACAGAAAGCTTCCCGCCTCCCTCGCTGACTCCGGAACCCCCGTCCCCCCCGGCTGGAGGAGACACACGGCTTTTGGTGAGAGCCGTGCGGGACAAAGCCATGAAGCCCTGGCTGCTGCTGGCTCTGCTCGGACTGAGGTGAGTGTGTGTGTGTGTGTGTGTGTGTGTGTGTGTGTGTGTGTGTGTGTGTGTGTGTGTGTGTGTGTGTGTGTGTGTGTGTGTGTGTGTGGTGCAGATGTGTTACCTGTGAAGCCGGTGCAGTGGCGGCCTGATGGAACACATTCAACCTCTGCTTTGTCTGTTCAAAAGAACCAACCATGTTCATATCCTCTGTGCGTAAATCCAGTGGATGTTCCGGTGACAGGTTGGTGTGTGAGCTGTGATTCACAGGGTCTGTCAGTGTGTCAGGTGGGCTGTATGGACAGAAGACCTCTGGCAGTTGGTCACAGAGGTGAAAGGACATGTTAAAATGTGCTCATGTTAAATCGAAGCTGCTAATCTTTTCTTACAGATTTTCTTTATTCAACAAATCACTCTGCATAGGATATTCTCTCTGAGGACATTCTACAAAGTCAGATTTGGAAGGTTTATAAATGTCAAGACAACAAATGAATGAAATTACATTACCAATTTCAGATGTTGATGCAATTATTTGTGAACATTTTTGTTTTGGTCTATCACCAATGTTCCTGCCGTTCATAATCCATCTCACAGATGATCGATTTACAGTTTGCATCTAGTGATCTGTTAAATTGAAATCTCTGATCCACTGCAGCTCCTATTTCTTTTGTTATGAGAATAAAATACAATTTAAAATAGCAGAGCCAGAGATATGCTTTAGTCCCTCCTGGATACTGCACCTCGCATTATCCACCTTCATATCGCTCCCTCCCTCTTCCCAGTAATTGGCTCTGATTTTTCTCATTCTATGATCATAGTTTGTAACGTATGTTTAAATGTTTAGTCTAAGCTAAGATTAATTCTGACAGCATCAGATAAGATATTACAATGGTTTTCACAGGCTGAACCTCTAGATTGACATTTTATTGTGAGTAAAAAAATAGTTTTCTTAATGTTCATTCATCGAGATGTTTGAGCCTCACTGTGCTTAGTGTTGTGTGAGGTGGTTTCTCAGTTCATCACAGTTTGGGAGCCAGTGATAATCAAATGTGTGAAATAGAAGACATCTTGTTCCTAGAACATGAACTCATTCCCCCTGTTCTCTTTGAATTGTGTATGGACTATGTTGCCTCAGCATCAGCAATCAGAGCAGACACACAGCACTAGTTAACCAACCAGAACACCTTTGGTAGAACATACCCTGTACTAGGGATGCTCCGATCGCCAATTTTGGGGCCGATCGCCGGAATCAGTATCGGCCGATACCGATCGCCGATCCGATCGAGTGGGCAGGGCCAATGGGGATCTTCCATTTAAAGTGATGTTTAAAACTAATGGGCCTCATTCACTGGCGCTTCCACAAACAACAACCAACATAATTATTACATTCAAATGAAGTAAATTATTCAAGTTTACATTAACTTTGGATAATAACACGGGAGAAATGAGAGGAAGCGCTCTCTTTTCCTCTCTCTCCCTCTCTCTCTCTCCTGACAGCCTGTCAGTATCTCCTGCAGCTCACTGATCCAGTAATGAGTCAGACAGTGAAGAATAAACATATTTATAACTAGTTTAGCTTGTTCCAGAGGTAGATCAAATAGCTAAGTGTGTTAGGTCCAGTGTTGGGCAAGTTACTTTTAAAAAGTAACTAGTAATAGTTATAGTTACTGATCTCAAAAAAGTAACTAGTTACTTTATTAGTTACTAAATTATAAAAGTAACTAGTAACAAGTTACTTTACTTTACTTTAAAAATAATAACAATAAAAATACAAGTTTTTGTGTTGTTCTGTGGCACAGTAAGAGAAAAGACAACTCCCCATCATTGTAGCAATTATCATTATGAAATGTAGTGGAACAATAAAACACAAAAGACATGTTTAGACATCTTTATTGTAGCCTCCTCAACAACATACCTGGCAATCAATCTGTTTAGTTGACTCTGGGTGACATGTGGCGATTTAAAAAAATCGTTTTTTGGCTGTTTAGATGGTGTTGCTCCATCTGGGTCACTGCCGGTGGTTGAGACGGTGGGGTCTTTGGAGACTAGTTTTATAGCCCCATGTACATTAGTTAGGTGCTTCAGGAGATTGGCATTGCTGTAATTCGATGTGGACAATGCTTTCTGTCCTGCACACAGTTTACATTTGACCGTAATATTTTTTGCGTCCTTTATCCCCACAAATTGAAAATAGTGGTTATATCTCCAAGTTGTAAATGCGCTGCTGCTCTCGCTGATACTTGCATCTGCCATTGTGTGTGTGTGTGTTAGCAAGTGTTTGTGTGCCTGTGTATTTTCCCCATGAGGCAAGACCCGCCCAACTCTGTCTCTGATTGGCTTACCCTGAAATGTTACCCCGCGTTAACCAATCATCACTCCTCTCTGGTCACTTTCACTTTTCCATGGTACTGTGAGAGGACATCACTGTATTCGCCTGTAAGTTACATCCGCAGGGAGATTCGGTTCAGTTGGATCACATAATGTAACGCAGTAACGCACCCATTTAAATCACAGTAACTATAACGGCGTTACTGAATGGGAATAGGTAACTAGTAACGTTATTAGTTACCGCAGAAGGTAGTTGCGTTACAGTAACGCGTTAGTTTGTAACGCGTTAGTCCCAACACTGGTTAGGTCTAACTGTGTGTTTTGCTCCGCTCACCGGTCCGTCACAGCGGGAGGAGCTGCAGGATTTCTGCTTCACACACATTGCATACCGCTATCGGACACCTTAAAATACTGCCAGACTGGTGAAGCCATTTTGGCGAGCTTGTTTTGCCGCGCACAGAGAAAAGTGTCATGTATTTTACGTCATGCGATCGGCTCTCGCGATCGGCATTTTTAGAGAGCACCGATCGATCGGCAGAGAGTGAATATCGGCCGATATCGATCGGCGGCCGATCGATCGGAGCATCCCTACCCTGTACCAGGTTTCCTGTGTCAGAAGTCACCATCAAGAGGTGACAGGTAACACCAGAGGCAGGGAAGAGAAGACCACTACCCAAATCAGACACTGTGAACACTTATTATGTGTGTGAATTTCTACCGTGTAGTGTGCTCTCGAATCGCACACGGCTGCTGGGCCCTCACCGGAAGTATCGATTGGCGCAATTAGCTAGCGAGCATGCTAGCAAAACTAATTCAAATGCAAATCAATACAGAATGCTCAATGTATCCAATAAAATTAACAGCGATTATTTTCATCAGTATAGTGTTATGTCACTGGAATAGTAAAAAACACCCACATGTGTCAATGTTATTTGTATAGTGCTGTGTTCACCAGAGTAACCCCAAACACAGCTTAAGACTTCAGTTACGTTGGCAAGATGGCGGTCTTTGGGTGTGAGGAGTGTCCAGCGTTCCACACTCCACTTTTTGACTGTCATGAGTGTACCATCCGAGTACTCAAAGTGCACTTTGCCATACTTCGCATAGGCATGCACTTGTGTACTCAATACAGCAAATGTAAGTACAGAAGTATGCAATTGAGACACAGTACAGCACTCCACCGTGGCAGGGAAACCCCCCTCAGGGAAACACCTCACCTTAACCGTGCTCTAATATGCCCTTTCTTTGCACAAGTGCCACACTTAATATTTCAGATTTTCAAACTAAACAGAATATATGATAAAAGACAACCTGAGTGAACCCAACAGATGTTGTAATTGGACCACACCAGCTGTTATGCCATATGGGACCAGGGGTGTAAAGCGGGGGGGCCTCTGGTGCCCCTCATCCTTCTCCTAACGTGTTCTGCCTTTTGATCTCAACTAAATGTAAAGATTTGTGACCTGACAGTTGCAGTGCTAATGCATTGAAAAACCTGACAGAGAGTCAGACAGACCATAGACAGAAATAAAAACACCTGGCAAAGTATTTGAAACTTTCCGGTACTTTAGGTCCCATTGTCGTGCCAACAGGAACAAATCTTTCTGGCAATCACCCATGTGAAAAACGAGTCCCTGAACGCGATACCCTTTAGCAGAAACACCTGCAACCAGAGGCTTCAGTAAGGCGGGCATTCCCAGCACGAGAGGATGGCTCTCAGTGGTTGGCTAGAGTCCAACAGCCTCACTAATGACTTTGTATCCTTTTCCAGACCAATATATTGCAATCACTTTCATTCTGAGTGTGTTTCATGAATTTAATCAAGGTTTTAGATGTTATTCCCTAACAAATATCAATCCCAAAGCAGGTAAACTACGGCAAAAACAGGAAGTGTTTAGGATAGGTCTCTAAATAGGGAGAGTTAACTGCACACTGTGCTGTTCCTTGAGCTCTTTCGGCCATCTTCACATTGCTAAAGTTCTCTTAAAGTGATGTTTGGATCCAACAGGGCTGGCAGTAATCAAGCTTTATTGTGTCTAATTAAAGCTAGTTAGCAAGGTAATTTGGTCCATTGGTTGAACTACAGTACACAGGACTTTTGTGTTGGCCACTTTTCCCTTCAATACATTACATTTTTAATTTAGGTTGTCTCTGTTGTATACTCATTTTTGAAGATCTGTAATAGAAGAAAAACCATGAAGGACGCAAATACTTTTTTCATAGCAATATGTCCTTCCTCCCTGACCCCTCATCCTCATTTCATACTTGATTTACTTGAATTGTACACACACTGAAAACATTGAAACGTTGACTTCAATTAAATGTATTATGTCATCAGATTACACATAATTGTATTAGGTCATTTGCAAGCAATAATATTAAGTTGATATTGCTTTCAACTAACCTTACGCAGCGTTGTGTAATCTGTTGACATAATACATTTAATCAGTCAACTTTTAAATGATTTCAGTGCAGTACTTGGTGATCTGGTGGCAGCACAGGCTTTGTCGGTTTTAGCTTACGTAGCAAACCACTAGAAGAGATGACATTGGAGGAAAGTCTCTGAAGGAAAAAGATGCTGATACGGACTGAACTGGTGCACAATCAGTACATTTACACTGGTCTCCGGGGCTCCAGTTTAATCAACACAATGATTCCGAGTTAGAAGAGGAGTGGGACTCTGCCTCGCTGGCTTTTTCAACTTCAGATTAACTCCAGCAGAGGCACAGTGTTACAGAAGGCTTGGGTTCTTCTAAAGACCGCCACAGGACACTCAAAATGTTATCTAACGAGCTGAACAATAAAAACACCCAACATTTGACTAAAAGTCCGTTTTTTCCACCATTGTATGTAATGCTTGCTAATTGCTTGTATCTAATTATCTGCCTACTTTCCACCTACTTTGTTGACATTTAAATGTAGTAATTTGGCTCCAGACTCTGTGAGAACCTCGGTTTTTGCAACAACATTGAAAACTTAGTTCTGAATCAAGTAAACCTGACTCATACATGATAGAAAAATAACTATTGTAAGGTTTAAAATGAATCAGAGACAACTGACAAAGCATCTATTCTGAGTTTGTTCAAATATTGTTATTCCTGTCAAAGATGTTGTACACTCCAAGGTTATTTTTAAGATCTGAGTACATGGTGACATTACTTGAAATAATTTATTTAGTTCACAGACCCACTTCCTGCTTAAATCTACTGTACTTTTCCTTTACAATGAGGGATCTTTGGTAACATTTCAGTGGGGGCTCACTTTCCGTTTGACCCCTATTAAAGTGCTATACAAAATCGAGTTCTCTTGTTTTTTTCTAACCTGTCTGATCGTCAGACTCTGTCGAGCCTCTCTGAGCTCAAAGCTTAGACAGGCTGAAGCTTAAATCTGTTCTTACACACTGTACAAATGCAAAGAGGCTGGGGGTGTGTGTGCAAAGTAATCTGCCCACTCAGCTCTGACAGAGTGAGGCATTTCTTCTACATATTAAGTGGAGAAGAAACCATCTTTTGTTGATGAGCGAAATCGGATTAAATGTGGTTGGTTGTCGTTGTGTCATTGGGAATAGTTTTCTGTCAGGAGTTAGCAAGAGGTTGGACCGAAACGCAAAAAGGCAAGTTTAAAGAACCAAGAGCAAGGGACCAGGCAAGGTTATAAAAGCAAAAGGAAAAGTATCAAAACTAAATCAAAAGACAAACTTAGAGTCACGAGGAACAGCAAAACCAGCAAACAGCCAGGCAAGACTTGAGACAGACCACCTCAGGGACCAATGAGGAAGGATTGACAGAAAACACTAATGGAGACAGACATATAAACCAAGCGGCAAACTCTGGGGCAGAGCCGGGAGGCCAATAAGGAAGTGCCACAAACTGCAGTCCATATATTGGCCGATAGGCGCTGACTGCAGAAAGGATGAATTTCCATAGACCCCCATGTTAAAATGCCCAACTTTACAGCAGAAATAAACATGTTTCTGCCCCTGGATGCAATAAAAACTATTCGGGATATAGTTAGATTCCACCTTCATGATTATGGATTGGTGAGTGAATTGTTTTATAACGCAACCCTTTTATTTATATTAGGTCTTAAAGTTTTTGCATAAATTAGGGCGTGGTCACTTTGATGGACAGGTACGTCCACCAACGTGCTAGGCTACAACATTAGCTAGTTGTAGTTACTGTACTTGAGTATATATATATATACAGTTTAGTTTATGATTCTGCCAGGTGGGTAGTTAGCATTGTAGCTTTTGTGACACGTATCAAAGTGTCTCTCCACATTGTGCCGCTTTGCGATCGCCACAGTCGCCCTGCAAATGAGACATACACACTTTTCTTTCACTGTAGTAAAAAATAATTCTTCCTCCCAAACGTCTTGAAAACAGTACTTTTTCTTTCGCTTCTCTGCCATGTTTAGGGTAAAACCCGCAGCTAGCGCACCATCGTAGCTGCTCACGCTAGCTTGTCTCAGCTAAAGGTGGAACGGAGATTTGGTGCGTGGAGTTCAACTCTGAACCTATCTGGGGTCAGAGTTCAATTTCACGCTCCAAATCAGGAGACTGAGGGGATGAACCAGTCTCCTGACATGGAAATTCGTTTTTAAGATTGACAAACATCATATGTGTAATTCGTGGCACAATTCAAACGGGATCGAAAGATACGTTTTCTCTCTCCATTGACTTCAATACATACTATTTCCGAAATAAGGTCCCATGGAGGTCCACGGAAGGGGAGGGACTTCGCCTCTCTATTTGGATCAGGCTGGAGCAGGCGGGAGTTAGACTCTGACGTCACTGTCGAGACGTGAGTGGCCGACTCCGCCTACTAAGGGCTTCTCTGCAACTCTTCAGAATCCTATGGGTGACGTCACGGACCCTACGTCCATTTATATATACAGTCTATGATATAAACAGACAGGAATAATCACACTGACACGACACAGCTGCAGAGGGCAGGTAAAGACACTGGAGGCTCGTCTCAATTGAATATTTCACCTCCTCCTTTCCCTCACTCGCGTCCCTTCCTTGCGTCTTAGCTCCGCCTCCGTAAGATGCGAGCGAGAGACACGAGGAGGAGACGCAAAAGTTTTATTTACAAGTATTAAAAGTAAGCATAGGACACCAAACCAACTGAGACCTGTCTGTCCGCCGCATCTACGCACTGTACAACACGCACCTACACACTGTACAACACGCACCTACACACTGTACAACACGCACCTACACACTGTACAACACGCACCTACACACTACAACACGCACCTACACACTGTACAACACACACCTACACACTGTACCACACACACCTACACACTGTACAACACACACCTACACACTGTACAACACACACCTACACACTGTACCACACACACCTACACACTGTACAACACACACCTACACACTGTACAACACGCACCTACACACTGTACAACACGCACCTACACACTGTACAACACGCACCTACACACTGTACAACACGCACCTACACACTGTACAACACGCACCTACACACTGTACAACACGCACCTACACACTGTACAACACGCACCTACACGCACCTACACACTGTACAACACGCACCTACACACTGTACAACACGCACCTACACACTGTACAACACGCACCTACACACTGTACAACACGCACCTACACACTGTACAACACGCACCTACACACTGTACAACACACACCTACACACTGTACCACACACACCTACACACTGTACAACACACACCTACACACTGTACAACACACACCTACACACTGTACAACACACACCTACACACTGTACCACACACACCTACACACTGTACAACACACACCTACACACTGTACAACACACACCTACACACTGTACAACACGCACCTACACACTGTACAACACGCACCTACACACTGTACAACACGCACCTACACACTGTACAACACACACCTACACACTGTACAACACGCACCTACACACTGTACAACACGCACCTACACGCACCTACACACTGTACAACACGCACCTACACACTGTACAACACGCACCTACACACTGTACCACACACACACCTACACACTGTACCACACACACCTACACACTGTACAACACACACCTACACACTGTACAACACGCACCTACACACTGTACAACACGCACCTACACACTGTACAACACACACTGTACAACACGCACCTACACACTGTACAACACGCACCTACACGCACCTACACACTGTACAACACGCACCTACACACTGTACAACACGCACCTACACACTGTACCACACACACCTACACACTGTACCACACACACACCTACACACTGTAGGCCTACCACACACACCTACAGCTCCTAAAGCATATCATATCAGGCTACAGCCGTTGTGTATTTTATTATGTGAAGCACTAAATGGTTTTAGAAAAATATGGACTCTTTGTTTGTAGATATCTACTAAACTACAGCATACAAATACAGAGAGTAATGTAGGCCTGTTATACTGAGTGATATATATTATACACACTGCTCTGCTTTCTGCACGGACCTCACAGCTGTTCTCACTGGAAACATCGCATCGCGATGAAAGCAGTTACTAAAATAATATCCAGGGGATGCATGCAGAGCTGTCATTGGCTGAGATAAGTCCGGCCGTGCGTCACGACTCTTTGAAACATCACTGTTGCCAGAAATGCATCCGCGGAGGAGCCGTGGAGGACCCATCAGTGTATCCTCGGTTAGAGCTCCTCCAAAGAGCCTCCACGATGCTCGATGCTCGGTCCTCGATGTGCATTTAGAGAAATGAGATGTCCTTCAACATGGCGCGCTGAAAACCATTTCCAGGTCACTACCGGAGGACCGAGGAGTCGAGGAGGGGAAATTAGAGAAATAAGAAAGGCCCATAGATACAGACAGACAGACAGAGAAAGATGGATGGATGGAGGGATAGATACTTCAGGAATGACAAAATTACTTAAAAATGTAATAAACTTTAAATTAAATAAAGATAAACATTACAAATGTAAAAACAATATATACATATCCTTAGTAAAAAATACCTATATTCAGAGGAGTATCTAAACGTTGTAAAATATACAGAACAAATACTCTCTAATTTACCAATCATCTGAACATATAAACATAGTGTATTACTATACAAATTGTGTACTATACATATATGTGGCTAGAGTTTTAAAAAAGCAAGTCGTCTGGATCCATAATTCATGTTCATCAGGCATGATTCAGATAAACATAGTCTTGTGTTGTACATCATATTTCTGTTCCAGTGAGAGCACAGAGTTATGTTCTGCTGCACTGGGCTATTGTGCCAGGGTTGAGGTTATACTTGTAACTACAAGTGGTCCAAGAAAGTCCCAAGGTCTCTTTAGAGTATCAGTTTTATCTTCATTAACAGAACAGAAGCAGCACACCTTTTGCTGGTCCCAAAACTCTTCATCAGCAAAATGGTATGGTTTGCAGAGACCACTGATGTTGTGTAATGTCTCCTTAAAATCATGCATTTGTTCAGTTCCTATTTTAGCAAACCCTGGCTTTTGTCCTTGGAGAGTTCTATTAGATCAGCACAATTCTTGATAAACTGAGAATCACTTTCGACATCATTATTCCCAGGGAAAGCAGGTTATCCTCCTGTAACCAGAACAAATTACTGCCCTTGCATTTCTTGTCAGCAAAAGTGTCCAAAAAGAACAAAGTCAGCATATGGACTTGTTTGCTCAACATAACTCCATATTGAAAATACCTTTACATCCATCCACACAAATGTTTTTAAGGATCTGCAGGAAATGTAAGCAGCATGGTCTCACCGTTGTTTAGTTTTAAAGATGAGATGTTTTACCAGAAGTTTTTAGATTGGTTTTATTACTATATGCTAGTAAACTAAAGGTATTATTATAATAGGAAAAAACAACTGAAGAAAATGCTACAAATATGGAGTGTGTCCGTCAGTTACGACATTAATGTAATAATGTAAAACAAAAGTAGATCTTGCAATAGACGACCGTAACCAAATGGAATAAAACGTTACATTTGCATTCATGCAGGTTACTGATAATAAAATAGTTATTTCATAGACTAAACAATAAGCAATCTGACGTTGTGTTTTACAGGCTACAATAAAGATGCAATGTGTCACTGCCAGCAGAAGTAGGTGTTTCTCTCTGATAAAGCAGTTAGTGCTGGCTCAGGCTTACCATGTATACATGTCCCATAAATGCGTGTTACTCACTTTGCATCCGGAACCTTATCCCTGTGCTATGTGTGTGTCTTGTGTGTCTGTGTCTCTGTGTGCAGGGGTCAATGCTGTGCTGGGTAATCGTTGTGTCTGGATCATGAATCGTGGCCATGCCTTTTTCCGTGTTCCCTCTACATGCCCACATTATCATTGTTTGCAAATAATATACAACACATCTGTACATAAGATATGGGGTTTTCAAAGCCTAACACTGTAGTCCCCCCCATCCCCACCCTTTAGTTGACTTGCTTAGTTGTGCATTAAGTTGATCAGATGTTACCATAGTGAGTTTCTGTGCCTTGGTCAGGAGGGACAGTAACTGTGACCCACAGACCACACTGAACCTCTGCCTGTAGACACCTCATTGTTACACTTTATGCTTTTTACTGTCCCATAATTCCTTTAGAATGGATATTTGTTTGGAGTATCATCTGATACCTTGATAAAATCATGAAATGCACTCTCTGCCCCAACAATAAATGTAAACATACGGTCAAGGTATATATCTAAGTTTTTTATCCAAATATACTCAACATAAATCTGAGTCACTAACAATCATCAGCTGGATAAATGTCTGAGCAAGACAATGGTCTGATCCTCATTCCCCGTCACTTTTCAGAATAAATCTAAGGGCTTTTTCTATTCTGTCCTATTCTGTTCTTAATTCTGTTCAAAACAACAAAGTTGCAAAGTTTGGAGTTGGTCCGTGCAATCAGAGGCTTGCCATGTCCAAAATGCACTTCTCCAAATAAATGAAGTACTATACAAGCAAAGAGGCTTCTTTCTTTCTGATGTCACTGCCTGTTTATTTGCATCTCAAGTTCACAAACGAAATGGATATTAGATATAATATATAGATGCATGACATGGAGTTAAAAGCAAGGTTCCAGTCAAATGCATTTTAGAACTATTCTAGAAATAGTATATTGTTTTGTTGTCTACTACATCAGGAGAGACCTCCAAGTGTTTATATCACTAGCCCTTTGTAAGCTAAGGGGATAGCCAGAGAGGAGAGGAAGGGGGCCGAGACAGGACTTGTTCCGAACGGTCATATAATGCTCATTAAACATATGAATTGAATTAGTGAAAAACCTGCAACGACAAGTGAGTAAACAATCATAAATGTTGAATCTTCAAAAGTCTGTAGGCGTGTTTTTACCCCCCCACCACAGCCCTGGGGGTTGACAGTCTGTAAACACTCATTTCTAAATTGAATTTGGCATACCCTCAAACACTGTTGAATACCTCGAGGACGACCAACACATATTTTCTGGCATGCTCTCGCACCCATTTGATAATATGGAAATACTGTCTGTCTTTGTTTCTTTCAATGTTTCCTTTTTCTGCTCCACAGTGCTGCAGTATCTGGGCCCAGTAAACAGGAAGACGAGGACTATGAAGACGTGCCCATAAATAAGACATGGGTGTTATCACCGAGGGTCTACGAGAGCGATGTGACTCTGATCCTGAATAAACTGCTGGAGGGCTACGACAACAAACTGCGGCCTGACATCGGAGGCAAGTCAAGTTCATCCTCTGGAAATGTTCTTTGTTTTAACTTTGGAACCAAAAAAACACTAAAGGTTTAAAAATAGCCTCTTGCAGTGGTGGGTACTGCCTTTTTTATTGCCTGGAAACATTTCTGAAATGTGAACAAGCTGCTGCTGTCTGGGGAGAACCTTGTATTCAACCTTGTTCAACTTTGACTATCTACTTTGACTAATCACCTATCCCCACATGCCTTATAGTCTCTATAGGAACAAAACAGTCTGCTGTTTGTTGTATCTCTTTAGGTTGATATGACATACATTAACATTTTGGTCATCAGCTAACAAACATGTGAAGTTTATTCTGTCAATGTAAATGCAGTATGTTTTGTGTTATGTCTCAGTGAGGCCAACAGTGATTGAAACCGCCGTGTATGTCAACAGCATTGGACCGGTGGACCCCATCAACATGGTGAGACTGCTGCAGCTCAATACTCTTTCAAAGCATAATAATAAATGGATATATATCCTTTATAATGCTGCCTTCTCTATGGCCTTTCTATGGAGAGTGCAGTGCCGTCTGACTACGTAGAAGCGCTTCCCTCATTGTTGCGTATTCTCAAAATTGTCGCCAAGCACAAATTTGAACTAAAAAGTTCAAATTATTAAAACGTTGTCCAAAGCCGCGTTCACACCAAGTACTTTGCCGTACTTAGTTCCCAGCTCTTAGTTCCCCTATGGAACTAAAGAGCCGATCGCTTTCACACCGGAATAAGTTCCCTGAGGGAAGATTACGCAAATGAGCCGCTGACGTCACTTCTTCTTCTTCTGCTTTGGGTTTACTGGCAGGCCGCAAACAACTTCACGGCGTATACTGCCACCCGGAGTCCCCGGCCGGAAGTCCCCGGAGTTGGGGACTGGCTTCAGTAGAAGCTGCTGGGACTCCCAGCAGCTTCTACTGAAGCCTTCCGAGTAAATCGCCAGAACGCCGACACCTCCTCATCTCCACCGCTCCCATGTTTTATTTTGTGTTGCCATAAGTTAGTCTCTCTGCGTTTGTGCGCTGGGCGAATGCTAATGCTAATAATGTTAGTGCGAGGATAATAAAATGGCGGCTCTACAAAACATTTCAGAGTTTTACGGGGCGTGGTTTGCAATTCGCCCAGCCAATCAGAACTGGGGCACTTTTTTCCCCCCAGGAAAGTACCATCTCTCAGCAGGCACTAAAAATGGGGGTAAAAGTTCCCGAGATTAAGTGCTCTTTTTGGTGTGAACGCGACATAAGGGGTACTAACGGAACTAAACGGGAAAAGTACGGGGAAAAGTACTCCGGTGTGAACGCGCGTCTAGTTTACCGCTGAACTTCTTTATTCGCAACCTATAAGATGACAGTTTTATGAGGCAGCGCAAGCTAGCAGGGGACCTTCCCATAGAAACAAAACTTAACTAGCTGCTCTGCGCCAAACCTCGCAGTGAGCAGAAACATTGCGCACCTTAATGTTTAAAACAATGAGTGGCACTGAACCAGCTCTCCATTAAAAGCATCCTATTCTCAACCTGGTATTACCTCGTTAAGCTAATTATCCAATAACTATTTAAGCCGGTGGTGAGAAGATACACTTAGCTTCTCACTGCTAACATTCCTACCCTGCTTGCTCTGGCATAGCACCAGACTGTATAATTCTATCGCCCCATGCTGCTACCAGTCATGTCCGTTAACAGCAGCTCTCTTGTTCCCTGTGCACTGGGTACGGGTGCTCGGAAAGGTTGTGGGTACTTGAACAATAAATCCTAATGGTCTGTTTATTTATTGGCTAGAGAAACCAATAGGAACCTTAAAATATGTTGTACACACAATTAGGGATGGGTACCGAGCCCCGGTATTAAACGGGCCCCGGGGCTGAATTATTAAAGACCGTGATACCGTTAAGCTCCGACGTTATCGGTCTTTTTATCGGTACTGGAGACATTTAAAAAATATGTCATGTGTATTATTGCTACACAAACATTATATTGCAGTTTTAGTGTCGCCAACTCCGTTTCTAATACGCAAAAAGACTGCAAAATGCGTCATTTTTAGTATTTTCGATCTCTCCAATCCAGGCGAGAGATCTCTCTCCCCCGCCTGTGTGCGAGGGGGCGGGGCAGTTTACACACACGCAGCTGCTACATGCAGCAACACACACACACGGAGGAGATGGCGGAGAGAACTAAGCGCTCCGAGGTGTGGTTAAACTTTACCCGTCTCGCTCGTTACCTAAAGTGCAATAAGAGTTTAGCATGTCAGGGCGGTAACACGAGCAATTTGTCTAAACATTTAACAAAAGTGCTCCACATTCAGACGGAGAAATCTGTTCGACTGTCTTTCTAGTAGCTCTGTAGCCCCGTCCACGAGTAACGTTTCCACGTCAGGTATATTATGTATGCTAGCAGCTACACACGGAGCTAACTCAATGATACAAACATGGGTTAATGAGTAGAGGTAACTGAGTTATTTAGTTTGTTAAAGTTTCAGCTATTCTGTTTACAGTTCTGTCTTCAGATTATGTAATATGATTTGTTAAAACGTTGTTGTTTCTTTTGATGTGAAATATTATGTATTTAATTTAAATAAAAAGCAATGTTAGTTTTGTTCACAATTTGTTTATTTTCATTTTTCATTTAATCGTTTATTTGAATAGGGACAATGCACATTAATGAACACTTTGACAAATAATGCTTCAAGTGTAAATATGCCGGATTTTAGCTTTGAGCTAATTTCCATCCGTAGTCCCTGACATACAGTTAGTGTATTAACTAACTATAGTTAGTTTACCCTCATTTTTTTCTCCAAAAGAACCGATAAAAGTACCGTTAAAAGACCGGACCGATAAGCGGTATCGATAAAAGTAGTAGTACCGTTAAAACCTTAACGATACCCATCCCTACACACAATCCCTTTAACACAGGGGTGGGGAACCTTTTTCCTCTCAAGGGCCATTTCAATTTTTACAACATCCTCCGATGGCCGTACAAATGATTGACCTCAACCTCTGCTTAAAAATACTAAAATCACAGCCCATTCATTTCGCCTTTCTTTCATGCTGTGCAAAGAAAAAGCAACCTCTTGATCCAGATATCTTACCATGACTCGTGTATGCATGCACGTGCACGGTGTGGTATGACCACCAAAACAGAAAGATATGGACACAAGATGTGTGCACATTTATTTAGTTTCATATCCATGTTTTAAGTGTGGGGTGGACCTAACCTCCGCTAGGGGGGTCCGGGGGGCATACTCCCCCGGGAAGATTTTTTTTAAATGTTGAAGTTAAAAGCATCAATCTGGTGCACTTTGAGAGCAACATTAGGAGATCTATGGATACATCTCTCAACACCCATATGAAACAGAACTGGAAGCAGATTTTCTTTTTCTTTATGGATATTTTACAAATCACTCCCCTTTTAAACTGTATTCTTGTTTATTAATAACAACTTTTTTTTATGTTATATAGTATTTTATACCTGTTTACTCTATTCTCTTGTTTTTTTATAACTATAATGATCATATAAAGATGTGCTTTTACCTCACTGGTTGTAGAAGCTTCTTATATTCGTTAGCATAGCTAGCTAACCAGATGCTAATAACAACAAAGTTATTGACTGTCTGATCAGTATGACAGATGAGCAGATCTCCACTGGGCTTTCAACTAAAGACACAGCCACGCAAAAACTGCGGCATGTGTATGGCTCCTTATGGGTACTGACATTTGTGAAGGCCCGGAGCGGCGTTCTGGTGCTCTCCGTCAGAACTGCACCCCTGTCAGACGAGACATATACCACGTGATGACACGTTAGGCTCGTGTTGTGTTCAAGGACCCTGACCTTGGCCAGGAAAAACAGGCACTCGCTTGTTTAATTCTTTTGCGGTCTAGATTTCTTAAATTTTGTTCTTTTTTGCATGTGTTTATAAATTACCTCGAGGGCCGTACCAAATGGTCTCGTGGTCCGTATACGGCCCGGAGGCCGGAGGTTCCCCACCCCTGCTTTAACATTACATCCTTAAAGAAGTAAAACAACAGCTACAATGTTATGTAATTCACACAGTGTCAGGAAGTCATCAGGATTCATTCTCTGCCATTGGTTTAAGTACAGACAATAATGGTACCAAAACCATCTAATGAGTGCAAAAGTTCCTTCTTTCCAATTACCATAAGACAAGAGCACATATATTTGTCTCATATACAGAGATATTTTATAATGTTGACCTGATGATAGCGCTACATGAAAAGTCGGGATAAATAAAGTGAATACAATTCCTCCTGAGGAAAACACATGTGTTTGAACCAAATTCCATATAAATCCATAAAATCCAATAATTGTTCTTTGGCTCTGAGAAATCTAAGATAAACGTTGAGATATCTTCCATTGTTTTTTGTTTAATTGGCTTTTTGCCCATGTTTTATCCAACTTTGTTGCAGGAGTACACCATTGACATCTTCTTCGCCCAGACATGGTACGACAGCCGACTGAAGTTCAACAGCTCGATGAAGCTGCTCATGCTCAACAGTAACATGGTAGGCAAAATCTGGATTCCTGACACGTTCTTCAGGAATTCTCGCAAATCGGACGCCCACTGGATCACCACTCCCAACCGCCTCCTGAGGCTGTGGAGCAACGGCAGAGTCATGTACACACTGAGGTAGGACCAGAGGGCAACCAATCAGCCAACATTTTAAGTAGCCATTTTAAATGTTATCAACTATTTAAAAATATGTGTTGTTTGTGCAGCTTTAGTGTTTGCATCTGTATCTGTATCACATACTTTCTGTCTTGATTTCTTTAGGTTTAATGATCTTTGAGTACTATGTTGAGTTACATTTGGGAGGGAAAAACCAACGCTGAGATTTGCTTTTTCTCTGTCACAATTCTGTTTTTGTCAGGTTGACTATTAATGCGGAGTGTTACCTTAAGCTGCATAACTTTCCAATGGATGAACACTCGTGTCCACTGGAGTTTTCAAGCTGTAGGTTGTCAAACGTTTCCCCCTTCCCATTCTCGAACCTGCCATCTCGACTTCAACTTTCTAAAAAATGGCCAGAGAGAGGAGCTTCTGTGTGGGCTAGGCCATTGTTCCTTCTCCTTGCCTAAATGCCCATCTGCTTGAGGCTGCCCTCTTTAAGCCTGTACCAATCTATCATCTGCTCCACCGGTCGAGAGAGGAGGTCACCCAACCCCATTTTCCCTGACAGACTTAATGAATTATGCACCTTCTCCCAGTCTGATTCATGCTGTCTGTGTCATCCTTCATTTTTCTCTCGCATTGTGCTTTAGCTTCTCCCGTCTTGTCATGATCTTTATATTCCACTGGAAAAATGCAAAGACCATTCCATAGAGTCAAGAACAAACGCCAGGACCAGTACAGTCGCACTAAATGTCATCAAATGAGCTCAAACCAGGGTTAATTTCCTCAACTAAGACTTCTTATCAACTCAAGACATCTCATCAAAATAAATGTGTTAGTGTTCCTAAAAACACATATTTTTCTTATTAGCAAGCATCCTCTTGTACTATTCTCTACCTAGCAGGTAGACTGATATTGTTTACCAATGCAACATCTTTAAAAGAGGAAGATATGATCAGAAGTCAAAGCTTGTGACCTTTTTTTTAACATTAAAGCATGTCACAGTAGAGGCATAACATATACTGTAAATATGAACCTGAAAATTAGCACAATAGGGCCCCTTTAACCATAAAGGCGGCATATCAAAAAGCATTCTATTTTGAAACCTTGCAAACATAATACATTTTTATGTAAAATAGTGAAATTCAGAAACACTCAATTTAAAGTGTGAAGAATTAAATCAAAAATACAAAAAATGTGTGCATGTCCAAAGACAAATGTTGTATCGCCTTAATGTACGAATCAGGTAAAACAATGACTTATAGACTGCAGATGTGAGCGAGTGCTTACTCCCAGGAATTACACGGCCTTCTATTAACTACTAAAGTACTGTAATGCACAGAATGTTCTGAATATGAAGAACTCTTGCTCATTTGAAAAAGTTTCATGAGACTGGGCAGGTCAGTTCCATCGTGAATGTTCCATTTGCTTTGCCATGGTGCAATGTTCCCTTGTGACATACGGTATATTGAAGGACAGAAAGGCATCAGGGAGGCTTCTTATTCATTAATGATGTGTCTGTGTTGTGGGGTTGGGTTCTGTAGATGGTTATCCTAAGAATGAGATCATGTACCGGTGGCAGAGACGGGCAGTGGAGGTGGCAGATCAGCGCTACTGGAGACTCTACCAGTTCGCCTTTGTAGGGTTGAGGAACACTTCAGATGTGGCACACACCCAGTCAGGTGAGAGTTTATTGGCCATGTCCTATTACATGCTGCCAGTCCCAATTTGATATGTAGTACTGATAGCATAATAATTCAGATTTTGGATTGGACCGTTACCTGCAATGGGTAACATTAAAACCAATCTCTTCACTCATGCCCTTGACTTATCGTATTTATCTCTTCACCCACCTTATTGTTTAACTTTCAGGTGAATATGTAATCTTGACAATCTTTTTTGACCTGAGTCGGAGAATGGGCTACTTCACCATCCAGACCTACATCCCCTGCAGTATGATCGTGGTCTTGTCCTGGGTCTCCTTCTGGATCAACAAAGATGCCGTCCCAGCCCGCACATCTCTAGGTTTGACATTTTCCTATTTCATATTCATACACTGTTAAACAGAGTCAGAATGGCATGTGCCTTTTTCTGGAATGACGGTTGGTTGGTTGGTTGGTTGGTTGGTTGGACCGTCAATCAAACCTGATCAAACCACACTCACAGTCCTGTTGAAGCAGGGCAGCTGTTTTTTAAAAATTGTTGACAGTTTCAACACCTCCTTTTGAAAAGATTCAGATTAGTCAGACTAGATGTTAAAACATTTAAGTAATTTATTTTCATCTCATACATCTCAACACCCAAAGGTTGCCAAATGTAGGGGAGGACTGACAACATGCCAAACGGTGTAACTCTTTAAATGTTGCGACCGCAAAGACTTGTGGGATGGCATTATCTCAATGCATTCTGTAAAGGATGGGCTGTGTATCCTAGGCTAAAGGAGATAACAAGGGAAGCATTGAAGCTCCTTTTCTTATCATCAAGAATATTTGAACAGTTCTTATCATGGCTGCCACTTCGGAATTCCTTTGTCATTTCTATCCGTAAGGAACCTTTCCCTAAGCAAAAAACGATTCGACCGCAGCCCTGGTCAGAAAACTGGGCAGGGAAAAAAGAGGAAAAGCAGGAGGTGAAGAAACACACATGCACTTTAGGGGCTGGCAAGTAACATGAGTAATAACACCTGATTGTTGTAAGTGTAATGTAAGTTTATTCAATGATACCCAGGAAGAGGTAATGGTTTGAGGCTTTAAGAAGACTCTTGATGTGGAATTCCTCACATTGTAATTTCAATATGTATGCTGTTACATACATATTCTAACAAATTCTTCATGAGAAAGTATTTGATATTCCACCTTAACAATCCATTTAGGTATTACTACAGTGCTGACGATGACTACTCTAAGCACCATCTCCAGGAAGTCCCTGCCTAAGGTGTCCTATGTCACTGCCATGGATCTGTTCGTCTCCGTTTGCTTCATCTTCACCTTCGCTGCCCTCATGGAGTACGGCACTCTGCACTACTTCACCAGCAACAGACCGACCAAGAAGTCCAAAGCCAAAAAAAACACACAGGTACCCAGCACTCATTCCTTTCTTCTTCTTTCTTTTGAACCAAATGAGTCTAATGGTAACATACTGAAATATGTCTTTGTTTCCCTCCACAGCAGAAAGCATCCAGCATGATGAATCTCCGCCCCGGCACGTCCCTGCTGCAGATGAACAACATCGTGCCCTATCACGAGGAGGACGACTATGCTTATGAGTGTTTGGATGGAAAAGACTGCACCAGCTTCTTCTGCTGCTTCGATGACTGCCGCTCAGGTGCCTGGCGTGAAAACAGGATGCATGTGCACGTTTCCAAGATTGATTCATACTCGCGAATATTCTTTCCCACTGCTTTTGGCCTTTTCAATCTGGTTTACTGGATTGGATATCTGTATCTATAAAACCAGAACATCTAAAAAAGACGACTGGAGTTTAACATCTGCAAGCATTTCAAAGCATAGCTGCTATTGTAGCATTAGGAATATTAGCTTTGTTGGCAAACAAGAAAACTCAATTGCAAACTAATTATGAATGAACTCTGTCCCTACAGCCTAAGAACAATATGGATATTTCCTATCCCTACTGAATAAGGCATTAATGATTATTGCGACTCATTGACCTTTTCGTCTGGCACAATGAAGATTCCTCTTTACATGCATTTTAAAAAGCTAAAGGATTCATTTCCATTAATTTTTTTCTGGATTTTCTCATTGGCAGGGGATTGATTCCATTTGATATGAGCCTTAACCGTGAAATGGAAATGACATACTTGAAGATCTTTCCTTATGGAATTGCCTCACTCCCAATCCAAAGGGGACACGACTTTCCTTGTTGGTCGGCATAGCAGATGATGTAGATTAAGTCTGCCATTTGCGCTAGTGTTTTGTAATTGAACTATTAGGTAAGAGCCCTGATTATATAATTCCTCTAACATTGGGATCTTAACATTAAGGTAAACCTAACAACTCAATAAAGCCAAATGAAATGTTTCCTTTGTCAGCTAAGTTATTCATGTTAATAGCTAAATCCCCTCCTTCTAGATCTAAGGCTTACCACACTCTTAGTGCGTGTGTCTGCATAGCATTCACTTCTGGCTCATTGTATGATAGACACGCATCGCCCCTTTGCTTTTTATGATCTGTTTTTGCAATGCTTTGGAGAACTGGATACGTCATTAGGGAAATGTGATCAGTGTAGCATTGAGCCAAAATGGCCTGCCTATCGAGAACAAAAACACCTGGATCACCCTGGGTCTTGGAACCATAGAGCATGCACACTTGCCATTTTGATCTTGTCCTTATAGTATGGATGATTGGACTAACGCTCTCTCTCTATCGAGAACAATTGAGAAAATGCACCTTTTATCTCCTGTCATTCTTATTTCATCAGCAAAGGGCAACATAGCAAAGACATGAAGGAAAATGTAGGCCTGAATCTGAAACCCCAAACTTGCAAATGTTGGAATTAAAACCTCCTCAGATTTAAATAGGACAATCATTTGAAAGGCTTAAGAATAAGCTAATTGGTTTACATTCTGTGAAACCCTAACCCTACCCACAGCAGCTTTGAATGCAGAAATGTTTGCACGAGTTAGACTCCAGTCTAAACAGAGGAGATATTGCCATCAAACCTAAAAAAAAATTACACAAATGTGTGTTTACTCTTTGCCGCTGTGCTATTGATATTGTTGAGAAGCAGGATAGATAAGCTCTTATGATTCTTTATTGATTTGCAGGAATATGGGGTACTATTGGTCACTTCAACACAAGAAGGGAACATACCTTTAATGTTCATAGGGTTCTATTTTTCTAGGCGACACCTCACAGCGTTCTGATTGGTGGGGTCCTACATGGAACGCATTTATAAAGTTATTCAAACAGAATTCATGAACAATGATGGATGTTTTTCAAAGAGCCAGACTTTATACTCTGATATATCATATGTTATAAGACTGAACGTTTTTCAGACAGGTCAGGAAAATGGTCATATACTCTTTAATTCAGTAGTCATGTCCTATTTCGAGATTGATTCAGAAAATTGATTTGGTTTCTGAAAAGGTTTGAGAAAAGAATGTCCTTTACTAATTATAAATGACTTGAATTTCCTTTTATACAGTTCTGTTGCATGTAAAAGACTCACTGTGTGGACAGATATAGTTGCAAACCACCTGAAACACAAAATGAACATAAACTGACATATCTCCAGCAACATCCTCTCAGAATGACTCTACATCTAATATAGTGTGGGCAGCCAATACCATAAGAGAAGAATTTACTATTATAGACTTCAAACTGATTTCTTTCCCTCCATTTCTTTCTTTTTGGGTTCTGTCTGTACAGAAACAACTTACATATTTGATCCAATCCCAGTTTACTATAGATGGACATCATCAGGTTGAATCATTTTTCAGATTCTAGTCAGTTTGGATCAATTCAAAGATTAAGATGTACCTTTAAATCACACCACAAAGAGATTGCATGAACATTCATAACAGCGCTGTCTCTGACACGTTTTTTTTATTCAGATGCAAGTTAAGACTGTTGCTGGATCCAACTGTTCCTTCACTTCAGCACAAATCAAAGCAACCAAAGTAACCACCTTTCTGTTCCAACTCTCATGATTGTTCCTGCGGCTAACTTGCATTAAGCTAACCAGGAAGTAAGACTTCTGACAAAGCAGAGCGTACAATGGCATTTTCACTTGATAGCGATGGGAAAACAGCCTATCTGTACAGTGATACAAATCTCAAGCACTCAATCCATAAGTTATGATTAAATGAGCAGCACCAGCAGTTCTTAACAAGACGCTAAGAGTGTGTTTGTTAATAGTCACAAACCAAACAGTTTGTGAACAGGGAGCACCGTTCCAATGTTCGGATATTCAGAATGGCTCACCCCTCAAAGCTGCAGAGCGTACAGAAAAGTTACTTTTAAGCCAAACTAATCAATAAAACATTGTGCTAGCTAACTAGCTAATTTTCTCTTTAAATTCTCTAAACGTTAGCTGCAGCCTACACTTTCTTATTTATTTCATAGGCACATGTTTCATCATCATCATCCTCACTGATACGTAAAGAGGCAACACATTTGTTAATGTCAAAAGGAAAATGTATTTGTGTAGAAATAGAATGCTTGGTTTCTTTGAACAGTAACATTATCACTTCAGATCGGATAAACAAACAGAACCTAAGAGCAAGTCTCCCTGACGGCCATCTCTACATGCTCTGGGACAAACAGTAAGGAAGGTTTGTTCAGGGGGCAAGTGAGGTAGTGTCAGCTGCTGCAGGACATACAATAATAACCCAAAACATCATCATTATTTTCTCTGCAGCTCAGTACAGAAAGTACAAGAGTCTTTGCAAAGTAAAAGATTTCGTAAGCTGACAGTGTTTTATGGAATACGCAAGATTGTCAGTATTTAAAATTATTGCCATTATTGGAGAATATATACCATAACATACATTTTAAAGTACAGAATTACATTTAATGGAAATGTATAAAAAGATCCAGGTTCCAGCCCGAAAACAACTACTCTTTTTAGATCTTCTGTAACTATACTGTACATCCATACATCCTAATTCCTTTACACTCTGACCCAGGTGAGTATTACTTCAGGTATCTTTCTCATGCTCTAAAATGTAGGAATGGAAATGTGAGACATGCAGATACATGGAGAGGAACATGACACACCAACATCAGCCCTTAACAAAACCACAGACAAGAGGTTTTTGAACTTTTTCACAAACACCAAAGAACTGTCGTAAACAGTGACATGTCCTGTCCAGTTCTAATTGCTGCACATATGTAAAACATCAAGTAGTCTTTTCGCATAAAACAGCATTTCTGCATTGTTGAGATTCCATATATATTTATAAAATGTTCACTATAGTTATTAATTAACTGACATTTCAGTAAAAAGTAAAAAGTCATGTCTGAGGTTTATTCAACCATGCAAAACTAACAAGGAATGTACTGATAGCTACATTCATCTATGCAAACATGAACTGTGTTGCAGTTGTTTTCTTACGGTGTGATAACTCCTTTTTGATTATTCATAGGATAATTAATAAGAACACCTAATTCATGTATTAGAAACATTTGACACAAAAAATATCTGTATTTTGTTTTTCTACTCAGCTCAAGTACTAACTTCACTTCCAATACAACTAACCCAGTTTTAATACACGGCATACCAAAACAATGTTGTGTTCTTCAGATGTCCCTCCTCAATATTGGTACACCTTGCAACCAGGGTGCAACTAAATTAGTACAAATTCCAGAACACAAATGCAAACATATTTGGTTATAATAGAGTTAAACATGTTGTCCTTACTGTTGGTGCGTTCACACCGGACGAAAAGCCAATGTTTTGCGCGTCAATGCAAAGAAACAGATGTTGCTGTCTGCACTGGCGCACTGACGTTGTTGAATTAGAAAACAAAACATCAGCCTTTGGCTTTTGGCTGTTTGAATGACTTGAGTAAACACAACTGAGTGCCATGGTGAAACTCGTGCGAGCAGCGCGATGCAAAGCTTCGCATCACGTCCACCTTTAGGGTTAGGGTTATGTGCATAAAGCATTTCCACAGCACAATACTTCCAGCATTTATCAATCTGCTGCTCTCAGTTTCTTCTTTCAACAAATACTGCCCTCATCAACTAATTAAATGCAGGTAGTTGTTGTACTTTGTAATTCCTGCAAGTTTTTTCAAATCAAAGCCTTCCAGTAGCTTAAAGGGTATACTGCATACCCCTTTAAATAGCCGTTTGGTGTGAAGCACTCAAAGTATGTGTTTGGTTTCGATATTAGTTTAACAATGAAAAAAATAAAATAGCAATCGGAATTTGTTAGAAAAAGATCACTCGTCACCGGCTTGGTCTTCAATATCAGGATACATGTATTTATTATCCTTGCAAGAATGGAAGTAATCATCACCCCCAGGGCTGCGTGGGACAAATAGTTCCCAGAATAGTGTCCTTCACATGCTTATATACAAGAGAGTGTTACACAGTCACAAGTTGCAGAATACCGGTTCAAAGCAGTATTCTGGCCTTAGTTCAGATTAGCTAAGGCCCACGTAAGCAATAAACATGACAGTCATATGTCTATCTCCATAGAGGCTGAATCATCATGTTCATCACATAGCTATCATATGCCTAAAACAGTCCTGATGCTCTTCTAGGTAATCATACATCCTGTTACGTACACAGCTACGTAGGGCCTTTGTTAGCATGTGCTACTCTCATATTAGAAGAGCACATTCAGTATTTTCCCAACAGAATTGGACGGGAGTTGACACAGCATTTATTTCTCATTGGATTGTATTATGCATATCGTCCTGACCCAATCAGAATAATAAAATAATTTGTCCCATAATATTCACGAAACAAAAAAGAAGAGACATTTCACAAATGTAATCCAACATTTTATAAACACTGACCAAAACATTAGTTAATGCAACTCACACCCATTGTATCTAAAGAGAAACTGGAAGCAGCAGTGTGACAACTTTAAAATGAAGTTTTGCTGCTTCCTTTCACATTATTCTTTTAAAGTAGCAAAAATAAAACAAGGAGCATGTGCAATTGGTATCATCTAATGTAGCACAGCAGGCTTGCTATTCCAGTTATACTATACCAAAAGGAAATTCTATAGATACATGGGTTTCAAATTATCATAATGACAGTGCTTTTTTAATAAAGTGTTGGTCTTATATCTTTTTTCACTAAATGCATATGTTCATATTTGGGGAAATCAATTAAAATTAAAAAACTTAATGTGCTTAAATATTTATACCACAGATTACATCAAGCATTAGAAAAAAGCAAGCACCATTTGCTTTTCAGCGCTACTTTGCCCAAATGTTGTAGCCGCGCTGCTGATTATATTAATTGCAGAGTATCATTTCAGGTATTTTTGCACGTTTTGGCAAAGCTGTGTCTTAGGGTTAGCTCTGTGGGCTTCTGCCTACTTATGGCAGGAGGGTCCATTAGACTCTAGAGGGCCCTTTGTTCCCCCAGTGGCAAAACTCATCTGTCTTGGCTTAAAAAAATGATTGTTTTCATAATGTATGTAAAAAAAAGAAGTTTATATGGCTTTTAATCTTTGTAAAGTGTAACTCAAATGATTAATCTAAGTGCTTCACAGGTTGCTCTGTAACTCCTGTAAATGTCTGACATCATGTTGCATATCCAATCCTGTAAGTAGCTGTAGACTTCACAAATCAAATGCTGTATTTTTTCAGCCCGACAACCTCAACATGTTCAATGATCCTGTGAAAAGGAGAGCAGGGTTGTCCGTTATACTAATTGCTAATAGGCATACTGCTATGTATTGCATTAAACTCAAGCAATATAAACACATATATCATCTGTGTACAATGTCATTCTCTGTAAATGTTATTCATACTGTATTGTGACTAACAATTCAAAACACTGTGAAAATAAAGCAGTGCCTGGAAAAATTCAAATCAATGTTGTGAGACTTGTGTTGTATGGGCCCACGGTTGCTCAGGAGGTAGATGGTCTTACTACAATTGGAAAATCGGTTGTTCCATCCCCTGCAGAAACACGTCGATATGTCCTTGGGCAAGCCACTTAACCCCAATTGGCTCCCAACAGTGTGTGAGTGTGTGTGAATGTTAGTCTCCCTGAGCAGGTGGACCTTTGTATGGCAGCCTCTATCACTGTATGAGTGTGAATGTTGTGAATGCTGACTTGTAAATGTAAAAGCATTTAGAGGGGTAGCAGACTGGAAAAGAGCCATATACTGTACATTTTGTCCATATTCTATTTAAGTAGAAAAGACCAATGGTCCAGCCACATATTATTGTCTTTTATATAAGGCTGTTGATTGGAAAAGGGACCCTTTTCTTTGCCTTGCATGCAAAAAAGGTACCATTTGCCATAGCAAACCATTTGGACACAGTAAAAACTCCTATAGCGAGTAGATTATCACTCTCAGTATGGCCAGTTTGAACTGACTCAACATTTCCCATCTGCCTATTTTTAAATCTCAGGTTCCTAATTTGGACAACTGACTGTCCTTCAGTGAGAACCCATTAATATAGGAATGTCAGACCTTGGCTTCGATTGACATATCTTAATTATTTAATAGATTGTCATGAAATCCACTAAAGGTATCTCTTCAATTTGTTTCTCATAAGCTTTTTATTCAGTGCCCTGAGGTCTAAATGTAAATGTGTCCAATATTTTGGTTTATGGATTATAGGGTTAGGGTTACCTGCATATACCTGCTAAACTGGAACATTCCCATTAACCCTGGGCCACTTTGCTACTGCTAATGCTACTACTGCTAATTAGCCAATGTTAGCATGTTAACATGTCTACCTAAGATGGCGAAGATGATTAACATTATACGTGAAAATAATCAGCACTCTTAATGCAGGGCTGCCAACATTTGAGTTCAGCTTGGAGTGAGATTTTTTTTTTGGTGAACCGAAAAAAGAAACGTTCATTTGTACAGTGTTACAAATGTATTGAACGAGTACAAACTAGGGTTTCCCATTAATGTACCGGGCGCTACAGTGGAATACGCACATACACAGTGTACCCGCGACTCTTACAATGAAGGCTCGATCATCAGCTCACAGCATATAAAATGGCATATAGGTGTAAGCAGAGATAAAGTGATATTTTATAAGTGGGGGGGGGTCCTCACCTCCTCTAGGGGGTCCGGGGGCATGCTCCTCCGGGAAGATTTTTTTTCAATATTGAAGTTAAATGCATCAACCTGGTGCACTTTGAGAGCAATATGAATTTATGGATACATCTCTCAACACCCATATGAAACAGAACTGTAAACAGATTTTCTTTTTCTTTATGGATATTTTACAAATCACTCACCTTTTAAACTGTATTCTTGTTTTACTGTCATATAGTATTTCATAACTGTTTTTCATTTATTCTCATAAATGGTGACCAAACCGTTTGAGACCCACTTTTGATAACTAGACTAAAGTTAACTATCTAAACACTCAGAGTCCCTTACCTCACTGTAGTTATCTCTCTCAGTCTGACAGCAGAGAGCTCTCCCTTTCCTTGTTTTAGAAACAGCTTTTAATATCCGTTAGCGCAGCTAGCTAACCAGATGCTAACAACAACAATGCAAATAGTGAGTTTGGTAGAAATATACTGTATAATAGTAAAGTTATTTAAGATGATGCCATATTTATTGAAGATTTTACATTATAAATATTCCCCAAAATTATTCAAAAGCATATTCTTCCAAACTCCTTGCTATAGTATGACCACCAGTAGACTATTGATGTGTGTGGTGAGTTTGGTAGTAATATACTGTATAATAGTGATTGAATATTATTGTATTCTCTTTTTTCGGAGTTGCACTTTGCAGACGGTCCCTGAGCACTCGTTTCTTCTCCGGCTGCGGATAGAGACCAATGTAATGTGTCCAGCTCGGAGGACGGCGCGTGTTGGCTTTTTTTTTTATCAAAATGTGATTGTAGTTTGTTGTCAACCTTACCACGGTACTTAGGAGACGTCATTTGTGTCTGAATAACGTTTTGTTCATGAGTTATTGATCCGTGAAATCAGAATCTCCCAATATCGTTCCATCTTTACTGAACTAAGCCAGAAGACCGTCTCATTTCGTAGACCGCTCGGTTTGCTGTTCCTTCACTTTATTTTTATATACATTTATTTTGGACGAAAACTTAGCGTGAGGAAAGGCAAGTGTGGCGTGAGTGCGTGAGATATGGGTTAATTGCGTGACTCTCACGCTCAATGCGTGAGTGTTGGCAGCCCTGCTTAATGTGAGCATATTAGCATGCTACTGTTAGCATGACTGTTGACACTCAGCTTTGTTGTTTTAAAACCTTAATGTAACAACAATTACTGTAAATGATTATATAATTGTTTATTCTAATAAATGTTTTGTATATGTTCATCCTTTCTGGTCTAAAGCACAACTCTACATCCTCAGGTGGAGAAAACTTGCTTTTATGCCATCTGAAGACCTCTCTACTTTTCAGCAAAGCACATTTTATATATATCTGAAAATCCCCAGTTACAAATGTGTCCTTTCTACTACTAATGGCAATGGCCCTTTGACATTGTAGTCTATTATTCTATGTATGTATTTGATGTATTAGTATTTGATCTATTTTGATTTCAAACTATTCTGCTTCTTTATTTTACATTTTTTGTCAACTTTATTTAGTTTAAAAAGTGCTGCTGTATACAGCATATATGAAGTTTGTTATTACTCATACGGTACTTGAAAAGGGAGTGGGGGGGGTAACATTTGCTGACTTGATATTTGAGCGGTATGCGTCACACCCTGAGCACATCTTGTCAGCAACTGTTAACACCTAGTTATATCATTATTTGGGATTACAGCAGGATCTGACTGGAAAAATGCACCTGTGACTTTATCTGTCTTGATCTGAAAAATAACCACAAAGAACTGACAGTTCATGGACATACGTTACATTTTGTTTACATTTTGGTGCTAATACAAGGTGCTAAAACATAGAATTAAAAAAGCAAAAATCCAATGAAAATACAACCATACTGTGGAAATAGAACATTAAAAGAGGGTATATAAAAGATTCAAATATATTTAGTAGATAAGGATAATGCTAGTTTGCAAATGATTCATACAATCTCAATTTATAGTCATCAGTTATTAAAAAACATACTTTAGTATATTACCAGTGGTAATATGTTAATTGTAGTGATTCAGCTGTGTAATGTTGGTCAAAGTAACACTGCTATTTTATCATTTCGAGTGATGTGGAGAAAGTATATTACGTACTGATTTGTATTAATACAATTCCAAAACCACTGATAGAACTGTTTAAATGATGAAACACTATAACCCTTGAACTGCAAAATGGTCAATGATGGTCATTGTAGATGTATTAATCCCAAAGATTTAATTCAAATGGGCATATGTGTCTGAAGGTGAGTGGGGCAACACATTCTCACTCCCAACTCGTACTATAGTGACGTTATGTCAGGATCCCTTGGCGTCACTATCAAACGCAGTGGGGGCCCTTTAGCGTCAATTTTCAACTATCAGGGAGTCCCATTGACTTGCATAGAGCTCCCTGAACGTTGGTAATAGACGAGTTGGGATCGCGGAGAAATGCTCTCCGCAGACCCATTCTCACAGCGTGTACATTTTTCTTACTCAATATCAAGCCACACCTATTATTTTTACTTCTTTATTTTAATTGTATAATGTTGGACAGGAGGGTTTAGAGCAGGGCTTCTCAAACTCCGGACCAAGGTACGGATTCGGACCGAACTGCAAATCAATCCGGACCGAACCCTGTGTCCCATTATAAAAATAAAAACTTTCTGATTCTGTTGTAAATTAAGGTATATTTTCTTGTGTCTGACGCGTTGTGAGAATGAACGTGCATATATATTTACTTGTGTGCGCGAGCGTGACACGCATTGCAGACCGCAAGTTAACCACAAGTTTACCTTGACTGTCTAATGCTTCTAACGCCTTTTTTGCCGAGGTTCAAGGCATTGTCTACAGACAAACAGTGTCATTTCTCCCACTAGTTCAAGCCACCATACTGTATGTATGTATTGAATGTGTGTGTGTGTATACAGGGTCACTGTTTGCCGACTGGCAAGGCAGGCAAGTGCTTGGACCAGAAGGGGGCCCCCAAAGAAGGTAGATTAAGAAGGTCCACAGCAACGACAACATGAAACACCCTTTAATTTACTGTGACCTTGTATAAAATTCAAAGTGGACCTTTAATAAAAAAGTTTGAGTACCCCTGGTTTAGAGTGATCCAGACGCAGACACAAACAGATGATTTTCCGGTCTTTTGCTGCAGTTTAGAATGATGTTTATTTAGCTTTACATACCAAGGTTTAATTATGCTGTGTCAAAGGGTTGTGGTATGAGCATCTGCCGGGCTGGTGGAATCGGTGTGCTCTTCCTCCTGTGTCCTCGTCCTTTCCTGTCACCTGTGACCCCTGTTATACACCCGGTGCAGCTAAACCCTGCCACCAAGTGTTCAAAATAGTATTGCACTATAAATATAAATAAAGTAAACTGAGACACCAACAACACCCATAAAATGGCTCCTACAAAATATATGGAGTAATGTTCCTCTGAAATGGCCATTTGGTTTTCTGGTAATGGAGCTTTCGGCATACAGGCTTTCAATTAAATGGGAAACCTTTGGGACACTTGGGGTTGGAATAATGGACTATTGGAGCCAAGTTTATAACAAAGAATGGCAAAACTGCCAATTAGACTCCATCGAGATATCATGTCTTTTTTAGGGGGGTGGTGAAGCCTCCAGTGGAATAAGATACACCCCCTGGTGAATACACACTGTTGGTGATGGGATGAAGAGAATGAGGAAGACCTGGATTTGTTGAGGAGTGGACCTCTGATAAGCTCAACCTGCACCCATGATTACTGGAGGTGGATGGGCTGGAGGACGGCTGCAGCGTTACGCCTGAGAGAAGAGAACAGATTTAAAATTAGCCAGGAGCACAATGATTGGCCGTTGGAGATCATGGCAAAATAAGTTAGTTAACTATAAGAATGAACACCCATTATCAGCTGATTAGAGGCAGCTGGAGGAGTGAGAAACAGAATTAAAAATAAATGAAGCATTGAGGTATTCTTCCTGATTGAACCTACGCTGAGTTTCATTACGATACGATACGATATTACTTTATTTGTCAGATCAAGTCTGAAATGTGACTTGCGTCACAGCAGCTCCATGTCCAACATCAACAGACAAATATCCAGACACAAATACATGAAACACAAACAACAAACATTTAACATAACAGCACAATCGGTGAGAGAAAAGCTGCTCAAAGAGCCTTCAGCGTGCATCTGATCTGGGATTCAGCTCTGTATTTACTGAGAGGATTGACTGATGCACAAAGGAGTGCTTCAGTCTGACCTTATTGAATCGTGGGACCCTGTATCTCCGATTAGATGGTAGCAGTTCATATTCACTGTTCAGAACATGCTTTGGGTCAGAGATGATGTTGTTGGACAGCCTCACTAGGTTGTTATGATAGGCTGAGTCATAGAGTCTCTGACAGGGTTGACCAACAATCTTTGAGCAGATTTTTAACAGGTGGAGCAGTTTTTATTTGAAAGCTGCTGACAAACATTTGTACCAGGTAGTATTGCAGTACTGTAGAATGGACAAGATCACAGATGTAAAGAACAACAGAAGAATTTCTCTGCTCGCCCCAAAAGACCTAAGACGGCGGAGAAAATAAATTCTTTGTTTTGTCCTTTTGCACAGATATTCAATGTGATCCTTCCATGACAGCAGATGGTCAATCATTACACCCAAGTATTTGTATGAAACTCCCTGCTTGATTTCATCTGTATGGATGACAATGGGGACTTTATGGGAGTCAGATGGTGAGCCAAAAATGATTTCCTCAGTTTTCTTGGTGTTGATCTCAAGAGCATTGCTATCAGTCCGCTCGACCACCTGATTTACAGCCTGTTGGTGCAGCTCAGGGTCGTCTGTGTTACTGAGCAGAGATATTATTGCAGTATCATCGGAGTACTTAATGATGACTTGATTTGGTGTGTTGGTACGACAATCATCAGTGTAGAGAGTAAAGAGCACAGCTGAACTCACGCAGCCCTGGGGGGCACCTACATTGGTTGTGATGGCAGATGACAGGGTTTTGTTAACCTTCACAAGTTGCTCTCTACTAGTGAGGAAAGCAGCATACCAGTAAATCAGGTATGGATTTACTTCCATTTTTGACACCAAGATGTCTGCTTGTATTGTGTTGAATGCTGATGAGAAGTCTAGGAAGAGGGCTCTTGCATAGGTGTTACCTTTATCTAAATGTTTAGTGATGATGTGAACCAAAGTAGCCACAGCGTCTTCCGTACCGCACCCTTGTTTATAGGCAAATTGGTATGGATCAAGTTTGTCTTGTGTTGTACTGATAAGAAATCAGAGCAGAATTCTTTCTAGTGATTTCATAATCACTGATGTGAGGGCTATTGGTCTGTAGTCCTTATGTTCTTTTGGGCATGGAATTTTGGGCAGCGGTTTGATGTGTGAAGTTTTCCATGACAGAGGGATGGTGTGCGTGTCAATAGAAGCCTGAAAGATGGGTTGCCACACTGGAGCCAGCTCAGTAGCAACGTTTTTCAGCAGAAAACCGCTGCACCCATCTGGCCCAGCCGCTTTCTTGGTGTTGGCGTACTGAAATGTTTTTCTGACCTCTTCGACACTGATGGTAGTAGACTCAACAGTAATTCATGCCGGTTTGGGAGTGCTTATGCAGGTCTCAATATTAAAGACACATTTCCATAACCCCCTTCTTTCAGTCCATCTGGCATCATTAGCTTTACTAATAAGATACTACTGCCACTGTTTTGTGCTACTGTAGTGGAAACTGTTGGAAAAGGAACATGTTTTGAATAAGTACTTGATTAACAATAAATGAGATCTCCTGCACATCTCCAGAAGGAACAACAAACACTGTAATTCTCTGAATATTACCCTGGAAGCTTGTTAGAATTTCATAGCTTCTGGGTATTTTTCCTTGATTAATTTTTAATGAAATATAATGATGAAACATTGGGTTCCTGGGTATTTTCTTTTTACATGCAGGCATTCTCAGCTGCTATGTAGAATATTACAAAAGCCCTTTTGAAGCTGAGAAAAACAAAGACACTGAGGTTTCTTTGGTTGTTTAAGTTTCACATCCCGGAGGCGTGCCTCTGTCTCTTTTTCCTGGAAGGTAGCAATTACCATGTAGGCTCAACGGGAGAAGTCAGTAGTGCCTGAATACGGCTGTGTGAGGGGATGAAAATAAAGCCACTGTGAGAGTTGATAATAGGGTATGAATATGTGAGACGTTGAGAAGCTCCCACCTCCAGGCTGGCAAAGGAAAGAGCAGAGTGAAACCCAGAGTGCAACATGAACTGAATCAGTGTGGGGTCGCTACACAGAACATGGATTCTACTGATGATTGCAATGTGACACGTAATACAATGTTGGTGATCTTAAGCGGTGAATGCCCTAAGGCCTTTAATATTGCAGACAAGACAAAATAAAGACCATGACATTACATTACGGTTTATTTTGCAGACGCTTTCAAAATGATGACAAACTTAATCAATCACCGAGGGGAAATTCAATATTCAACCCGTTGTCATTTACATCACACCCACACCCGAAATGCAGACATGCACAATAAGTGCATTCAACCATGAAGATACAAAAAACAAACAAGTACATCAGCTTTCAATAAGGCGAACCATTGTAAGTGCTACTACACCATTGTAAGGCTTAAAATAAGCCAATCATTTCTAAGTGCCTTATATTATTTATTTACTTTTGGAAAAGGTAAAAGCAAAAAAGGTGGGTTTCAGTCTGAAGGAAGGGGTGTAGACTTTCTGCTGTCTTGATATCAATGGGGATCTCGTTCCACCATTTCGGAGCCAGGATAGCAAAGAGGTGTGTTTTTGTTGAGGGGTAGGCTACCTGGGTACAGGGCCGTATCCACCATTGAGGTCGCGAGGTCCGGACCTCGGTAATTTTTTCCGAGCTGTGTGTATATAACTAAACTTGTGAAATAACTGCACTAAAAGGGATTCTTTGTAGTACTTCCATTTACTGACGATGGGGGCGCTGCATAATTACGTAGCCTCGATTAAAGCAAACAGAAGAAGACGACATGTTTGTATCAACAAACCACCGCAGCCCGGACTTGTATCGGAGCAGCGGAGGAGTGATGACCCTGCTGAAAAAACCAGCTAAGACCAACAAGGCTGGTCAGGCTGGTAAACCAGCCTGACCAGCCAGTCAATATTAGGCTGGATTAGTTTGCTGGTTAAGAGGGGTTTTGGACACTTTAGCTGGTCAGGATAGCTGGTTTGGTCACAGTGGTCTAGCTGGTCACCATTAGCTGGTCAGGATAGCTGGTTTAGCTGGTAAAAGCTGGTGGTCACAGTGGTCTAGCTGGTCACCATTAGCTGGTCAATCCTAAATTGTAGGATAGTTTGGCCATAATAATGCTTTATGATTACATTTCTAGTGAGAAGTGTATACTTTCAGAATCTACCTCCAGTGGATGTGTAGGATCTACACAGGGTATATGCAGGAATCCTGAAGTCAAATGTAATACCTTTTAAGACCTTTTTTAAGACCCTTTCCATACATTTTAAGACCTCATCGCCACTTTGAGTTTTAACCGGTTACATTGGCGACACACTTTACCTCACATTTACTATATACAGTATTGATTGTCCTTCCTCCTTATCTTCCAACCATTTGGACGCAAACTTGCATTTCCCCATAACGATGTTGTTTAACAACCGGCGTAAACGGACCTTCGCGCGCTATCAAGCAGTGAGCGTGCGATGTCCTGTTCAGATGACGTCAAATCCAACGGGATGCCATAAATAAACTACACAGAATCACACTACACACATACGCAATGATTACATTCAGGCACACTGTAGAATACAACCTCTTTGGACAATTTATATACTTATTGAAAACAAGCTACAACATGTAATACCTTGGAAAATGCCCTTTAATACTTTTTAATAGCCTTCATTTTCGCTAAATTGATTTATCAATTTTTAATACTTTTTAAGAACCCGCGGACACCCTGCTACAGTATGATAGATATATTACTTTACACCCGGAAGTATGTATTGTCATTCTTATTGTCGATAAATTGAGGGATATACGCTATATTTTATTAACACCAGTATGTACTTTATACATCCACCTCGAGTGTTTGTCTCTGCACCGGAAATTATTTAATTTTAAAGTTCAACCGCATATTATATAAACTATATCAGCGCCACACCTGCGTAACACATGGTGCCTCTTGTCTGAACAATCTATTCTTGTCGACTTGCAGCCTAAATACAAAGATAACTCCACTCTCCTACCACTGCTTACCTCTAATAAGCCTTGGTAGAACTAGTGTCCGAGTCATTGGGTCCAGAACTGACTGAAGACATGTGGAACAGAGGACAGGCATGGTTCCATGTACAGGAAACTGGAACTTTGAACAGGTGTTTTCATCTTTTCTGCCTGAAGATTCACAAGTTCTTGATCAGGTGTTTGATGTGGGCTGGCATGATCCTTTCTGCAGTGATAAATAAAGAAAACAAAGAAAACATTTTAAATAATAGTAATGATGGTAACAACAATAATATTAGTATAACTATTTATATAGCACTTACACAATTGCAAAGTGATTCTCCCAACAAAAATAAAGAACAAAACAATACCAACAATAAAAAAACAAATTATTATAGGAATGTTAAGAGACAAAGAAATTATAAACATTCTGAGAGGCCGACTACAAAAGGTAGACTCAATGGCTCTTGATGACATCAATGCGCAGTCCCAATAGATGCTGTTGTATAAAAATAAATAGATTTCTTCTATTTTGTGTTGGATGATTTGTTTTATTGATTGCTGATGGATGTATATATATAGGGTTTATTCAACAGCAGTAAAGCATTAAGTTACTAAATTAACGTACACTGAACTGTAAAACAACTTACCACTATTTAGGAAAGGCTCAGGAGGGTTGACTAGTAGGACAGCAAAGAGGCGGAGGAGGTCTATGTACAACCATTGGTAGATGTTACACCTGAAAGAAAGATAAGGAAATAAAAGAAGACAGGAGTACAAACATCCTCTTAAAGGTGGGGTAGATAAGTTTGAGAAACCGGCTCGAGATACACTTTTTGTTATATTCCATGGAATGCTCTTAAAGGGCCCATGTCATGGCCATTTCCACTGATCATAATTACATTGTTGAGATATACTAAAATAGATTTATACTGTGCAATTTTCCAAACTCACATTGGTTTTGCATACAGCATCTCTGTCAAGCATGTGTATTCAGCAGTATTCACTCTCTCCACTAAACGACTCGTTGGAGCTCTTGCCCCCCCCTCCCTGTGAGCCTAGTGTGCTCCGATTGGTCAGCTCGGCCACTCTGTTCTGATTAGTCAACCACCAGAGAGGCTCCGCCCACTTTTTTCGGGGAACATCAGTGTTATAATGGCGTCGGTACAGCCGTATATTTTATACGCTAACTAACCGAACTGTACCTACAACTGTTGTTATAGAAGAGTGTGACGGCCCCAGGGCCTTTGTGCAGGTGTGTTGCAGGTCTTACGGTGGGGTGGAGCTGAAGAGGCTAATCAGCGCGATCACGGACACCTCCGTAGCCGAGGTGCTATTAAGCCCAGCGGCCCAGCGATTCTCTCCCCTCGACCACCTATCTCTGCATTTACCACAATAAATGTGCCGTGGTTTTGTAAACTCGTGTATGTCTCCTTGTCTTTCCGTTGTGGCCTACGAGCCGGTCATAACAAAGAGTAAGTTATTTTTACCTGTAATAAACTACTACTGTTTGATGACAAATCAAATCATGGTTTGCTATATATGAATGATACGTTATAGGAGCAAATAATTCAGGGAAGAAAGGATAGGCCTACTAAGTATTTCCATTAAACTTTATTTTTAGAAATGTACAAAATGAACATAAATATACATATATACACACGGTATATCATCCATTCCTCCCCGCATCTTGCCTGGGCGCAGACGGGCCTTTTAGGACGGCCTCAGTAGTAGTAGTCCCGTCCCCGTCATGTATTGTCCGCCAGGATCTGGCTGGACGAAATCAAATGCAAATCACAAAATATTAGAGAAACTTAGTTGTTTTAGATTCGTTAGTAGTAGTTGTGGTAGGAGTGTGGATCTATCTAATGAACAGCTTGCCAGCTAATATGCTAACCTAGCTTTATTGTTTACTTTGGTAGCTAACACGATATGAACGCTAGCTCGGAGGAACGGCAACTATAATGTAGTGTAATAAAACTACTATGAACAAAAGCTAGTGGTTCATATTAGGCTAGCAATAACGTGTTTATAATTGCAATCTTATACGGGTATTATGCTACGTTCGGTCATACATTGTAACTTGCATGAATACATTGTTTTGCGCTAGCATACAGCTAGCCTCGTTAGCTATACATGCAGTATGTACATGTACTGTCACAATGTATGGTAAATCACCCGGAGTATACTGTATGAGTATTCCGTGTGTGTGACTGCAGACATTCTCCTGCCATGACAAACATGTAAGGCCATCTGCTGACATTGTAGTTGATATATTTAAACGCTAGCAACGTAGCATAACAAAAATGTTTTTCCGACCAAACTAAGGTCTAGCTCCGTCGGTTAGATCGGTAGCATACACGCTACGCCAGCTATAATGTAATTAACAGAGGTGGGAGTAAGTCCTACATGTGCAAGTCATGAGCAAGTCTCAAGTCTTGACCTACAAGTATCAAGCAAGTCCCAAGTCACTGTGGTGAGAGTCAAGCAAGTCAAGTCAAGTCATTGCTCAGGTCAAGTCAAGTCAAGTCAAGTCATACGAAATTCTGATGAATAAGCCCAGTTTCCACATTTAAATCAGTTAAAAGACAGTGGCTATGAAAATGGATTTAACCCACACTATGATCTTCATTACATACACAGTTAATCATTTGAAATCTAATTTAGACCGATGACAATCATATTAGATTCATATTAACCCTAGAACTGCAGACAATATAGCTAGGACTCTGTTCAAAAAGGCAGAATTCCAGGTAAGAAAATCATATATGGCATTTGCCATTACACATATTTAATTTAAATTTCTGTTAACACTAGAACCGCCAACAGCGTCAGCACCTACATAGATATCATTTTCAAATCATTTCATTTGTTCCTCTTCATAATTTCCTTATAAACTAAGTAGGACGATTTAAAACTCACTTAATTGGGTTAATTTAGAAATTGCTTCAGTTTATCATCATAACAGATCAAAAAGTTCAGATTCATTTTACAATAAATCAAGGAATGATGCACTTCTACAAACAAAAACAACATAATTAAAACATTTAAACAAACTACTAAAAGTAGATGAACTACATTATTCAACAGTTTACAGTAACTTCTGATAACACAGGGGAAATAAACGAGGCATCTCTTTTCCTCTCTCTCTCTCTCCCTCTCCCTCTCCTGACAGCCCGTCAGTATCAGGGTTAGTACAAATGAATCCCTTGGCGGTTCTAGTGTTCATTTACCGTTTTGTCTTCTCTTTGCAATGCTTAATCGATTTGAAACCAAGTCTAACGTAGCTTAAACTTAACGTTAGCTTTCTAGCTAACACAACACATTCACGCACCTTTCTCTGTGGGTTTTTTTGTAGTGACGAATGAAGTTGGATGTTGTGGTGGTCGTGTCACTGATCTTTATGCTGCAGACCCTGCATACCGCTGTTCTCTTCTTATTAGCGTCATCGACAACATAATCCTTGAATCCAAACTTCACTATTTGTGGAGTAACGCTAGCCGCTGCCATGTTAACTGAGGCTCCTGCCGTCTAGTGGGTTGCCAGGTTTGCGCGCACGGCGCTATAATCACCCAATCACGTTTTTCGAAAAAACTAAATGCAATATCTCACTACAAAAACAAACGCAAATATTTAATTTTAAACAGACAAGTCCTTTCAAGTCATCTGTCTCAAGCTTAAGTCAAGTCTCAAGTCCTGAATACCAAGTCAAAGTCAAGTCAAGTCTTTTATCAATGTTAGTCAAGCAAGTCTCAAGTCAAAAAATATGCGACTCGAGTCTGACTCGAGTCAAGTCATGTGACTCGAGTCCCCACCTCTGGTAATTACGTTTCGCGACTGACCGCACGGCAAATCACCCGGAGTATACTGTCAACAGGTAATTTGTGTGTGAATGCAGACATTCTCCTGCTATGAGATACATGTATGCAAGGCCATCTGCTGATATTAGAGTTGATATATGGAAACGCTAGCAACTTAGTTAGCACAGTTAGCACTGTGTCAATGGCTTAGCAGTCCAACACAGTTTACACATTTAAACAGTCTTGTTTGATAAATACACAAATAACAATGCAAACTTACAGGTTGTGTACCCGAATCTTCCCCTGCTCCAAACGGTCCAAACAAACTAGGAATAGCATCGTCCTTCAGTTTCAAATGCTGTGCATATCCGGCCTCAAACTGGGCAATGTTTTGGAAGCTTTCGTCTGTGAAATGCCGCGCACACAGTAACGTTCTTTGAACCTCTGAAGGAACAGTGTTAAAAAGACATTTCAACCACTGACTTCGTCGTGGTTCTTCCGTCGGTAGGACAAACAGCTCAGATTTCTCCTCACATTTCAGGAAACAGGTCCTTGGCATTGGCATGACTGGATCGATTGTGAACTGAACCAGAGCTTCCAACAGTAAATGTTAGGCTGGCAGAGGGTGCGGCCAGCGCCGCTGGGTGTGGCCATAGCTCTTCCGGATTGGTCCATTTTGTTCCGGGTACCGCATGATGTCATGCGGTACCCGGAAGAATCAAATGGGCAGTGACGTATCTCCAACGAGGCGTTTTGGAGAGGTATTTTCTGTGTTAGAGTTTTACTCGCTACAGGGTGTACTTTGAGGGTTTTGACTCTGCACACCGTTTACATGCATAAAAACCTTCATAACACACAAGGGGACGGGTAATAACCGGAAAAGCATGACATGGGCCCTTTAAGTTAACTTACCCTTAAATAACTACATCACGTTTTTCAGGGGAAACACAAACTGCAGAAAACGTTAGCTGCTAACTGTTATTAGCTAAGACAGCTAGCCTCCTAGCAAACGTAAGGTTAAGTTAACATTAACGTAACGTTGTAAGAAAGCAAAACGAACCTTCGAGAAAGCTTTTACTCTCAGACTTGGTGAAATTGTGTAGTGTTGCTTACCTCCAGAAGGACCTTTAGCGCGTTTCCCAGTAGACAGAGCTGTCAGAGCGGTGCCTCTCAGAAGAGCAGCCGCTGGGCGGAGTCACAGAAACGCTCAACTGATCTTCACTCCTCAACCGTTGTGCCGTTAGTGCCAGTCAAAACATACCGCTTTGTTTCAACCACTGCCGTCTCGCCGTCCCCCCGTGTCCCGCCCTCTCTGTCTGTCTGTCTCTGTTTCAGTTTAGCCAGCAAGACTGCTGGTAGACCAGCATAAATACCAGCTTCACCAGCATCCAGCTTAACTACCAGCTAAAACCAGCATAGACCAGCATAGACCAGCATGACATCCATGCTGGTCTATGCTGGTTTAGCTGACCAGGCTCGTCTTGAACCAGCCAGAACAGCCTGACCAGCTTGTCCAGCCTGGTAAACCAATTAAACCAGCCTAAAACCAGCCTAAAACCAGCTAAAACCAGCTAAAACCAGCAACCATCTTAAGCTGGTCTATGCTGGTTTTTTCAGCAGGGGAGGTATCTAGAGATCTGAGTCCAGTGGGCTGCTTGTGTTTCCTCACAGGACATCATATGACCAGCAGATCCTGTGTGAACGCTCTACGTTAGTCAGTGGACGTCCGACAACATGCACACTAACTTATATTGCAGCTATAGGCTATACTTTGCTTTAGGCCCCGGCTCCACGGGAACGCATACGGCAAAACGCATCGGAGTAACGCAAACGCAACCGCAAAAAACCTTCCGCCCACACGCAATATACACCGGATTGTGTCAAGCTACACGAGACAGCTCCGTTTAAATCCAACCGCTGGAAAAGCTGCAGTACATATGCCGAACCTGTACGTGGCGCTGTAATTTCCTCCACAAAAGCAGCAACTTCCTCCACAAAAGCAGCGAAGAAGAATGGTTGTCATGGCTGCACTTCTGTTTATTCTCCTTGGTGGGGGCCGACGGAACCGGGCAGAGTTTTTCGCTGGTCAACGTGTGTTAAAGTTTAAATCTTCCGGACAAAATTATAAAAGTGCCGGTCAAAGGTCTTCATTGTTATTTATTGAGCTTTAAAACAAATGAATAACGACTCTATATAATGTTGGAGCAGAACACCTCTGCTACGCGCCTTTCGTTGGATGAGGCTGGATCTCTATTAAATTAAGAAAGGAATTGAAAACACCGGAATCAAAAGTTATAACAATTTTCTGAGTTTACTGGTAGGAAATAGAACAAGTATACAAGTTATACAGAGTACTCCGGGTAGATTTGTGATGCGATTCGGATAAATGCATCGGGATCAAACCAACTCATCAAACCAAAAAGAAATTGGACTTCAGGTTTGTGATGCGATTCGGACACAGATATCGGGATCAAACCAACTCACCAAACCCAAAAGCATTTTTACACACACAAACATCAGTATTTCTATCTATTTTTGGGGCGGAGATTTGTCGAGTCTTCCTTCCCACTTTTCTCCCAAGCGAATTAGAGAACCCCTGGGGAGGAGCTGTTTAAACTGCTCACCTCCTCCAAGTGTCCTGATTGGCTGGATTCGCTTCTGGCCGAGGTCAATCAGAGTTCCGAACAGAGAGTGAGATCCCAAGCCACACCAGGTCAAAAGTCAATGTTTATCTTTACCTTATCTTACTCTACATTCCTTTCCCAGATGATATTTTCACCTAAACTATCCTCCTTCAGACATTTAAACTCTTCTCCACCTATTTAACGATGTCTTTTAACGACTTAATGACGACATCTGCTTTTAGGGGTGAAACCCAGGCAAGGTGTGTGTATACACAGAATCTCTGGATCAGTGAGTTTGGAAAGTAAGAATAACATTCCTATTCTATATATAATTACCCAAACCGTTGTGATTACATAAAACAGTTCAAACAATACATGTTTACTTCAATACAGTGTAGAATCATATCTTTTTACTTCAATCCCTCTTTTGATCTCACCTCACGAGATCAACATATAGCATTTGAAACATTACCACTGTCAATTTTCTTCTTACTGTGTCTGTCCCAACATTTATATAAACCCATCAGAAGTTGGGATATAGAGCACTTTAAACCTTTAGGAACAGTCCACAACAACAACTTATTATGACAGTGGAGGGAGAATAAAATATGTCTAAAAAGCAAAGTCCTTGTCAGCTGAGTCATCTTTACTCTACCCTCAATGGTGGAACTGATGAGTCTTAACACACAATGAGCAGATACAAGGCACACAACAACAACCACATGTCACTAAAATGGCAATAAAAGTAGCCACAGAAATCAGAAAAGACATTATCATACTTTTCCCTCTTTTGGTAACACATAGTTCTGTAGAATAAAAAAATACAAATCCCTTAAATTATGGGATATAAAAATAAAGTTGAAAGTTCCTCCAAAAAATGGATTGTTCAGACAGAGTTCCACACCGGCTATATCAACCTGTTTCAGCGGGAAATGGAGTTCCCTGTGCCGTCTTGGTTTGCCATGTCTTCGTCCCCCCAGCCCGTTGACGGCGGCTTCTGGGGTGCTTGCTAGAGAGATGTGGCCTGATTGTCCTCCCCCGGCCCGCTGATGGCGGCCTCCGGGTCGATGCTGGAGAGATGTCCCGATCCTCCTCCTCCGGCCCGCTGATGGCGGCTTCCGGGTCGACTGCTGGAGAGATGTCCTCCCGATCCTCCTCCTCTGGTCCGCTGATGGCGCCTCCTGGGTCCACTGCCTTGACGAGAGCCAGATCTGTTCTGATGTCGTCTAGGGTCCTCGCGACGAGGGCCAACTCTGTCCTGATGTCGTCTAGGGTCCTCGCAGGTGTTTTTCCCGACCGCACACTGGCTCCAGTGGTACCAGTTGTCTCCCTTTCCATCTAGGCGGACGGCATGGGAGGTCCCCTCCAACCAGACGTAATCTGCTGTGTTGGCCTTGTGTTTCTCGGGTCCCCCTTTTGACGTCAGCAGCCTGTGTGGAGAAGTCTCATACCAAGCCCTTAAGTTGCTGGAAATATGGTTTTGAAATCATCTTTTCTACTTCTTTAGTGTTTATTGGCGGCACCAACTAGACTGGAGTGTGGACAAGAGACTATGCAGAAAATAATAAACAAAAAATAAGAATAAAAAATAAAAAATAAAAAATAAAAATAAAAAATAGAACAAAAATAAAAATAAAACAAAAATAACCAAAGCTAGATTATTTTAAATGTATCAATTTCTCTTAAACGCAACAAACAAAACAAAAAATACCAAAACTAGTATTTTAAATTGATAAATGTCTCCTAAAGACGTAATAATCTCACATACATATTGTCTGATGTATATCCTATCCTTTTCCCCCTTTTTCTGAAATAGAACGCCGTTAACGGTGTTCTTATTTTCAGAAACATCGGGCCTTATACATCAGTTATTTAATATCAGCTATATATTTATTATTACTATTACTTATATATCAGGCATTAAATGTCAGCCTTCTTCCATGATTGACCTCGTCTACATTATCTGACTTATATTGATACGTGTCTGTTTGTATTTATTTAATATACTGGGCAATTTATTGATAACTTTTTGAATCTCCCTCTTTTCTTAACAACTGGAGCTTATGGCTACTTTGAAATCTGACTTGGTTAAGAGATGATTTGTTTATTGGTGAGAGGCACACTCTTGCCCTCGTGATTGGGTGGGGGTGGGTAGTTAGGGAGAGTTCCTTACAATCTCCAGATCTTCCTCTCTAGAGGTCATGCCTGTCTCTGACCCTTTGTGCTGCTGTGAATCTACAGCACCTCAGGAGCAGAGAAAGGGGAAGATCTCTTCCCAAAAGTGTAAGCTCCCTTTTGAGCAACATAGCTCCACATTTAACTCTCCCTGACTTGTTTGTAAAGCGTTCTTTAAGGCCTGAATTGAGTCTTCTGTTGTGTAACGGAAAATCCCATTTCCAAAAAGGGTCAGTTTAATAGTCCTTATCATATTATCGCTCTGTGCTTGCATGCTAGGACCTATTGTCTTTGCCAGAGCTGCTGCTATTCTTTCTACATGTATTAGCTCCATATTAGCAGGGTTCACTAACATGGTTGGTTGATCCAGTTTAAGATTTTCAATATCTTCCATTACTATTTCCAACATTCCTTTTCCCTGAATATCAGGTCTAACAATGTGTTTTCTTTTAGGAGTATTAGATGGGACACTCATAAGTGGCATTTGTGAGCTATTATCTCCGTAGGGTGGAGGTAGGGTCTCAGACATTATACCACCTTCTTGTTGCTCTCTGTCTCTATGTCTTCTGCAATTCTTTACCCACAGTTCTTTTTACTGGATTTGTCTCTCAAGTATTACACAGATTTGACTTAAAAAAAAAAAAAAAAAATCACACAGAGCTTTTCATACCTTATCATATCACAGTCAGGCAAATTGTTATTGTGCGATGTTTATTTCAACAGATAGCGTGACTTCCAGAAGCAAGCTTCTACAATCTCCTCACGGTGATTGCGACTTCAGGTCAAGAGTTAAAACTCAGTCAACAAAATCTCTTTATCGTCACGTTTAATGAGCCTGATTATCCCCACAACAGTTTTGTGATGAGATACGGTCGTTCCAAATAATTAGTTGGAGGTCGCGTCTCTCTCCTCCTCTATCACTCACCATATAACAATTACAGACATTTTATACATTTAAAGCACCACGAAAGGTAACCGCATTAATCAATCTTATCATGATCTGCGGGGAATTTAACCCTTCTGTTTTTTACACCCTCGTAGTCTTTAACAGAAGCACTGCAAAGTAACCGTATTAATTAATGTTATTTTGACTTACGGGGAATTTAACCTATACTTTTTTTACCGCCTTACAGTCTTCGTATTTAGTGAGTGAAGGGTCGGGACTAATCTACCCGCCTCTCTCAAACACTATTTTTGCTCTAGGTCCAGGACTGAATACCCTTCTCTAAGCACTTCCCCAATATCCCCAACTTGTAATATGTATTGTATTTCCCACCGTGACTAAGAACACTGAGAACGCTGCTGACAACTCTAAAGTTTTAGTATAATCAATCACAGATTTTTGATATTCAAAACAGGCGTCTGCTCACCTTTTGTATATGGCCATTGGTTTAGTTGTCAACAGTATCTCTGTGTCCTCCCCCTGGACTGGATTCTGTCCCCTGGCTATCGGTGTTCCTTTCTAGAGATCAGCACTCCACGTCGGGAAAGTCACCACTTGTTGGAGCAGAACACCTCTGCTACGCGCCGTTCGTTGGATGAGGCTGGATCTCTATTAAATTAAGAAAGGAATTGAAAACACCGGAATCAAAAGTTATAACAATTTTCTGAGTTTACTGGTAGGAAATAGAACAAGTATACAAGTTATACAGAGTACTCCGGGTACTCCGGGATTTCAGATTTGTGATGCGATTCGGATAAATGCATCGGGATCAAACCAACTCATCAAACCAAAAAGAAATTGGACTTCAGGTTTGTGATGCGATTCGGACACAGATATCGGGATCAAACCAACTCACCAAACCCAAAAGCATTTTTACACACACAAACATCAGTATTTCTATCTATTTTTGGGGCGGAGATTTGTCGAGTCTTCCTTCCCACTTTTCTCCCAAGCGAATTAGAGAACCCCTGGGGAGGAGCTGTTTAAACTGCTCACCTCCTCCAAGTGTCCTGATTGGCTGGATTCGCTTCTGGCCGAGGTCAATCAGAGTTCCGAACAGAGAGTGAGATCCCAAGCCACACCAGGTCAAAAGTCAATGTTTATCTTTACCTTATCTTACTCTACATTCCTTTCCCAGAGGATATTTTCACCTAAACCAGGGGTTTTCAAAGTGTGGGAAGGTGAGCCTCCCCTCAGAGAACATGAGAACAGCCGCGCCCCCCCTCCCAATTATTATTGCTATTATTATTATTATTATTGTTGTTGTTGCTATAATGCAGGGGTATTCAATTGCATTTCAAAGAGGTCCAGTAAGAGCAAATGTCATTAAATGCTCTGTTTTCGCTGTCTACCTTTCTCTTTTTTGAGCACGCCATTTGAAGTTACTCCAACTGTTTCTCTCTTCTTGTCTCGTCTCTGTGTGTTTGAATCTATCGTGCTGACTCACTGACTGCACCGATTTGATTGGCTGAGTAGCATCACCTCCTAAAAACATTAAAAAATAACTTTTTAAAACCTTTTTATCTTTATGTTTTAAATATGTGTTTTAAACATTTTTTACATTTTCAACATCGTGGATGAATCCTTATATGCTCCCGGCAACACACTGAACATCAACTTTGCCTCCTTATTACACTCACCCCTACTTTAGTGCTGGGAACAATGAGTCTGCGTCTTTGATGCGCACAGGCGGATGATGCGGGGATCAGAGTCCTGCGGGGATCAGAGTCCTGCATTGGGTCGGTACCCGACGGGTGACCCGCAAAAAAAGTGATTCGCGGGTGGTAAGATTCCTCAGACCTCTCCCCGCGGGACCGCGCATAATCATAACCTCTGCACCGCATCAATCTGCTGCTGAGCGCGCCACATTCGAAATGGCTGAGGTGAAGCTCTAGCGGAGAATACAGCATTGTAAATAACTCTTCCTCAAGAGCGAAATCCAACGTCTGGGAGGCTTTTGGTGTCATGGAGAAAATAACCAACATCCCACGCCTTTTGAGCCAAATACGCAACTGCGTGTGTTAATAATTGCATGTTTTCAGTGCTCCTAGGATATGCGGGTTCGGGTCGGTTTGCGGATCTTGTGCCGACGGGTCGGGTCGGTTTGCGGAACTAATTGGCAATATGTGCGGGTGGCGGGGCGGGTTCGGTATTGCACGTTGCAGGTGCGGGACGTGAGCGGGTCTTGAAAATCAGACCCGTGCAGGACTCTGGCGGGGATGCAATGTAGACAGGAATACACGCAGATCAGCCTCTGGCTGCAGCCTTGACCGGTACTTGCTTTTGATCAAAGTCAATGCGGCAAACCCGCACTCACACCGGTAGGTGGAGGTGAAGGGAATGAGCACTTTTACAACCTTTTTGGCGAGGTGGGGGAACTCGGTCTCCACAGACAGCCAAAAGTGTGCAAGTGACACTTTACTCATCTTGTTCTCGTTACTTTTTTTTCTCATGCTGCGCCTCCCCTGAAGCTCTCTGGCGCCCCCCCAGGGAGGCGCGCCTCACACTTTGAAAACCGCTGACCTAAACTATCCTCCTTCAGACATTTAAACTCTTCTCCACCTATTTAACGATGTCTTTTAACGACTTAATGACGACATCTGCTTTTAGGGGTGAAACCCAGGCAAGGTGTGTGTATACACAGAATCTCTGGATCAGTGAGTTTGGAAAGTAAGAATAACATTCCTATTCTATATATAATTACCCAAACCGTTGTGATTACATAAAACAGTTCAAACAATACATGTTTACTTCAATACAGTGTAGAATCATATCTTTTTACTTCAATAATGATATATAATCATAAAATACACGGAGCCTATCTCTTTTTCCTCTCTTCTGACAGCGTCAGTGTCTGTCTCATGCAGCAGCTGATCCTGTAATGAGTGACCCGACAGTAAAAATAAACATATTTATAACTAGTTTAGGTAGTTTGAGAGGTAATTAAAATAGCTAAGGGTGATGATCTGACTTGAAGTGTGTGTTTTGCTCCCGCTGCATCACAGCGGGAGGAGCTGCGTGTCTCCGTCCTGTCAGATTAGACTTCACTCGCGTTTATGTCCATATCGAGATAAAGATAAATAATCTGAATTCAGTGTGCAGTGTACTTTTGCGGGGGTGAGCAGCAGAGGCGGGGAGAGGCGGGGCTATTGCGTCGTCATTATCAGAAACGGATGACCGTATAGGCGACCACACGGCCCCGTTGGACCCCCCAGAGCGCTCCGTTCCCAGATCTATCCACCTTTGGACCCGTTGTCGTTTGCAGGGTCTGTTTCTAAGTTTCCGTTACGGCGTCGTCTAGCTTAAAGGGCTATACGCATGAGAAATATGCGGATTCAACCCGTTTTCGTTCCCGTGGAGCCTAGGCCTTAAATTGCGTGAATAAACTAGCTAGAGAGCTAAAGTTAATTACATTCATCCAATGTCAGAAGGATTACCTTTTAACAAACGTTGTAATGCTTTTCTTTCATTTCAATTTGAGAAAAACATTGAAGATATAACATTGTATTGTTTTCTTTTTACACTGACTCAGATATAATGAAAAGACTACGTCAGTCGAAGCTCAGCTTTGGTAAGGAAGAGACAGGACAGGCAGAGAGAAAGAGAGAGAGAGAAAGTGATGGAATTCAGGGAGGAACTGCAGGTACAGTCACACAAAAAGAATGTAGGCTTAATAACCCTATCTATCTATCTATCTATCTATCTATCTATTTATCTATCTCTCTCTCTATCTATTTATCTATCTCTCTCTCTATCTATTTATCTATCTATCTATCTATCTATCTATAACTTAGTCTTCATTTACAATATAGACAATAGGCATAATTTTTCCACAAACAACTCCACATGGGGGATGCTGTCTTTTAAATATGATTATTTCTCTGCTCCTAGTTCATTCCTCGCAGATTCTTCCATCAGTCCCAGTCATCGCATGTCAGTCAATAGAGCTTCGAAAAATGTGTCCAATTCAACTAAATGTTTTTGTGAAGGTCAGAGCTAAATTATAGATTGTTTTATTGTGTAATTACAAGGTGAGAGAAAATAAATCCACATCCTCCTATGAAACGTATTTGATTTCCATTTCCATGTTATACATATACTTACTTGTATTGCATGTTGAACTACATGCTGGATATCTTCCCCAGCCTCAAGGAAATACAATAAAATAAATGGATTCATAATTTAAAAAATGTATAAACATTTATAAATTAATAATGTTGTGTGCAAACATTTCAAATTTAAATATAAAATGAAAAAAAAGTTTACTTTTTGTCACAAGTTAGACACTTATATTGCTGTTGTTTTGGTTTGGCACATCTTTAACTCTCCTGTCATTTCAGATCCCACCTTCCTCCAGGCTCTTGCAATCAGCCAACACAGTCTCACGGCATTTCGTGTTATAGTCACGAAATTAATCTATTGATTCGTGTTCACCAACACAATTTCGCCATTTTTTTCGTGTCACACAGAACGATTTTAAAAGCAATGTAAATAATAACAAATTAGAAGGAAAAACACATTAAAAAAAATACAGATTTAAGTATTCTGACACAGAACGATTTTAGAAGCAATGTATTTCTATTGGTAGTATGTTTCGTGCCTGCACCAAATATTAACAAATTAGAAGGAAAAAAAGATGACATAAAATACAGATGTCAGTATTCTGAGGCTCTGAGACATTTCTTTTCCTCACTGACGGCAACAAAACTCAGACATTATACAATTTAAAATAAAAGGGATAGGGTTAGGCTTAGGGTAAGATATTGAGTAAGAACATGTTTTTATGAACCACACAGCTTCTGGTCTTCCAAGACCCGACCGGACAAAAAGACGTGTTGCAGGCACGAAACATACTACCAATAGAAATACATTGCATTTAAAATCGTTCTGTGTGACACGAAAAAAAGGTGAAAATCGTGTTGGTGAACACGAATCAATAGATTACATTAATTTCGTGACTAATAACACGAAATGCCGTGAGACTGGGTTGAATCAGCTCACTTCCCTCACCTGGTCTCCCCAGCCCTTCCCCTCACCTGTTACTCATTCCCTCATTACTCCACAGTATTTATATCACCTCACTCTCACCTGCCCTTTGCCAGATTGTCTTGTCAGTTTTGCCAAGCTCTCCAGTGGTTGCTATTCTCTAGCCTAGATTCCTGTCCTGCCCGGTTTTGACCCCTACCTGCCTGTATTCGGACCTCGAATTCTCTGCCTGCCCCCTGCTCGGATAAGTTTGCCTCTCTGACGGATCGCCTGGTTCTGAGCCCTGTTCTGCCTGCCCCTTCTCGGATTTGTTTGCCTTTCTGCTGGATTTCCTGGTTCTGACCCTGCCTGTCCCTGACCTGAATAAACTGAACTTTTCTGAAACACTGCCAGTATCTGAGTCGTGCTATTGGGTTCTGATCTGTACCTGTGAGCGTGACACTTTTGAAATGATTTCTTAAAAAAGGTTTAGTCAATATACGTTTTTCTGCCTAAAATAGTTAAAATGTAACATAAACTATATCAAACATTATTATCTTAAAACACTCCACAAGATGTTCAAACTGTCAGTGCTTGATGCAGATAGAGGGACGAAAGTTACAAATGTGTCTGTCCGTGATTCTCAAGGCCTCTAACAGGCCCATTATTAAATTATGATAATATGTCAGCGAGATGCAGACACAGATACACATACACACAAGTAGTATATAGACTCATGGGATTAAAATAAATAGGGTATGTCATCTTTATTAATGTAAATGTATACATGATGAGTGGTGATGCATTAAAAATATGTTTTATGGGGCGGGCAGCACGTACTATTCCAACCCAGTCTCACGGTATTTCGTGTTATAGTCACGACATTTAATCTATTGATTCGTGTTCACCAACACGATTTTCCCCTTTTTTTCGTGTCACACAGAACGATTTTAAAAGCAATGTATTTCTATTGGTAGTGTGTTTCGTGCCTGCAACACGTCTTTTTGTCCGGTCGGGTCTTGGAAGACCGGAAGTGGTTCATAAAAACATGTTCTTACTCAATATCAAGCCACGATTATTGTTTTTATTTTAAATCGTATAATGTCGGACTTTTCTTGCCGCCCGTGAGGAAATGGGGCTCAGAGCCTCAGAATACTGAAATCTGTATTTTTTAAATATTTTTTTCCTTCTAATTTGTTATTCTTTTCTAAATAACACACTGTTATTTACTCAACAATAACACACACTTATCCTTGTTTTTATTTATTTGTTTGATTCTATAATCTCAGGCTTTTTCGCCGTCCGTCAGGAACTGAATTTCAAAATAAAGTAACAGGAAACAGACGTAGGCGATACACACCCACTGAACTGATTACCCAAGATCCTCAGCTATGGTTGAAGCTCGGTGATTGGATGTTTTAGCCGCAATGCACGTTGGGATATGGTGTTAATGCGATATGAAATAACTATCAACAGAATTGCGTTGCCAGGCAACAGCTTGGGGGAAAACAGTATTTCCGGTCTCAAAGTTTTCATACTAATCTGCAGTAGCCTACTCATCCACTAAAAAACATCAGATTATCCTTGTTAATTACACAACATTGATTGGTTTTCAATTGTGTACAATGCTTTTGTGTTTTTAACCTTCGATTCGGAGAAACAAATAGTTTTTGGGGAGTTTAGGATGGCCGAAGACACTACACTACCCATAATCCTCAGCTATCGTTTGGGACTACAACATCCGCTTTGCTTGACAAACCCCGTGATTAGTCCTCAAGCTCTGTGATTGGATGTTGGAGTGGCAGTGCGCCAAGGTTACGCCGAGCGTCAAACAGCACTTTGAAATGGAATGAAACCACGGCAGACTATCCAAAACTGGATTCAAACGGGTCCAGCGAATACAAGCGTAACAGTGCCAGATTTAGCTTTGAGCTCATTTCCATCCGCAGTCCCTCACATAAAACATTTAATAAAATTACATGATATGCAAAAAAGTGCAAGAGAGTAAGAGCAGCATACACAAGTATTTATGACATGGTAATACAATATAGCAGCAACGACATATAAAGTGCAAGAGAGGATACAAGAGATACATAAAGTGCAAGAGGAGATACCCCTGTGGTAAAGTGCATTTAGCGGTGATTGCACGGATGTTTGTTTCTCAACCATTCTTTGAGTTGACCTTTGAAACTATTGAGAGTGGGACAATCCCGTATCTGAGTTGGGAGGCTATTCCACAAAGAGCTGCCTTTAATGGAGAGGACATTTTGTCCAAAGGTGGTCCGTCTGTGGTGGACTTCACAGTCTCCTCTGGTTTCTGACCTAGTGTCCAGTGTGTTTTTTGTGGATGAATTCCCCTAAGGGAGGGGGGGGGCAGTCCATGTAAACATTTATAAAAAAAACACATACTTTTAAAAGACTTAAAATGGTTAAAACTCAAGAAATTGTGTTTTTCAAGGATGGTACAGTGGTGGTATGAATAAGGCTTTCTGTCAAACACCTTGATAGCTCTCTTGTACAGCTGTTCTATGGGTTTCAGGTTTGTGGCACAAGCAAACGACCAGTTTGTCAAACAGTATTCAATGTGGGATAGAATCATACAGTGGAGGTATGACTTTGCAGCATTGACAGTTAAGAAAGGTCTAATTTGTTTAAAATTGTGCAAGTTGAATTTAATGGTATTGGATACTTTCTTAATATGTTTCTTAAAAATCAGGTTCGAGTCCAATATGACTCCAAGATACTTGAAGTGGGGGACCAGTTCTATTTCTGCTCCGTTTAAAAACACATTGGATCCTTCGATTTTGACTGGTCGTTTACTGAACATCATGCATACTGTTTTTTTTGCATTTAACTGTAAGCAAATGTTGTTCAGCCAGTGTTGAACCTTGTCCAAAGCATTTGAGAGACAGGATGTGATCATTTCAGTATTTTTCCCGTGTACAAAGATGGCCGCATCATCGGCATACATTTGCACATTCAACTCAGGACATACATTAGGCAAGTCATTAATGTACAGAGAAAACAGTAATGGTCCAAGAATGGAACCTTGTGGAACCCCAACAGGGTTCACAAGGTAGGGGGATTTGGCTCCGTTGACCAAAACACACTGTTTTCAGTTTGATAAGTAAGATTTAACCCACTGTATTGAATCTGCAGAAAAATTGAAATACGTCAGCTTTGTAAGGAGCACTTGGTGGTCAACAGTGTCAAAAGCCTTCCTGAGATCAAGGAAGACAGCACCTACATATGGGCTCGTGTCCAACATACATTTAACCTTTTCCACAAAGACACAGTGAGCTGTCTCAGTGGAGTGGTGAGCACGAAAACCAAACTGCATTGGGTGGAGTGGAGCGAAACCTTTGTCTAAATGTTTGGTGATTAGTTTTGACACCCATTTATCAGCTACCTTAGCAGGGGTCTGCTGATTGGTCTGTAATTGGACATTCTTGCCTTATCCCCAGATTTAAAGATCGGTGTCACCGTGGCCACCTTCCAGGATGATGGAACTTCCCTCGTGCTAATAGATTGATTTACTAACGTAGTAATTGGTTGTATTAGACCGTCGATATGTGTTTTTATAAAGTTGGTGTCTAAATCATCTGCATCCCTAGCCTTAGAACCTCTTAACCCTAAGATTATATGTTTTACCTCAACCTCTGTGATTTCCTCACAGAGGCTCCTCACACTCTCCTCCTGGAGTGAGAGTGTGTTGCCATAAGAGGTCACCGTTATGGTGTAAATATAGCCTATCTATTTATTGGATCAAATATAAAAGTCAGCCGAATTAGTGTTGATACTGCAAGGAGACGTATTGTGTGAAGAGAAATTGAAGATGTTGTTTAATTGCTGATATATTTATGATCCACGTCATGTATTCAGTTTCGGCGGCACTTCTTCCAGTTTGTCAAAAGGTCTTCTAATCAGGGCTCTATAAATAAAGAACTACGGCAGATGTCTAATATTTAATGCAGCCGAACTGTGTATTACAATGCCGTTATGTGATGACTTTCAAAAAAAAAAGCAAGCACACTCGGATTAAAGTATTATTATTATTTTTTTTTTTAAATGTTTTTCGGATTTCATATCGCATAAACACCATATCCCAACGTGCATTGCGGCTAAAATATCCAATCACCGAGCTTCAACCATAGCTGAGGATCTTGGGTAATCAGTTCAGTGGGTGTGTATCGCCTACGTCTGTTTCCGGTGACTTTATTTTGAAATTCAGTTCCTGACGGACGGCAAAAAAGCCTGAGATTATAGAATTAAACAAATAAATAAAAACAAGGATAATTGTGTGTTATTGTTGAGTAAATAACAGTGTGTTATTTAGAAAAGAATAACAAATTAGAAGGAAAAAAAGATTTAAAAAATACATATTTCAGTATTCTGAGGCTCTGAGCCCCATTTCTTTTCCTCACGGACGGCAAAAAAAGTCAGAAATTAAACGATTTAAAATAAAAACAATCATCGTGGCTTAATATTGAGTAAGAAAATGTTTTTATGAACCACACAGCTTCCGGTCTTCCAAGACCGGACAAAAAGACGTGTTGCAGGCACGAAACATACTACCAATAAAAATACATTGCTTTTAAAATCGTTCTGTGTGACACGAAAAAAAGGGGAAAATCGTGTTGGTGAACACGAATCAATAGATTAAAAGTCGTGACTATAACACGAAATGCCGTGAGACTGGGTTGACTATTCACCCCACGCGTCGCCTGCTCAAGGGCGCTTCCATATTGCCTTATTTTGTCATGGTACTTCAGGTTAGAGCGTAAGTGCTGATACTTTGCATACAGTAAGATTGCGACATTTATCAACCTTTATCAAATAAACTGTTAATGAGCTTTCGAAAAACTGTTATAAACTTTTAACACTTTTTCAGGCAACATTACATTACATTACATTGCATTGCATTTAGCTGACGCTTTTATCCAAAGCGACTTACAATAAGTGCATTCGACCAGGAAGATACAAACTTGAAGAAAACAGAATCATATAAGTACATCAGGTTTCATAGAGCCAAAACATTTCAAGTGCTACTCAACTGGCTTTAGATAAGCCAGTCCTTTATTAGTCCTTTATTAGTATATAAGTGCTTTGTTAGCAATTCTTTGTTAGTAATTCTATCGCTTGAAGTGAAGTCAAAGGAGATGAGTTTTCAGTCTGCGCCGGAAGATGTGTAGGCTTTCTGCTGTCCTGATTTCCAGAGATGGGGTCGTTACTAAAAAAAAGTAATATATTACATATTACATATTACTTTAAAAAAAAGTAATATATTACACTACTTCGTTACTCTCTACATAAAGTAACTCGTTACTTTACTCGTTACTTTACTCGCAGGGCCGGCCCGCCCCTCCCTACAGGCAGATCACGCAGACTGCTAAAGTTTCAAATGTTCTCTTTAGTTCAGTTTCCATTGTCGCATAAGACTGATCCAGATAGCTCTGACTATGGCTGTCCTCTGTCTCCTGCTATCTGTATTTTGCGCAGTATATCTCTGAACGATGCGATGGTGATTCCACTGTGCAAATGGGCAACATTACCTCTACTATGAAGGATGCTACAAGCCTGTCCATCTCTGCTTTGGTTACCGGTCCTCCAAATTCTAATTTGTGCTGCTTCGGAGTCGGCGGTGGCGCACTCACAACATCCTCACTCTGGGTTCGGGGGTCCTTAGCATGTGTTCTTTGCAGGTGTTTGTTGAGGTTTGACGTGGTGTTTACAGCAGTGTATAACAGCTTCTGGTCTGGACACAGTTTGCACCTCACCGTCACATTCCTGTCTATTCTTTGGACAAACTCAAAATAATGGGCATACCTCCACCCCTCGAAAGTTATCGCTGACTCAGCCATGTTTATGCAGCACTGCACGCGGAGATGTGGATGCGCAAGTCGCGCAGATTACGTACATATAAACCTGCGGCGGAAACCCCTCTTGTCTGTCAGTGTGATTATGACTGATTTTATAAAAGTAACGAAGTAACGCGTGTCGGGGCAATGTTAGTAACTGTAGTGTGATTACTGAATTATAAAAGTAACGCGTTACACTACTCCGTTACCGACAAAAGTAATATTATTACAGTAACGCGTTACTTTGTAATGCAGAATACGCAATACTTTGCGTTACACCCAACTCTGCTGATTTCAATGGGGAGCTCATTCCACCATTTTGGAGCCAGGATAGCAAACCGACGTGTTTTTGCAGATGGGAACTTGGGTCCCCCTCGCAGTGCTGGTGCAGCGAGCCGTTTGGCCGATGCAGAGCGGAGTGCACGTGCTGGGGTGTACAGTTTAACCATGTCCTGGATGTAGGAAGGGCCAGATCCATTCACAGCATGGTACGCTAGTACCAGTGTCTTGAAGTGGATTCTAGCAGTTACCGGAAGCCAGTGAAGTGAGCGGAGGAGCGGTGTGGTGTGGGAACATTTTGGAAGGTTGAAGACCAGACGAGCCGCTGCATTCTGGATGAGCTGCATAGGTCGGATGACACATGCAGGTAGACCAGCCAGGAGGGAGTTGCAGTAGTCTAGGCGTGAGATGACGCAACCCAGTCTCACGGCATTTCGTGTTATTAGTCACGAAATTAATTGAATCTATTGATTCGTGTTCACCAACACGATTTTCACATTTTTTTTCGTGTCACACAGAACGATTTTAAATGCAATGTATTTCTATCGGTAGTATGTTTCGTGCCTGCAACACGTCTTTTTGTCCGGTCGGGACAAGAAGCTGTGTGGTTCATAAAAACATGTTCTTACTCAATATCTTACCCTTAAGCCTAACCCTATCCCTTTTATTTTAAATTGTATAATGTCTGAGTTTTTTTGCCGTCAGTGAGGAAAAGAAATGGGGCAAAGAGCCTCAGAATACTGAAATCTGTATTTTATGTCATCTTTTTTCCTTCTAATTTGTTATTATTTGGTGCAGGCACGAAACATACTACCAATATAAATACATTGCTTCTAAAATCGTTCTGTGTCAGAATACTTAAATGTGTATTTTTTTAAATGTCTTTTTCCTTCTAATTTGTTATTATTTACATTGCTTTTAAAATCGTTCTGTGTGACACGAAAAAAATGGCAAAATCGTGTTGGTGAACACGAATCAATAGATTAATTTCGTGACTATAACACGAAATGCCGTGAGACTGTGTTGGATGACGAGAGCCTGGGCCACAATCTGCGTTGCTTTCTGGGTCAGGAGGGGACGTATCCTCCTGATGTTGTAAAACGTGTATCTGCAGCAGCGGGTTGTAGCAGCGATGTTTGCAGTGAAGGACAGTTTGTTATCTAGGGTCACACCCAGATTCCTTGCAGTCTGAGTCGGGGAAACAGTATTGATTGTTAGGTCAAGAGTGGGACAATCTTTTCCCGGAAGGAAAAGCAGTTCAGTCTTGTCAAGGTTGAGCTTGAGGTGGTGAGCAGACATCCACTGAGAGATGTCATCTAGACAAGCAGAGATGCGTGCGACGACCTGGGTCTCTGAGCGGGGAAAGGACAGAATTAATTGGGTGTCGTCAGCGTAGCAATGGTATGAAAAACCATGCGGGCTAATGACAGATCCGAGCGAGTTTGTGTACAAGGAGAAGAGGAGGGGACCAAGAACAGAGCCCTGAGGGACCCCTGTAGTTAATTGACAAGGGTCGGACTCGGACCCTCTCCAAGTTACCCTGTAGGTGCGGTCTTCGAGGTATGAGGTGAGGAGGGAAAGTGCAGAGCCTGAAACTCCAAGTTCTTGGAGAGTGCGAAGGAGGATCTGATGGTTCACCGCGTTGAATGCAGCAGACAGGTCCAGAAGGATGATGACAGAGGAGAGGGAGGCTGCTTTAGCCGTGTGCAGTTCCTCAGAGACAGCAAGGAGAGCAGTCTCTGTAGAGTGACCTGCCTTGAAACCAGACTGGTGCGGATCCAGAAGGTTGTTCTGATGGAGATAACAGGAGAGTTGTTTAAAGACAGCGCGTTCAAGTGTTTTAGACAGGAATGGGAGGAGAGAGACAGGCCTGTAGTTTATAACATCAGACGGGTTGAGAGTGGGTTTCTTTAGGAGACAGAAGGGGAGGAGGGGGAAGGGGCTCTGGGGGGTTCTAAGAGGGTGGAAAAGATGGAAAATAGTTTTTTGGGGTTAGAATATGAAGAATGGATTTTATCTTGAAAGAAAGTGCTTTTTGTCTGAGAGATCGAAGCAGAGAAAGAGGAGAGGAGAGCCTGAAAGGTTAGGAGGTTGTCATGGTGTTTGGATTTCCACTGTTTCTGCTCTGCTGCCCTAAGGATGGTTCTATTAGCACGCAGTGTGTCATTTAGCCAGGGAGCAGGAGGGGACTGACAAGCCTGCCGAGATGTGAGAGGACAGAGAGAGTCCAGAGAGGATGAAAGAGTAGAGAGGAGAGTTTCTGCAGCAGAGTTTGGAGGCAGGAGTTGGAACGAGTCAGAGGAAGGGAGGGCTGAGAGTACCGATGAGGTAAGAGTAGAGAGGGAGAGGGGACGAAGGTTACGGCGGACAGGTGCAGAATTAGAAGAGATTAGTCTATTATGTTTGGAAAGGGGTAGAGAGAATGAAATGGCAACAAACTAACGGTTAGCATTACCATGTGATTCGTTTACTGAAATAACGCAAATTTCAACCCAGTCTCACTGCATTTTGTGTTATAGTCACGAAATGTATTTAATCTATTGATTCGTGTTCACCAACACGATGTTTGCATTTTTTTCGTGTCACACAGAACGATTTTAAAAGCAATGTATTTCTATTGGTAGTATGTTTCGTGCCTGCACCACGTCTTTTTGTCCGGTCAGGTCTTGGAAGACCAGAAGCTGTGTGGTTCATAAAAACATTTTCTTACTCAATATCTTACCCTAAGCCTAACGCTTTTATTTTAAATTGTATAATGTCTGAGTTTTTTTGCCGTCCGCGAGGAAAAGAAATGGGGCTCAGAGCCTCAGAATACTGAAATCTGTATTGAAAAAAAAAAAATGTCCTTCTAATTTGTTATTATTTGGTGCAGGCACGAAACATACTACCAATAGAAATACATTGCTTCTAAAATCGTTCTGTGTCAGAATACTGAAATCTGTATTTTTTTTTATCTCTTTTTCCTTCAAATTTGTTATGACATACATTGCTTTTAAAATCGTTCTGTGTGACATGAAAATCGTGTTGGTGAACACAAATCATTAGATTAATTTTGTGACTGTAACACGAAATGCCGTGAGACTGTGTTGCATATTTGGGATCTTATGGTAAAAATTTGAGCTGACGGTCGGCTAAAAGAAACGCGTCAATAATGTTTACATAATTACTCTTCTGCCATAACCAAACACAGGTCTGCACTGCAATTTTAACCATGTTGCAAGCTACATTGCTAACAATTGATAGCTAACTAGTTGCAATACAAAGCAAACGTTAGCTAGCTTGTAAAGTACTTTACTTCACTTTTGACAGCTAGCTTGTTGGATATACAGCTAACGATTGCTTGTTAGCTTTTTAGAGAGATCGTTATTCTATCCACATAATATCAACTTTTAACTAAACTGCTATTGCTAAACCAGAATAACTAAGACATTATACATTTGAATCACAAGTAGGAAAAGGGTTGGGGCTACAAGCTGACACCATATTATGCAAGTAACAACATTCATAATATTTTATACATCATTTGAAAGAATGAAGAATCTCTCTGAGTGTTTAATCACTCATCCCTGACACACCTATTATTTTTTCATTTTCAATAAATTATGAGGAAATCACTATTTCTTGGTTTGGGCTGAAAAATACCAAACAGATGGTGAATATAACAAATATTTGCACATTTACACTATCTTTCAATTACTTTTTAAGGGCCTCAGCAGTCAGGCTGAAGTTATCTGTGATTTCTGCCAGATAATTAACGCTAACAGTTGGAGTGTTTCATCCCGCCCCCTCCCTGTCAGTCACACTGGAGTCAGATATGCAGACTAATCTCTGGAGGGTCAGAGGTGCTCGTGGCTCTGCCTGCCTCTGGAGAGGTTCTGTTCACACCTGCCTGAATGAGAGGAGGACAGTGTGTTGCTATTCCCTTTGTTCATCTAAATTATGTGAAATCACCCAGGTTTGGGGGACATGCTGTGTGAGCAGCTGTGGAAATCAGACCTGGAGAAAACGGCGTGCCACTAAAAGCAGGAGTGTTTTTCTGTGGTACACGACACCTGGCGTGCAGTCTTCAATTCTGAGTCACTTAAAGCATTTTCTTGCAGTGTTTAGCCATGCGTAACGTGAGCTTTTGGAGAAGCACTTGATTAGGCTTCTCTTCTTCCCATTGATGAGCGGCAGTACATGGCTGATTAGCTCAGCAGCACATCATCTGATGAAGAAACACGTGATGTCTTCCTCTCTTCCTCCTCTCCCGTGATGCTTCGTACTGAAGGAATGCACTGAAGCCTACAGGCTGCCAGCATGACTCATCACTCCCGTGCCACGATGGTTTGCTCGTGACTGACCCAGGTTCCTTCACTGTGGATTATGTATGTTTCTGTGGGTTTCCTCTGGCTTAGCATAAAGGCTTGGATATCATAAATATGAACCACGATGAAGTGGTGGTCTGTCAATGCTGTCTTCTTGCTTTCCACCCAGTGCATGATGAGATGTGCTTAAGGGCAAACAAGCAAGATATAGGAATACAAACAATAAGGAACAGTAAAAAGAAAAAGGTCAGAATACAATCCATTCTCTTCTGTTGATGTAGTAGTTTGCAATATTTAACAATGACAACAAGTGACAGGATCGTAGACTCAAAAATAGCTTTTTTATAGTTTCATTTTGTTTCATTCTCTATTTTATATTCCAGCAGTTCTACAAAACCTTGAGCTGATTTGTTCCGGCTCTAAGGGGCTTCTGGTTGGAGCTGTGTGAACATGCTCTCACTAACCAGGACTAACACAGGTTTTGGATTTAATCTGATTTAGTTCAGTGGGAAACTGCACAGTCCGCTGATTTAAAGACGTCTCTTTACGTAAGTCAATGTATTACTAAGCCTAAATATCGTCACACACGAACACGGCAGTTTGCCAAAAAGCCCAGCACACTTCTGGGGAACTTGATGTATACACGTATAGCCAGTGGCGGCCGGCCCAGAGGGGAGCTAGGGGTGCCGCCCCCCCTCTTCCCACATGTTTGATTGTCATTAAAAATTTAAAATAAATAAAAAAATATATTTTAAAAATATTTTTATTTTATTTTTATTTTTAATGAACAAGGTAAATATTATATAGTTGGTATCAGTAAAATGTATAATCTACAATAAAATCTCGTTTAAAATGGTGTTACGATGTCTAAAGTTACTGATAAGTCACATGTTTCCTGCCTGGCCGCAGCGTGTATCATTACCCTCTCTCGTCTGGGCGCTAAGAAAGGAGCCCTCAGCCAGAGCAGTAGCAGCCAACACATTGCTGACTGTTGCTATCTGTAAACTATGCCGCCGAAACATAATTTCAGCCAATCAGCGTCGTCAGATCTGATGGTGGGCGCCAATTTCAGCGCCCTGTGTGTCTGTGAGTTGTTTAGAATCTTATCCAAGGTGACGCAACAGTAGTTGATGAGGATGGCTGCGTCTGCAGGTGGAGACTCCGGGTGCTAGTGGATCGCCGGAGCTGTAGATTAACATTTACATGCTTATTGTAGTTGTAAGTGCAATGCCTGTAGCACCATGGAGCATATGTGTGGGCTGGACCTGTATTTTACAGGAAAGGAGTGAGCAGAGGGTCGAGTTGTCGATTCTTGTTCAGTTTTCTTCCTCACCCTCTCAGACTTTGAGTTGCGCGCGCTACTAAAGAGACGCGCTACCATGGAAACCAAACAATGGTGTAGCTGTATTAAAGTCCGAGTGGAAACAGTCGTGAGTAAATCTGATTTTGTCAGAAATCGGGAGAAATGCGGGAGAAATATGACCCCGGGAGGAAACCGGGAGAGGGCAGTGAAATCGGGAGTCTCCCGCGAAAATCGGGAGGGTTGGCAAGTATCACTCACACACACACACACACACACACACACACACACACACACACACACACACACACACACACACACACACACACACACACACACACACACACACACACACACACACACACACACACACACACACACACACACACACACACACACACACACACACACACACACACACACACACACACACACAATGTTCGTATTCAGTCTCCTGATTTTCAATGGGAATTCAATCATTTAAGTGTTCCCAAAGCACCAGTGTTCTGCAGTTTGTGTGGGCCTACTGTACTGTTGCACAGTTTATACTGTAGAAACTATGTCCAGGACAAGGTATTTCAACACAGTCTCACGGCATTTCGTGTTATAGTCACGAAATTAATCTATTGATTCGTGTTCACCAACACGATTTCGCAATATTTTTCGTGTCACACAGAACGATTTTAAAAGCAATGTAAATGATAACAAATTAGAAGGAAAAAGACATTTAAAAAAATACAGATTTAAGTATTCTGACACAGAACGATTTTAGAAGCAATGTATTTATATTGGTAGTATGTTTCGTGCCTGCACCAAATAATAACAAATTAGAAGGAAAAAAAGATGACATAAAACAGGGTTGCCAACTTTGGGTACCTGGCTGGAGTGAGACTTTGATATCATGGGTTTAATTCGGTTTAATTACACATATGCGCACGAAATGACTGCTATCGTGTCAGCAGCGGGACCTTAGCATATAGGATATATATACAATATATACAAATACACAATAATGGACACAGACTATAAAGGGCACACAGTTTCATTCACTAATGAAAGTCAAACATGTTTGTTTCCACTGTTTTATTGTGTGCCTGTCGCGATAAGCAATTCATTGACTTATCGTACGATAAATAAAAATGAACTCGATAACTTTTCTGACCTCGATAAATTGCCATTTACATGAGGATGTGATTAGCAGTTTGAAAGGATGTACTTGAATTATTATTATATATTTTCATTATGTCAGTGGTCTAAAATGGTCATACAACGGTGCCGACAATATTATCGTTTATCGCAATAATTTCCGGGAAAATGTATCCAACAAAATTAATTATCGTGAGAGGCCTATGAAACACACACACACAAACAAATCTACAGACATACTCCAAACTGCCAAATATATTAATTAACACACTCTCACTCTCATATACTCTTTGACTCTATTTTGGCCAAGTAGAACAATAAGCAGCAGACTTTTACTTTTTTATAATTTCTACTGGATCTTAGATCTGCGCATGCGCAATACGGGTCGGCAGTTGCGGCTCCAGAGTATTTTTGTTGCGTAATCTATGGTAGGGCTAACCCTTACAGTGGTGGGGCTCAAGTCAGTATTTGCAATGTAATTACATACACGCTCCCCCCGACAGTGAAACGCCACGCGTGAGGTTTAGATGATTTCCCTGTCTCTCTCAATCCAAATTGAACTGTATGAAATAAAAAGGCACATTTATCTTGTAGTAAATAAAAAGGGCGACCTGGAGCCAATCCTGCAATTTCCCCTTAAGTGAAAGAGTTGACATGCTGAAAACCCAACCCCTGCAGGGGGGTCTGGGGGATTCTCCCCCAGGAGATTTTTTAAAATACTAACATAAAATACACATTCTGGTACTCTCTTGAGAAGAAAAATAAATCAATCTATTACTACACGTCACGACATATTTAAAAAAATGAATGGCATTTTAGTTTTGTGTGACTTTGTTCTGAAAGCTGAACCTGCTGCTCCTCACAGAGAGAAGAGGGAAGAGGCTGTGTGAATTACTTTACATTGTGGATAAGGGTGGATAGCCCCCATTGTTCTGTGTGTCAAAATGAAAGACAGCCCACACACCTATCAATCATCAAACCGTGGGGTCTTATTTCATTACGTGTTGATTTCAATCAACACGTAATGTTGTATCGATGTATAGAGATGTACTACCGCAAAAGTATTCTCCGTCGGGACTTCCTGCAACAACACCACGCCGTTATCGTGATTCTGATTGGTCAGAAGACATTATCAAAGATGTTCTATTGAGAAGAAGATCACTACGTGACAAAAGTTTTCAAAACCGTTTCTAGTCTTCGGTATTCTTGTTTTTGGCGTGAGAATAGTTTGGGCAGCGTGAGAGCGTGAGATTGAGAGTGAAAGCGTGTGTCACACGCCAGATGCGTGAGAGTTGGCAACCCTGCATAAAATACAGATTTCAGTATTCTGAGGCTCTGAGCCCCATTTATTTTCCTCACTGACGGCAAAAAAACTCAGACATTATACAATTTAAAATAAAAGGGATAGGGTTAGGCTTAGGGTAAGATATTGAGTAAGAACATGTTTTTATGAACCACACAGCTTCTGGTCTTCCAAGACCCGACCGGACATAAAGACGTGTTGCAGGCACGAAACATACTACCAATAGAAATACATTGCATTTAAAATCGTTCTGTGACACGAAAAAAATGTGAAAATCGTGTTGGTGAACACGAATCAATAGATTAAATTAATTTCGTGACTATAACACGAAATGCCGTGAGACTGGGTTGGGTATTTGGAAGTTTTGGAAGATTCATAGCCAACCACACTGAAGATTATGGATTATCTAATATTTTTAAGCCTCAATTTGTCCCCTCCTCGAACCTGGCAGCCTCTCCGCTCTGACATCTCTCAATGAAAATGTGTAAAGGTCCTGAGTGTTCACTAGAACATTGATTCTAACCCAGAAAGTGTGTGTGTGTGTGTGTGTGTGTGTGTGTGTGTGTGTGTGTGTGTGTGTGTGTGTGTGTGTGTGTGTTCCTTTACAAACACACTGTGTGTCTCCAGCTTAGTTTGAGTGTTAATAATGGTTCTGACAGTTCATGCTTAAATTAACCGAGAATAGGAAATCCGAAGACACCCACCCTCACCTTCTTCATTTACAAAGTGAAATCAGCGGAAGAGCCACAACTCATGTGAACAACAGATAAACGGTCATTGTCCTCCAGAAGCTCATCTCCAATATAAAAGGGAAGAGGCTGCCTTTGGATAAAAGTGCCAGCCATATGGAATGAAATGCCTGTCACTGGAACTGTTTTTGTCTTACTCTTCACAGCTTCTTAACACCAACCATTTTAACTCCCCTTACTGCTGCTAAGACATTTACTGTTGTCGTATTACTAATTAACAGTACACGTGTGATTATACCTGGTCATTTGCTTTGCAGTAAAAACATTTTCAGTCAAGTCAAAGGTGCTTTGTTTCTTATTTCTTCACAAAAAAAAACTGTGGACAGAACATAAGTGATTCAAGTTCATTTACATATGAAAGGAAAATCATCTATACATGTTAGTCTTCCTCACAGGAGGCCCCAAGCATAAACAAAGGAGTACGAACTCCTCCACCACACTTCCCTTTTACAGTTCATTTTACAGTTAACGCCCACAACATTCCAATAATCCTATCTCAAACAAATAGCCTGGTTAAAATGAACCACAACGGGAAATGTACTCATGTATCTGAGAGCTGCCAGCTGGTGGTTCAAAAGAAGAGAGAAACGTAAGCTTCCCACGGTATCAGAGCCCGTTGTTAAATCTGTGTTCTCGTCGCCAACTCAATTAAAATAAGATTTGTCTCTGGAGTTTGCATGTGGCATTAGGAGGAATAATCGGGTGTATGGCTGCAGTCAGCGTTTTCCCAGGAGTTGCCCGTGTCTTGGCTGAGTAAACATAGACACTCCAAACATGGCTGACTGTTAACTGACTTCAGTGGTCTACCGTACTTTTTGTAAAATATTACTTAGACCAGTTTTAATTTGGGGTTATGACAATAATGGATTTATTTAGACTATGTCATTATTATTCATGTTTGATATAGACACAGGCTCAAATCCAGGATGTTCCACCATAAAGGGAACAGAAGCTTCGAACTGCTGCATCTGTCTCATTAACCAGTGTGATTACCATAAAGGATGTGTCAAGATATGTGAAAAATGTGTCCTCAAAACAGACACAAATGCAACACAAATGCTCTGGTTCAGAAGTCTTGGGTTTACATTTCCACATGTAAACCCATATAGAGACATCAAAAAATGCGAGCATTTCAAACACATGAAGCTTGAAAACTAACAGACATTCCTGACAAGCTACAATGCAGTTAAAGTAACATACACAGAATCATCACTTCATAAAACAGGGCTGAAACAGAAAGATCTGTTTGGTATTTTGAGCAAAACACTTTTTGAATACCATCTCCTGGGTTACTCCTTACAGGAAGACGCTGCTTTTTCTTTCGAGAAATTAGTGATTTCTGAATATGGAAAGTTGCTAGGACTAATGTAGGGCCAAAAGTGCACCAGTGAGATTTGTTTTGCCAGAGTGATTTAATGCTTTGAGATGCTTTATTAATGTGGGTCAAAGAAGTAGCGTGCAACATTTAGCCCAGCTATGCCATCACACAGTGAAATATGTTCAAAAGAAAGATTCACAGTATCTGTTGCCATCAGCAACCTAGAAAAAAACGGTCATCATCTTGAGGACGAGGTGACCCTGCAACACAGCGAAATAACGGACTGCTTCTGCAGAGTCAACAGAATGTGTCCAGCATCTGCCACACCGAGTACCCCCCCCCCCCCCCCCCCCCCCGGGCTGATGTAGCTGTTTAACAGGACATGATCACCAACCGTTCCTCACACTTTACAGAGGTGAAGTGTACAAGTGGAAGCTTTGATCTCTCACTCTCCACACCTCCCTACCACAGAGAAATGTTAGTCACGGGGAAATAAGAGGTCAACAATATAGATATAAAATAACGTAGAGTGGTGCAGGAATAAGTCCTTAAACCTAGAAATTAGTCAGCATTGTATCACTTCCTGTTCCCTTGTTTTAAAGTCAAGGTTTTTTTTGTAAATAGGGAGGCTGTGTGTTATGGCGCTTTTCCACTGCAGGACCTAGCACGGCTTAGTACGGTATGGTTAGGCCTTGGTAGGCCAGGCTCACTTTATGCTGCATTTCCATTACAGTTTAGGAACTGGGGTAGTAACTATAGTAACGCAGTGTAGCTTAAACCGTGCTACGTGCTGCAGTGGAAAAGCGCTGATCTTCAGATCAGGGGGGGGGCACTGGTTCCAACCCCACTGCAGTCAGCATGTCGTTGCGTCCTTGGGCAAGACAGCTCACCCCAAATTGCTCCTGTGGGGATTGCTCACAGTATTGACTGTATTTAAGTTGCTTTGGATAAAAGCGTCTAACCTGTGACATGTAATGTCATATAAATACCTGTTGTGGCGTTTAAGTCAGTTTCTAAAATATAATGCCATGTGTATATATAATATAATGTGTACGGATTTAGACAATTTAATGGTAGTATGGTGACCATTACTGTGCCTTATTAATTCTCATAGTTGTTGCTGCAATTTTTTTATTGTAACCATTTGTGACACATATTTGTTGCAATTCTTAACCATTTTTAACCATTTGGGCCAATTGGTTTGGAAAAAGGTCAGAAACCCCTCCAGAAGAAAAAACAAGACTCTGAGGAACCCAATAATAATCAATGCTGTAATTAGCATCAAGAACTTCTGACATTTGGAGGTTTTGCCAAATATTGCATTTTTTAGCACTTCTGTTCTAGTAACTGGTCAGAAACGTCCTCCCTACGAACGCCATGCATCCTCTAGTTTGTGGATGTACAATTTCACGAGACTGGGATTATCCTTGAAGCCAAAACAGCTCATTTTATACAGTGAGGTCACATCCACAAGCCTTTATATTGCTAATTTACACTAGATGGTTAAAATGTCGTTTTGCGTTGTATATAATAGAAAATTACATTTCTTTTTACACAGGTTCTAAAGCTCAATCTGCTTCCCACAAGGCAAGCAGAATAAGAACTGGCACAGACTCTCTCACACACAAAAAGATAAAGATAGATTCTGAGCATTTTCATGAAGACATTTAGAATCTATCATCTTTAATAAATAATATTACTAATTTTAGCAGCCATCTGAAGATTTAAACAGAATCTCCTTCCTCCAGTCCTGATCTGTGTGCGGCCCAGAAGGAAAGTATAGCAAGCCTTTCTCCTAGTGAGACGCATCATAAACAATGCATGGCACATACATGTCAGTGGAAGTGCTCTCTGATGCCCTTTCATTTTGAAAGCATGAAGGAAAGTGTTCCATCCCATCTCCTATAGCCAAAGATCTACAGCATTCTGACCTGCACTCAGGATTGAATTTATTATATGTAAATGGGTGAGATGGGGGCACATGCCATATTACACATGTGTGTTTCAGCATGTTAGTAGATCAGGGACACACTGAATAAAAAATGGCTCTTAGATTTTTGACAGAATCCAACTAGCATTACGACATCACCCATAAAGAAGCAGTCAGTCCATCAATGAAACCTGCTGATATTGTACTAGTACTTCTATTGACTATCACTTCTATTGCTTAGGATGAGGCACCGCCTTAAAAATTAAAGCCAGGGAACAATATTATCCTCTGTACAGTAAAGAAAAGGAAAAATTGTAGAATAACTCTGAAGACGAGCTCTGAAGATGTGTGCGGATAATTATCTTTCACCGACCTCTAGGGGAAGGTTGTTACAAAACAAAATACATTAATAAAAACTATAATAGTTGTTCAAAGAGCTTATGTTTCCCCTGTCGTATAAAAAACCAGTGCAAATCACGCGCCACACAACCATGTGGCACTTAACTCTATAAAAATGTCTTCCTCAGACCCTTTCAACTCAGGCTGATATTTATTTTGTATTCTGAGATTCAGAGATTGCCAATGCATTCTTACTCGTTTTCTCTTCAGATGGATTGTTCCTTTAACCTACATACAACTAAAGCCAGCAAAAAAATGCTTGATCAACACAACATCGACGACAAATGAAACCAGAACACTTCCAATACTATTATTGTCACAAAAAGCAGGTGGGTTCCAAAGCTGAAGACGGGAACTCAAACAGCTCATACCTGTCAGTCTTGAACTAGACAAGGCAAGGCAAGCAAAACTGAGCAGAACAGAACTTCCTGAAACATGACAAGAATGCAACGAAAACTGACCAAAATCCAGGACCTAAATCGAAGCAGAACTAATGAGGGGGTGAAGTGCAGGTGTAAAGGTCAGGTGGTTGCAGGGCTGATGGGGAACAGGTGGAACTAATAGGGCAAACAATCAAACAGGCGGGAAAATAAACAGGTTGGAGGTTAATTAGCACATTTGCTGCCATGGAATGGCACAGGACAACTTCAAGGAGAGAACATGTAATTGTTAGTGTTTCATGTTTAAATAATTATTACAACCACCGCCCTCTCGATCCTTCCCCAAGCCTCTGATTATGGACAGCTGTACACAACTTTGCCTCCTGGCGTGGTAGGACTGAAACTCTAGCAGACTAGTTCTTTCAGGAAACACCAACCCTGCCATACAGCCGTGCAAGTGATATTGAATTTGAAAACAAAAGGAAATGTAATTGTTTTGTAAGACACTCAGTTGTTCTCTATCAGCTGTAGCAGTGACAGAATATAAACACTCAAAGATATAATTTCAAAGACATTTTTATTTCCTGCAAATACTATTAGCACCTCTGAATTGATTTCTTAAAAACAGTCAAAGTTTCCTTGGATACACTTTAAACGGAATCACCTAAATGTGTTCCGGGCGAAACTAAAACAGGATAATGCAATGTAACAACAGTCAATAGTATCAAATAAAAACATATGGTTGTGCCAGTGTTGTATCCAAGTCACTCTCTAATCCCCACTTTTCGAGTCAGAGTCCAAGTCCGAGTCACCTAGGGAGAGTCGGAGTCGAGTCGGAGTCGAGTCGGAGTCCAAGTCCGAGTCACCTAGGGACAGTCGGAGTCGAGTCCAAGTCCGAGTCCAAGTCCGAGTCACCCAAGGAGTGTCCGAGTAGAGTCCGAGTCATCATTACCTGTGTTCAAGTCCGAGTCCGAATCACCCAAGAAGAGTCCAAGTCAAGTCCGAGTCACAAGTCTTCATGTATTAATCTTAGTGGATATATTTGTTGAAATGTAGCTGTAGCTCCTCTACATTGCTTTTATCCTGTCATCTTATACTCATTTGTCTATTCAACTGCTGTGAAGCAAGTTTGGCTACAATTCTTGTATAAAAGGTGCTATACAAATATAAAGCTTATTACTAATATTAATATTATTATTATTATTATTTATTAATAATTAGGGCTGTCAAGTTAACGCGTTAATAACATTTTTTAACGCCACTAATTATTTTAACGTGCGATTAACGCATGTGTATTTGTCCTCGGCCCGCCCCATAGTTTCAGAGCCCAAAGGCTTGACGTTGTTGTTGTTGTTGTTGTTGTTGTTAGTTGGATGGTGGGAGATTCTAGCGAGAGATATGGATACAAAAACATGTGTTTTAAACAGCAAGCCAAGCACACAGCTGATGCTGACAGCCCCGCTCCTGTCCCGCCAGGACAGAGTACATCTGACTCCAGACAAAACTTGCTCGAATCCGAGTCCAAGTCGGAGCGTCAATGTACAAGTCAAGTCCGAGTCATCTCGGCCGAAGAATTCACGTGTCCGAGTCAGAGTCATCGTGCGCGAGAATTCACGAGTCCGAGTTCGAGTCAATCAGCGTGCGAGTCCGAGTCGAGTCACGAGTCCCAAAAAATCGGCACTCGAGTCCGACTCGACTACTCCATCTCTGATGTCAATAAAGATTAAGCCCCAGGAAGCACATGGCTACTTAGCATGCAAAATGACGACATTCTGCATGTTAAGTAGCCATGTGCTTTCGTGTTATCAGCTGAATCTTTATTTATTGATTAGATCACATTACTCTGATGATAGTGTTCAAGACAGCCTACCTATATGTCTGAACTCCATCCTTAGAGTAATGTGTTGTGGAGCCTTCTCTTCAATCTTTTTTCCATTTAACGAGCATTCTGCGCCGCTCTTTCCCAATGTCTAAGCAGAATTTGTGAAAGCATAGAGCATGATGCGGGTGTGTCTCTGGACATCTCTAGACTGGAATAGCGGGGGCGCGCCCATTACGTGAACTCGCCAGGACGGAGTACATCTGACTCGAGACAAAACTTGCTCGAGTCCAAGTCGGAGCGCCAATGTAATCGAGTCCGAGTCATCGTGGGCGAAAAATTCACGAGTCCGAGTCCGAGTCATCGTGCGGGAGAATTCACGAGTCCGAGTTCGAGTCCGCGTCAATCAGTGCGCGAGTCCGAGTCGAGTCACGGGTCCAGAAAATCGGCACTCGAGTCCGAATCCAGGACTCGAGTACTCCATCTCTGGGTTGTACCCAGTTACAGTGTGGATCTTTGTCAGTCGATAGTGCCTGTCCTGTAGGGGTGTAACGGTTCACAAACATTTCGGTTCGGTACGTACCTCGGTTTTTAGGTCACGGTTCGGAACGTTTCGGTACAGCAGAAAAAATGATCACAAAACATAAACTATTTTTTGTGGGTTTTTAATTATTATTAAACTGTGAATAATGTATTCACTCAAGTAAATACAAAATATAATAAAATAAACATTAAGGTGCAGCATTTCGATGAACTGAAATAATCTGTATTTGAACTTTACTGTACTAGTACTCACAAAACATAAAATATTAGTTTTGGGTTTTTAATTATTATTAAACTGAATATTCACTCAAATAAATACAAAATATAATAAAATAAACATTAAGGTGCAGCATTTCGATAAACTGAAATAATCTGTATTTGAACTGTACTGTACTAAGCAGCCAGCTTGACATTAGGCTTGTCATTGTATTTTCATGTTTTTTTTAAGAAAGATTAACTTGTCCACGTTGCTTGCCGAAAGGGCAGATCTGCTGGCACTAACAATGTCTCCTGCTGTGGAGAACACCCTCTCTCTAGGGACAGAGGTAGTAGATACAGCCAGGTAGCGCTTTGCTAACATGGCAATATAAGGATATTTGGCGTTTGTAATAGCTTTGGCTCGGTCTGAACTTTTTGCGAGTGTTGGAGGTTTAAATGCTACTATGCTAGTGGGAGTTGGGTTTGCACTCCAGTTATTTTTCTTTTGGTACCGGTGATATTCACGTTCGGGTGATGCCTTTTCAAATTAGTGTGGAAGTTTGATGTATTGCCAGCCGCATAACCAATTTTAGTTGAACAATGCCGACAAACAGCTTTGGTTCGGTCCACCTGTCTTTGTCCGTCATCCTTGTACGTAACTGTGAAACCAAAATGTTCCCAAACCGGAGACTTCAATGATGCTGGAAGATTTTCGAGCTCAACTTTATCTGCGTTCGCCATTTCGACAGTTCCTCAAATTACTGACTAAATTTGAAAGCATCCCTGTGACCAGCTCTCATAGTATGCCTCTCGTCCAATGAAATGACTTGGTCGCTCTATGACACGTTGAACCCAATGTGAGCAAATGACACTGAATGCTGCGACGCAGCACCTGAGATTACTTCCAAAAAGTTGTTCACGTTCTCAATTTTTTACGTTTAACGTTATATTCGTTAGGTACACTTCGGTACACACGTGTACCGAACCGAAGGGCCCATACCAAATAATTTTGGTACAAATACGTATACCGTTACACCCAGGGGCAGACTGGCCATCGGGACGTTCGGGACAAATCCCGATGGGCCGGTACTGAAGTGGGCCGGTCGGACGATGTGGGCCGCTCGGATAAGTCACTAGCAACCCCCCCCCCCCCCCGTAGTAATTTACCGAGGTGGGCCGGCGGTACCGAAGTGGGCCGGTCGACAGTCCCGGGCTGATTTGTAGTCCCAGTCCGCCCCTGGTTACACCCCTACTGTCCTGTAAAAACTACCGCTATCTCCAGATCAGGAAATAAAGGACTGCATGCTGCAATATTTTAACTGATTTTAACTGTATGGTTCCCAAAGGACTATAACTTTAGTCCCTGGGGAACTGCATTCTTGGCGGAGGTCTAAGAGCAATCTGTAGTCCAGAACTTGCTTAAATTATTGATCTCCTGGTCCGCCATATAGCTCAGTTGATGACCCATATACTGGGGCTTGGTCCGACTATATGGGACCAGTAAATGGGACATAGCCCCAGTATCTTTGACCCTAATTATCCTGTCCTTAAACAAAGATAGGCTAATTAGGATTACAGTATCTGCTCTGGCCCTTGGTCAAATGTAGTTGATGAACCCTGGGTTAAGGAGGACATGGCTTCATTATTCCCTGCCATCATAAGAGTACAGAAATGCTCTCAGATTTCTTTTTAGCTGACAGAACAGATAATGTATGGCTACATTGATCAGTTGCTATATCATCCTGCGTCTGCACAAAAGGCACATCCATCCCCACTCCCCCCCCCCCTCTCATCGGCAGCTGCTGCATGACTTATTAATCCAACAGGGCATCTGGGTTCATCATTTAAAGAACACAATGGGCCGCGCTGTCCCCTCACTCCTAGTGTAATGGAATCTGAGGGACTTGCAGGGGATCATGGGAGGTATGGAGGTCTTCAGGGAGATGCATACTTAAAGAAAAACCCTCTGCAGATTTTAAAGCAACTGATATTTACACAAAATGTATCCAGAAAGCACAGATTTCTGATAGTGAACATTTGTAAAAGTTTAACTTTTAACCACACATTTTGTCCAGTTTCAGTAGACATGCTGAACTGATATTTAATGGTAACATTGTATGAAGCCCAGTCTTGCCTTTTGCTGTGCAGTCATTCAATAATATTTATTTCAGTCCTACAGTTGGCACACGACATTGGTCAAAGATGATACGTATAAAATCTTTTAACTACAGGTTGACACAACAAAATAGACAGCAAAGTAACATGGTGATGAACATGACAGCAAGAATACGAGTGTAGCGTAGTGTAGTGGGGGACACCTCCCACACATGGTGGGCACAATAGTGGAGAGCTAATAAAAAATGTTCTTGTATTTGCATGAGTTTCATTCGTAAAGTCGAACACCAGCTATCAAACTGGACTCTAGTGGACTCTAGAAATTACATTTTAAGCATCAGTTTCACGTACTACTTTAAAGCAGATGTGTGTCTCTGTAGTTGGCGTAAAGAAGTGGAATTATTTGCCGAATGCTTTAAAGGGCTGTAAGAATATTTTTATGTTTAAGAAAATGTATAAAGAAAGTGTAATTAGAAAGTATGAAGGTGACTTTTGATTGTGTTCGGGGTTTATGTGTCAGTATTTGTAAGCGATATATTGCTTTTATTTTATTTTGTAATGGTTATTTCATTTTTTGTTGTTGTTATTTTTTAGTAAGAAGGGGCAGGTAAAATAAGATGTTATCTATCTCACACAGGCTCCGCCCTACTGGACTCTATGGGTACTACTCTCATCAATGATACGCGAGCGTTCACACACTGAAGTTGCATAAAAGTAGCCGGCCAATCAGGGCGAGCCTACCTGAATGCGCACGCAGGCTCACAGTATATAAGGCAGCTACGCCTCCTGACTGTCATCCTTTTCTCTTCAGCCAGCGAGACAACGCCTGACAGAGAAAAATAAACATTTTGGAAAGAAAGAGCAAGTAAAAGAAGAAGCATCTTACCTTCATGGAGTCGCCACTTCAAGAGACCCGTGCCTGTCGTGGACGGCGTGGAGCCTTCACCGTCCTGCACTGCCTGCCGGGCGCTCCCACGGCTCAGACGCCAGCACCAGTGGGACCATTTCAAAACCCACTACATCTCACCGCGTGGCGATGACACTGATGACCAGGCTGAGGTCGAAGTGGTGGAGATGGGGGACCAGGATATGGCCGAGGCGACGCCATTTACGTTCGCCATCCCAGCGAGCGGATGGCTCCGTTTGCCGGGGAGGAAGATGACGAGGACTTCTCGTCGTCGGGCACTTCCGGTCCGGGGTCCATGGAAGTCCACCGCCCAGGTCTGTCCGCCAGGACTTCCCCCTGGTGATGACCATGGCGGCGGAGCGTGTAGGGCTACCGCTCCCCCCACCACTCCCGCCGAAGCCGGTGAGTCGTCTCCGCCAGGGGTTCTACGGCCCGGTCCGCCCGGCGCAGCCAGCCTTTGTTTCGCCCCCGTTGCCAGATATCTGGCAGTGTGTGGAGGCGTCGTGGCGACAGCCACTGAGGATGAAGGCTCCAGTGGCTGGTATGGTGGGTATCCTCAGGGTGCAGGGCCGCACGGACACAGCGTGTCCCGGCGTGCCCCCCCTTGATGAGAGCCTGGCAGCCCATCTGCTCCCACAGGCAGCAGGATCGGCGGAGGGTAAAAAGCCTCTTCCCCCGCTGCCTCGTGACCGAGAGACGCTGGAATATTTTGATAAAATATTCTGGCTCGGAGCACAGATGGCTGCAGCGGCGAATAATCTAGGTGTGTTGGGCGTCTCACTGATTACTCCTCCGAGTGATTATTTGGACCGCAGCATCGGGCAGATGAATAATCTCATCCATGGTGTGGCCGCCGCAGCTGGCCGTGTAATGTCCCTGGCCTCCCGGAAGTGACGGGCTGTGGGAGGAAGCGTCCCGGCGGCGAGAGCTGTGTGCTTCAGCCACTTCGCGACCATGGCATGAGGGTTTTCTTTTATCTGGACGACCTCATAGTCATGGCCAGGTCGAGGGAATGGGCAATGTCCCACACAGCCCAATTTATCCTACACCTAACCAAGTTGGGGTTTGCGGTCAATTGGAAGAAGAGCAGTCCCATACCTCACCAGCAGTTGGAGTATCTGGGGATTTTGCTCGATGCAGGCAGACTACGTGCCACCCTGTCAGAGAGCAGACAGGCATCCCTGCTTCAGGCAGTTTGCAGACTGTGACGGGGGGCAACGGTGACAGCCGCAACCATCATGCAGACTCTGGGTCTCATGGCGGCTGCTCACCTCGTGGTACCGCTGGGGTTACTGCACATGCGTCGCCTGCAGAGGTGGTTTGCCGGCCTTCGTTTAGATCCCAAGAGGCACAAACGACGTCTGGTGACCATCCCCCCCTCAGTGGAGGGCAACCTCCGATACTGGGGGTCCCCAAAGCATCTGCTGAGGGGAACTCCACTGGGGCGGGTGACCTCTTACGTCACGGTATTCACAGATCCATCCGTGACAGGATGGGGGGGGACCTGCCTAAAGAGAGCTATAGGTGGTGGCTGGCCTCTGACAGAAACTCGGCACATCAACCTCCTAGAGCTACGGGCAGTAGTACTGGTCCTACAGCACTTCAAACCCTTACTACAGGGCAGACATGTGCTGGTGAGGAGCGACAACCGCACCACAGTGGCTTACATCAACAGGCAGGGCGGAGTCCGCTCCGCCGCCTTGTTGGGCACAGCGGAGAACCTGTGGTTGTGGGCCTCAGAGAATGTGTTATCTCTGAAGGCCCTCCACATCCCGGGGCTGGTGAAGCAGATCTGGGCCCAGTTCGGGAAAGCGGAGGTGGACCTGTTCGCCAACCGGCGCAACAACCACTGTACCCTATGGTTTTCCCTGGCTCGGCAGGACAATCCACCCTTGGGGGTGGACGCGTTTGCACATGAGCCATGGCCAAGAAAGCTGCTCTACGCCTTTCCACCGCTGCGTCTCATTCTCCCCCTCCTGGAGAGGGTGAGACGGGAGCTGTTGTCAGTCATCCTGGTAGCCCCAGGTCGCCGCTTGGCGCCATGGTACGCAGAAGTGACACAAATGATGGTGGGCCAGCCCTGGACGGTTCCTCAGTTCTGGGGGGGGGGTTGTCTCAGGAAGCAGGTGCAATAGGGGCGTTACCCACTCTGGGCCAACCTCTAAAGGCTTGGCTCCTGCCTTACATTGAAGATTATAACTCCCTACACTGCTATTACACAAGGCACATATATTCACATAACTGGTACGCAGGTACGCATGCGCGGCACAAATCTGAATTGCGTAACGTCACTTGTGTCACTACGCGCCTTTGCGTACCTCAAAACATCAAAACAAAACACATATTTCGTCTACACGTGTTTCTTGTCAACACTCAATGGAGTAAACGACTAGGCATGTCAAAAAACCCAAAGACATTAAGCAGCTACGTTGCCGTTTCGCTCCCTGCAAAAAATCTTTCTATGACTGATTGAACTGGAGCTGGGTGAGCCGCGCAGGACATAACCGACGGACCTGTGAAGCTTTCCAGGAGGCAGAGGCTTAGATCACTGGACGACAGAGTTGGTCGCCGTGTGCACAGACAGGGTTAACGTCGGTATAAACAACAGAATTGTGCCAAAAGTCCGCCAACTGGCTGCGGTGGGAGACTCCCCTGTGCACATTCTGTGCCCCGCGCACACACTGGAGAACTGCGCAAAATCATCTGATCACAACGTTCACGCTCTGTGGTCAAGCTGCTGCAGTTTTATTTACACCAAAGTGGAGTGAAACACACAGCTGCAAACTTACTCAGGGTGTTATGGAAGAGTTTGAAATCAGACAGAGGTGGAAGAAGTACTCAGATCTTGTGTAGGAATACTCTGTTACAGTAAAAGTCCTGCATTCAAAATGTTACTCAAGTAAAATTAGAAAAGTATTATCAAAATATAGTGAAAGTAGAGACAGTAAAAGTAGTCATTGTGCAGATTGGTCCATTTCAGAATAATATATATGATATGTTTTATAATGATTGATCATGAAAGTGTTCTCAAAGCTGGTAAAGGAGCAGCTAGTTTGAATGACTTTGTTTACTGCAGGGTAGCTTGTGAATTTACTCCAGGTGGAACTAAAGTCTGATTTAACACTTGATTAGATTTCACATCATTCATCCACATCTGTAAAGTAACTAAAGGTATTAAATACATGTAGTGGAGTAAAAGTAGAAGTACAAAGTAGCATAAAATAGAAATACTCAAGTCAACTACAAGTATCTCAAAATTGTACTTGAGTAAATAAGTGTGCTTTGTTACTTCCCACATTTGAAATCAGATATGACTTCAAGTCATGTGATCATTTCTTAGTATTTGATCCTTCAACTTGGCCTCAGGAAATGCAAGGACTTCACAGTTTTGGCAACAAGTTTTGGAGAAAGCAAATCGGAGGCTTAAAAAGAGACAGGGAGGTGCATCTTCATCATCTTCATCATCTAGCATGCAAGAAGTGTAAATTGAGGACAGTGAAGGAGACACTGAGGAGGACCACGCTTCGTGTGGGGTGAGTACCAAACGCTGTCTCTTGGTACTCATCTGAGTAACTCACTAAAAAAGTTATGTGCACCCCTGCATATATTTATGGTTTTACAACATTTAAGAAGTCTGTTTACAATTTATTTGGCTTTTAGGAAAGAAAAGCATTTGTATTTTTCTAAAAAGGTGCTAATATCTTTCAGTGCATCAGTAATTTGTATGTTTTGTTCAAGAGTATTTGTTTCATAACTTAGTTAAATGATGCTGTCGGCCTCATTGTGCTGCCAGATGTGTCGGGGGAGGAAGCAGCACTCAGTGTGATGAGGTGTGTGTGGAAGGCCTCAGCTGGACCCTCCCTACTCTCTCTATTCAAAGCGTGATTCTGCAGTCCCTGTTGGGTTGTCTCACTCGTCTCACTGATGCATGCACTCACTCAGAGTGTCACTGACAGTTAATATCAAACAAGGACAGATGTCACTTCAAATACACATGGGACTCTGAATACTACTACTGGAAATTAATACAGGAGTCATAAATTGTAGTATATAACTGTAGGTGCTATTGGAGTTTTAACCTTGGAGAATATAATGCGCTTATGTTTGTCTTCACTGTGATTCAGCATGACTTAAGGTCAGAAACTTTCTGGAAGAAAATCAGTATCAATTTTGTATCCGTGTGTAGTTGGAACACTGTCTTATTCAATGTGTCCTGTTTGCTAGAGCCATTTAGGAATCAAAGCATTAAAAAACACAACTAATACATACAAAATAAATATTGTGTCAAGATTCTGGCTTTTGTTGACCTGATCAAAGTTTTTTATGTAATTTGCACATAAGCTACAGTGTAGAAATGGCAATGAAAATCTTGTTTCCCATTTTATTCTAAAATTATACTAGGGTGTCATGTCCAACCTGGTCTCACCAGAATGCGTGACTCCACCACGACTCCTTAACACCGCAGTGCGTGGTGGAGTCACGCACTCTGCTACATTTACGTGTCGGCAACCCCAATGTAAAGTGAATGAGGCTCCTTTGTCGTGGTGCACACACGGATTTCTACAACGTCCAGCAGTGAGCTTTTATTCTATAAAACGTTTTTTAAATCTACTTTATAGCTTGTAGTAACTCACGGGAGGCTTCTTTTATTTTATTTGTATTCATAATCATTTTTATTTTTCGTCAGAATGTATTATGGTGCATTATTTACCAATTTTTGTTCTCAAAAAACAGTGCATTGTGTGTAATACAACTGTGATTTTTATTAAATTAGTTAGTTTTTAAGGAAGGCCAGAGCTTCAGCTGTGTCAAATAGATTGTTCCCTTTAGTTAACGTTATTTAAAAGATAATTATATTCCTATTTGATCATGTCCCCTTTATTGTATTACGGAGGCAGAGAGCAATGTGAGCGTCCATTCCCATTGGATAACGGAGGATTTTACACCCGGAAGTAAGTATTCTCCTTACTGTCGATTGATTTTACAGTGATATCTGCACTACTCATCAACTCAAAAACACCAGATTATCCTTGTTAATTACACAACATTGATTGGTTTAAATTGTGTACAATGCTTTTGTATTTTCCCCTTTCGATTCGGAGAAACAAATATTTTTTCGGAGTGTTTGGATGGCAGAAGACACTACACTACCCAGAATCCTCAGCTATGGGACTACACCATGTGCTTAGAACGCCCCCCCCCCCCCCCCCCCCTCCCCCCTTAGGTCACAGGCTCCTCCAACAGTGCAACCCAATAAAACAGATACACAGACAAAATAGTGCAAGTAAATACAAAAAGAAAAATAGTAAAATAGTAAAAAGTGAAATAGTGCAATAAGAGTCTCTATACAAGTGATTGGAATATGATATATTAGACAAATAATTTCTAAGTAGCAGCCAGATTGGTAGTGGGTGCTTGAGAAGACTAAATATTTATCTGCAGATCCCTATAAGGTATATTCATTACTCGTTATTCTCTACTAATAGTTAATTAAAAACTGTATATAATTACTATTTTGCACATCCCTTTCAAGATTTCAAGATTTTCTAAGGTTTGTTGACATATCATATACATAACTACGGTGTAGTTATGCAATGAATGAAAAACTTGGGTCACAGGTTCCTCAACAGTGCATTACAAGACATCTATCGATATCTGTGTACCTCCACCATTAAACATATTCTGCACATTTCTTATACTATCTACATACGTCTTATAAGAGTATAATTAATATGTATAATATCAGTTAAAATAAGTGCTTCAACATAGTTAACATTGCAGGAAAGTTGATTGTCAAGTTCCAAAACAAACCATGCAATATATTAGACGTTAAGTACTTTGTCAGGCTTAATATCTGTAGATACCCCCAAAGCTTTTTTCTTATTTAAAAGAAGACCTTAACCTAAAGTATTCTTTAATGTTTAAATAAAGCCTTATTAGTTTGTCTGTTTTGCACATCCTCCTATCAGGCACTAAACTGTTTTATTATAGAGATCACTTACAGTATCTTCTTGATATTTTCTATTCTATATTTATATCATTGACCTTCCACTTTCCCACTATATTAAGAGTATGTACTCTTAATATTTAAATGTTTTCATCAAATATAACACATTCAAAAGTGCTTTACAAAAATGAAAGACATTAAGAAAAAGGCATTTTAAAACAGTCATTAAAAAGCAACACAATCTACCTGCATTGCAATTACTCTAAACGTGTAATAACGTGCTTTAACCAGTAGGAGGTGCGGGTTAAAAAGCTGTCAAGTTTACAGTGTTAATAAAATAAAATATAGTGCTGTTTCTGGTTTAGTTTACGACGGATATATTCTGTTATTGTTTTGATATTTGTAACACAAAAGCGATGTAAAAAACCCACAGCAACACAGAAAAGATGGTCTTAACATGACCCAGCGGTCTAGTAGTTAATAAAAAACAATAATATCAAAACAAAATATTACTACTAACTTTATTGTGAAATTAAAACAGAACGGTAAAAGAATAGTTTCCGGTCTATTCTGAGGCCCGATCTCTGTAGATAAATAAAGAACTACGACAGATGTGTAATATTTAATGCAGCCGAACCATTTATTACAATGCATTCATGTGATGACTTTCAAAGAGTAAAGCAAGCACTGCTGAATAAAGTATGATTTTATCTTTTACGAAACGTTTTTTTTTCTCATATGGAATGCAGTTGGAGGTCAACCAATCACAGAGCTTGAGGCAAAGCGGAACAATAGCTGAGGATTCTGGGTAGTGTAGTGTCTTCGGCCATCCTAAACTCTGAACAAATATGTGTTTCTCCGAATCGAAGGGGAAAATTACAAAAGCATTGTACACAATTTAAACCAATCAATGTTGTGTAATTAACAAGGATAATCTGGTGTTTTTGAGTTGATGAGTAGTGCAGATATCACTGTAAAATCAATCGACAGTAAGGAGAATACTTACTTCCGGGTGTAAAATCCTCCGTTATCCAATGGGAATGGACGCTCACATTGCTCTTTGCCTCCGTAATACAATAAAGGGGACATGATCAAATAGGAATATAATTATCTAATAACTAATTTAATCAAAATCACAGTTGTATTACACACAATGCACTGTTTTTTGAGAACAAAAATTCGTAACTAATGCACCATAATACATTCTGACGAAAAATAAAAATTATTATGAATACAAATAAAATAAAAGAAGCCTCCTGTGAGTTACTACAAGCTATAAAGTAGATTTTAAAAACGTTTTATAGAATAAAAGCTCACTGCTGGACGTTGTAGAAATGCGTGTGTGCACCACGACAAAGGAGCCTCATTCACTTTACATTGGGGTTGTTGCAATGTAGCAAAGTTCGTGACTCCACCACGCACTGCGGTGTTAAGGAGTCGTGGTGGAGTCACGCATTCTGGTGAGACCAGGTTGGTCATGTCTGACATTACTTCCGCTCATTGTGTTCTCCTACCATTTTAATGATCTGTTTGCTAGGAAACTGATTAGTTTGTATATAATTACAGGATTGCAATTAAATTGTTTGTATTGCACAGGAGTGGGAGATAGCAGACCAGGTCATCACTGTGGAACATATAGTGCTATATGAATACTACCACACAAGCATTTGCCCTGCAAGTATATGTCCTGTGTAGCACACATTATACAGAGGGGAATTACAGTATGAATACTTCTGAACAAGCATCTTCCTTTATTATCTCCTTTAGCTAAGGACACACTGGGCCATCCTTTATAAAAGGAAAGGAGATTGCAATAAATACAGACACAAACAAATGAATAAATAATACAAACACATTCTGTCTGCAGAGAATGTCCCTTCTGAGCAGGACACAGAATAACTACAGAGGGCAGGGTGTTGATCATGCCGGTGTTTGAGAAACAGGTAACAGACTGATGCTGCTCTAGCAGTGATGTGTATTCTTCATAGTAATAGAACATCAGACGTGTGCAGATACAACCTCCATTAATAAGTTCATCAACATCAGAAACTGAGGCGCGTTCAATTGTTCAGAAGAAAGGGCGTCTAATTCTTCCAAAAAACACATTTCCTATTTTCCTCTTGTAGCATGGTTCCTCTTACTGTATCTTTGGTGGGAGGGACTAGGATGCAAGAAAGAAAAGAAAAGCGGGGGGGGGGGGGGATTGGGGTTGAATTGGGTAAAATACATGATGTTGAATGCTTCTTTTCTTACCATTTCTCAATAAATGTTGATTTAATAAAACAAGAATTTTTGTTTGGTGGGTATGACTTGGAACATTCACGGAAAAAGGTAAAAGAGAAGTGTATGATAAAAATATGAAAATGTTCTGGTATGTACGGTATTTCAGAAAATGTGGTGTTTCCTGAAATCCTGTAGCGTTTTCTGAAATGCTGTGGTGTTTCCTGAAATCCTGTAGCGTTTTCTGAAATGCTGTGGTGTTTCCTGAAATCCTGTAGCATTTTCTGAAATGCTGTAGCGTTTTCTGAAATGCTGTGGTGTTTCCTGAAATGCTGTAGCGTTTTCTGAAATGCTGTGGTGTTTCCTGAAATGCTGTAGCGTTTTCTGAAATGCTGTGGTGTTTCCTGAAATGCTGTAGCGTTTTCTGAAATGCTGTAGCGTTTTCTGAAATGCTGTGGTGTTTCCTGAAATGCTGTAGCGTTTTCTGAAATGCTGCGGTGTTTTCTGAAATGCTGTGGTGTTTCCTGAAATGCTGCAGCGTTTTCTGAAATGCTGTGGTGTTTCCTGAAATGCTGTAGCGTTTTCTGAAATGCTGTGGTGTTTCCTGAAATGCTGTAGCGTTTTCTGAAATGCTGTAGCGTTTTCTGAAATGCTGTGGTGTTTCCTGAAATGCTGTAGCGTTTTCTGAAATGCTGTGGTGTTTTCTGAAATGCTGTGGTGTTTCCTGAAATGCTGCAGCGTTTTCTGAAATGCTGTTTTGACTTGCACTTCAGGGCCACCGTAGGTATGAGGCCCTGGGAGGAACATTGAAAACACACAGATTTGTATTTTTACAAGAAGCCAGAGTTGTAGTCAAGACGAACAGGGTCAGACAACACAGTCTCACTCCCTGAACGTCCAGGATTCCGGGGTTTGTCGAGCAAAGCACATGGTGTAGTCCCAAACGATAGCTGAGGATTCTGGGTAGTGTAGTGTCTTCTGCCATCCTAAACTCCGAAAAAATATTTGTTTCTCCGAATCAAAGGGGGAAAATACAAAAGCATTGTACACAATTTAAACCAATCAATGTTGCGTAATTAACAAGGATAATCTGGTGTTTTTGAGTTGATGAGTAGTGCAGATATCACTGTCAAATCAATCGACATTAAGGAGAATACTTACTTCCGGGTGTAAAATCCTCCGTTATCCAATGGGAATGGACGCTCACATTGCCTTTAACTGCCGCCGACATGGACCGATGCCGTGCTTCCCTAAGCGTCAAATACCGCCGCCGATGAGAATACATTGCAATCAGTTGAAAGCTCTTTGCATCCGTTTATGAAGCTGAAGGAGACTCGGCGCGTCACAACTGCACGCCATAGGACCCTGACCAAGCGTCGCTCCTGGACGTTTAGGGGTCAGAAGTGCAGATTGAAAAATTCCCTCATATCATATCATCCTATTTTTTAACAGTAAACACAATTTGGGTAAGAGAATACACATAGAGTCCAGAAATGTCCAGCTACACATATCAACAGAGAACACTGAGGAAGCAGGATGTATGATGAAGAACATGGCACCATGTTATCTTGTGTTGATTGAGATGCATTCAAAGACATGCTGCTGGGAGTGAAATAAGGTCATATATTTCCTGTGCTGAATATGTCAGAGCAGTGTGAGTTACGAGGCGAGGATACAGCGTGCGTGCCTGTCCTGCACTAAACATGGATTACTTCTTGTCACGTTCATTCTCCATTCCTCATCACAGCAGCTCGGTTTCCATGGAAGCAGACGAGACGGCCACAATGGCCATGAATAGCATACGAGTGTGCAGAGCATCATGGTCAGAGCCCGCTCACATGCACTATGAGAGGAGCTGTTATGACTCACAGCAGGAGCAGAGATGAATCATGGCCAGTGACGCAAGGTAAAACGGTAAGAAGTCAGAATATCTGCTGGGAGGAATCGATCCACTTGACGAGCAAGGGTTCCTGGGTCCAGTGTTTTGGGTTTAACTTTAAGTAATTGAGTAGGATATGATGACTCATATGTTGTGTTTAATTACTTGAAGAACTGGCCTTAAAAATGTTGTATAACCATGCTAATTCATTGTTTAAAAGTTGATTGGTCAAGGGGGAGGGGATTAACGTGTATAGGCTTTTGTCTTCCACTGTTTCCAATCTATTTTTGCAACTCAAGCCATCCTGTTATTTTTTTGTAAGATATTTGACCCACAGTTTGTTTGCAATTAAGGGCATCTGTCTCTCTGCTGATACAAAAGTGGAGTGAAATCTAAACCTCATGTTTTTTCGTTGAATAAATCTGGTCTAATTACCTGTTGAGTGTTGTTCGTTTGGGCTGTTGTGAAATCTTTAAATCAAACCCTGGTGAGCACCAAACAACCCAATGGCCTGTATGCAGGAGTAGGGAGATGTGTGTGTTGGTGTGTGTGTTAGGGTACATTCAAGGAACAGAAGGCCCATGGTTTGAAGAGTTGAGAGTTCTGAGTTAGGAAAGAACAGCATGGCGCTAGGCAGGGGAAGGTGACTAGCTAGAAGAGTTGATGAGGTGCTAGAAAACAGAAAATCAATGCAACAATGGGAGGGGCAAGTTTCAAAATAGAAAGAGATGTCAAAACATTGCGAGTGTTAGGGGAAGATGAAACAGCAGGTCTGGGACTGTTTAAAAAGGAGCAAGCAGGTTCAGATCTTTGGTCTGGTTGTCCAGACACAACATCAAACTCTGCTAATCAACTGCACTGAAGATTAAGATGTTGTTGACCACACCCCGTCAAGTAATGTTCAAGCTATTTCCTATCTATTAGTATATTCAATGATTAATAAGATACATCATGTCGATGCTCCTGGATACATCGTCATGTAACCAGATGCCATTGGGTGTCTCTGGTCCTTGACATCAGACCCCTAGCTCAGGCATTAGCCGCGTTCACACCAAGTACTTTCCTGTACTTAGTTCCGGCACTAAGAGCCCCGGCGCTTTTAACCCCAGGGCACTTAGTACAGATCGCGTTCACACCGGAGTACTTTTCCCTGAGGGAAGATTACGCAAATGAGCCGCTGACGTCACTTCTTCTTCTTCTGCTTTGGCTTTACTGGCAGGCCACAAACCACTTCACGGCGAGTACAGTAGGTGGCGGTATGCACCTTAAAGTTGTTTGCAATCCGCTGCAAAACAAGAGAAGAAGAAGAAAAACTTCCCGCGTATACTGCGACGCCCACCCACTCGCTGTACATTAGGCGTCTGTTGTTTACCTTCCGACCTCAGACATGATGGAGATGGAGTCGACTGAAGTTGTGCTGTTTGTGCTCATGTTATACAGCTTTGTAACTGAGTTAATGCAGCCTGAGCAACTTGCGTACAATAACAAAACAAGCCGAGCACGAGTGGTGGTGGAGAACGCTTTTGGCAGACTGAAGGGCAGGTGGCGATGCTTGATGAAAAGAAACGACTACAAGATCACATTCCAGGTGGCAGCATGTTGCATATTACATAACCTTTGTGAAAGTAATGAGTACAGGGACGAATGGACTGCCTTACCGGCGACCCAGCTTTATGAGGCATCTGAACAGCGTGTAAATTGTAAACATTTTGACAATAAAGCTGATCTTTTGTACAGTGCTTTTGTTTCTCTTTTATTTTCCAGTCAAGACAGGCAACATTACAATAGTGTACAGTGTGGCAATATAATAACAATAAACTGTGCCGGGTGTGTTGTATGCACAGTAAATAGGCTCAGCAGCAAACCCACCGTTATTATTTATCTTCCTGAGACCCACTGCATCCGTCTGCCATAAACACTATGGAAACATACATGTTAGTTTCGGCCCATAGTGGACTCCATTTTGTGTTGTGTAAAATGGGGGGGGGGGAATTAAAAGTTTGCAAATCCCCATGTCCTCCTCAGAGGACAATCATAAAAACATTTAGTTTTAGGTCAAATAATATTTAAAATTATATAAATTATCATATTTGTGTATGTGCCCCTGCCATTCCTCCACAAGGTTGCAACATTGATGATAAATAAATGACAAATAAAGCTTTGCCAGTTTATAACCGATGAAACATGATGGTATCAGAATAATCACTTACATGTGATGTATAGGATGCTACACAGGTCACTAAAGATAAAGTGTCAGGAGAAATAAGCAAGATACTGTTTAACAGTAAATAGAAGTTCACATTTTCAATGTAAATAAAATAGAAGTTGTACATGTAAATTAACATTATCAATATAAAATAAAGTGTCAGTTGTATCAAGACTATATAATAACAGTAATAACAATAACATAAAATGAACTGGTGAGCATCTTGTCCTCCGTTTCCTGGGCCTTGGTGAACAGCACCATCTGATCCCCGTGGAGCGACTCATTCACCACGGCACGCCGGTCCTCCAACGCCTGGGCGGTGTCAAAGAAATTCGCATCCCGTGTCCGCTTTCCTAAGAGGGGAAAATAAGCAAGATACAAGATCTGTTTAGTCGCCATGTAGTTTTACAACATACTAGGAATGTTTTTTTGGTATTTTCACAAATAGAATTAAGGTTTCACAAATCTGAAACTGTGTTATAAAGAATCTTTTGACTCTCTGGGATAATCCAGTCCAGATTTGATGAGTCTAGGTATAGTGGTTTTAGATCAGGACCTGGTCTAATGTGGTCTACATGTAAAAAAAGCACTGAAATCTCCCTTTTTTGTATTTTCACAAATAGAATTAAGGTTTCACAAATCTGAAACTGTGTTATAAAGAATGTTTAGACCCTCTGGGATAATCCAGTCCAGATTTGATGAGTCTAGGTATAGTGGTTTTAGATCAGGACCTGGTCTAATGTGGCCAGGATGCGAAAAAGCACTAAAATCTCTCTTTTTTGTATTTTCACAAATAGAATTAAAGGTTTCACAAATCTGAAACTGTGTTATAAAGAATGTTTAGCCTCTCTGGGATAATCCAGTCCAAATAAATCGGCTATGCAGCGATTTAAGAGGTTCAAACACGGAGGATTGTTCCTTTTTGAAGAGTGCTTCATGTATGCTTGAACTTTGTTTAATGTTGTTGAGGCAAGTTTTCTTACCGGAAGTCATGTGACCTCTAGCCCGGATGTTTACAATGTTTGTGAGAGAGTAAAAAGGCGCGAACGTAAATGCCGGTCTAGGCGAATACGTTTTCACGCTGTTTCATAATTGTACCAAGAAGGAAATAAACATGATTGTGAACATCAGTTCGATGCGTAACGTTCTTTCAAGACAAAGTTACAGTGTGTGTACCTTTGCGTTTGGTTGCTGGTAAGGAGGACGACCAAGCGCTGTGATCTAGAATGCAAAGCTCGCTTGTTTCCAATCCCGAGAGTTGTCCATCCTCGCCTGAAACAGACGATTAGTGCCATGAGTTAGTGAAGCAAATTACAGAAACACTGCACAGTTATTCACAAGTCAAAACGTTTTCATAGCGGCCGAGAATATCTAGCTAGCTAGATGTAGCTAGCTCGGGGCCGGTGTTAGCCTATTCAGCCTAGCATGGCTAGCTTGATCTACTGAGCAAATAAAAGTACATCTGAGACCATTATTGTGCAGATTAAAACCCCAGTGCATGTAGTTGATTTTACCTTCGTCGTGGTCGTCATCGTTGGCCACTGAATCCGCCGTTTGTAGTCCTGCCTGAGTTTCTTTATTTTTAGCCGGTGGGGCTGTGCACGATTCCCAGGTCGAGTGAAAGCTACTGAATTTCCTGGGTCGCGTCCTCGGCGTAGATCTCCAGAAGCGCCGACACCTCCTCATCATTTCTTGATGCTTGCCATAACTGCTTTCAAAAACAAAAAACAAACCCAACGCTCCGTCGGTGCGTTGGGTTTTTGTAGCGAGGAAAACAATGGCGTCTCCACACAACATTTTCACAGTTGTACGGGCGTGGTTTGCAATTCACCCAGCCAATCAGCACTGGGGCACTTTTCACCCACAGGAAAGTACGATCTCTGAGCAGGCTCTAAAAATGGGGGTAAAAGTTCCCGAGATGAAGTACGATTTTTGGTGTGAACGCGACATAAGGGGTACTAACGGAACTAAACGCGAAAAGTACGGTGAAAAGTACTCCGGTGTGAACGCGGCTATTAAGGCAGCATTCCCCCCTCCCCTTGGACCTCCTCTCAAGATCCAGAACCTTTTCAAGACTTTCTTTGCTGCCTCTCAAATGTTCTTGATGGCTTTTTTCCTCTTCACTCCAGTGACGACCAGAGCACTAAAGGCTTTGTAGAGAGGTTGTCCACACACACTGTGTCTCCTTGGCCAAGCTTTTCAATTAACCTTCAGTATTGTAAGACGTCAGTTCCAGCTTCCAGCAGCCTCTTTGTGTTATTGCTCTGGAAAGAATTTCCATCACACCGTCTCTTAGTAATCTTCAGACCCAATGAAACATGCTTGAATTAGTGTGATGCAGACACAACAAGACAAAAGATATACATGGAATATTGGTAAGATAGAGATGCCGTCACAATACAAATGCACCATCTTACCTAAGGCTATTCAGTAACCAATCCTGCTTCAGGTGAGAATCTGTTTTCCCTCTAAGGCCGACGACATTGTACTCTCTTCAAGGCTAGTACACAATTTACTAGGACGCGTAACAGCTCATTTCCTCCCTGTTCCGACCACCCACAGCTGTCCTTCAGTGCCACTCTCTTACACAAACACACTCTAAAGCTTTTGGCAAGCTGATTTAGCTTTTATTCATTTCTGGAGGATATCAAAAAATCAATTCTTACTACTAAGAATGCAAATTCTTGATATCAAAAATTCAATTCTTACAAGTAATAATGTTTATTTCTGATATCAAACATTAATTTTAACTAGTTAGAATGCGAATTCTTGATATCAGAAATTCAATTGTAACTGTAATGTGTATTGTTGATATCAGAAATGTCATTTTAACTAGTGAGATTTGCATCGTTTTTCTCATTCATATCAATGGGAGTCTGATATCAGTAATTCAATTGTTGATATCAGAAATACAATTTGAACTAGTTCAAAATCCTTTTTTTGATATCAGGAATTCAATTTCAACTAGTCAAAATGCCAATTGTTATATCAGAAATACAATTTGAACGAGTTCAAAATCCTTTCGACTAGTTGAAATTGAATTCTTGATATCAGAAATTTGTATTTTTACTAGTTCAAATGTAATTGTAATTAAAACTGCGGTTACAGAAGTGCGCGCAGTGATGAGCGGGCCCTCGCGTCCGTGCGCCTGTCGGGGAGGGCGGCCGGTCGTCCCGGCGTCAAGCAGACGCGCCAAAAAACATTCTTTCGTCCATCCGTTCTTGAGTTATAAATAGGTGGTGTTTTTGGCGCCCCCTATAGTCCAAAATGAAAATGCTTTGGTGTACCTATTCCCCAAGACAGACTGAAACTATTCACCAAAGTCTGTGGTGAATGGATACATTGTTGATGAGTTATGAGCATTTCTTTCTAAGCCCCGCCTTTTTGCGAGTACGTTTTGATTCATGGCGGCAATATTTATCGTCTGAACATGCTCATTTTCTACGGTAATGTGTCTGACCCTTCACCGATGCTGTATACGAAGTTTAGTGTTGAAAAACTAAAAATTGAAATTTAAGTGAATATTTAACTGTTTTGAACATTATGCTAATTACAACAACAAAAAGGTAGGCGGAGCTTAGGGTTCCAAGAGGATTATTTGTCCACCCGGATATGTGTGCAACATTTCAGGTCATTCGGAGTTACGGTGCGACTATGTAATCTTTTTCAAAATGATTTACATATAGGTGGCGCGAGCGAGCATGTTGGACAATTTGAACCCATTGACTCCATGTGTTGCATGGAGTCAATTTTTACCGGTCCTGGCGTCCGTGCAAAATTATACAACTTTTGGAGCGTCCTAAAGGCCTCAAAAGCAGGAAAGATGGCGAATAATAATAAGAATTCCTACAATAACAATAGATTCCTCGCACTTTGTGCTAGGACGCCGTTGGGTCCTAGCACTCCGTGCTCGGGTCCTAACTAGTAACAAATTAATTACTGATATCAGCAATTGGCATTTGAACTAGTTCAAATTCCAACTCCCATTGAAATTAATGAGAAAAACGATGCAAATCTCACTAGTTAAAATCGCATTTCTGATATCAGAAATACACATAACAACTAGTTGCAATTGAATTTGTGATATCAAGAATTTGCATTCTAACTAGTTAAAATTCTATTTTTGATATCAGAAATAAACATTATTACGAGTAAGAATTGCATTTTTGATATCAAGAACTCGCATTCTTACTAGTAAGAGATATTTTTTGATATCCTCCAGAAATGAATAAAAGCCTTTTTATGATCAGCAGTACAATACTCTGCTCTGGCTCTGCTGTTGTTCCTATGGAAGGATTAGGTGCAACGCACTAAATTGTCACCAAGCTGAAGTTTAAAATGATATCAACTATTACCTCAACTGCTGCTGACCTTTCAACGTGTAATCAGATACCAGCTGCATGAAGCGGCTAAAGCTATCAGGGGGGGCAACAATAGATGAGAGCAACATTTCAGGATACTTTCCCTCTATGCAAGGCCGCGACCATTTTTGGGTGAAAACATCTGCTGTCATTTGACTGGTGGTAAATGCAGATTCAGAAGTTTGGGCCAATCACATCATAAAATGTATAATACCGCGCCTTTTTTTATCTACAATGAGCCCAATTAGGATAGTCAGTCAGGCAAACACTTACTTCCACAATGTTATTGGAGATCGATGAGCGGCGTGGATTCATGGTTCAATTTAAATGGATAGAGGATTGATGTCCGGTCAGGATGCCGGTGGAGGAGGGGCCGGCAGCAGGATTACACCTATACTAGGATTCCCTTGGCTTGTCAGTGTTTTATTTCTGTCAACGCAGTACAAACTGTATATTTACTACTTTGACTTTCAACACTAAAAACTTGACAATTGACGTTAGCCTCATTAGCATCATAGTGTATCTGTGATGAAGTGTTTCTGACAGACGTACATGTATTGACAATAAACAGTCTATGGTATTGACTGACAGGGTCACATTGATTACGCTTTTCGTCCGCTCTGTGGAGGCCTGAAGACACAGACTGTCCTTTTTCTTAGAGGAAGTAAAGAAAATCGAAACTCTAGATTTCTGCTGTAGTTTATTTGAGCAAAGAGCATATTGGGTATCATGTGAAGGCAGTTTCAACTTTACCTGCTTCAGGGGAGATTGTGTTTTGCCTCCAGGGCGACGTCGATGCTAGACGTCTTGGCCCAGCAGTTGGAAGCCAGACACAAGATCTTTACTTGGCTCTTGAGTAGCTGCAGTGTTTAGTGTTTAGTGAGACAAGCTGAAACCTACACTGTATATTTCTACCACTTGGCCACCTAACTGCTCATTTCCTCTCTGCTCCCATTATCCACAGCTGTCCTCCACTGTCACTCTCACTCTGACACACACTAAGCACCAGGCTATTCTTTAAATGATCATTGGCCTATTACATTTTCCACTTACTTCCTAAACGCAGGACAGCTTTTAAGGTTTATTACCCGCTCACTGCCAGGCCGTCCTCGAGTTCTCAACTTGAAACATGCTGTCATTTACCCTCTGATCAATTTAGATCTGTATGGTCCTAACAATTACCTGCCAATCTCAAAGCTCTCATTTTTATACAAAAACCTTCAAATAGTAGTTTTCTCTCAACTCAATTTTCTTTTTGGACAATTTCAGTATCCTGGATACATTAGTCAGGTTTTAGGATGTACCATAGCACCAAGTAAGCTCTTCTTAGGGTTACAGATGATTTTTTTGCCATATTTAGATTCAGGAAATCACACTTTTTGTTATTTTCCTCTTCCTGTACTTCCTGAGTATCAATTCAGATATACTTCTATTAGTACTCTGCATGTGGTAAATTATTAAACCTTGTAGTGTCGCCCCAAATTGAACATGGCTGCTGTACCCTCACAGGCAGTGACGATAGCCACTGTTAGCTAGCTAGCTAACTATTGTTTGCAGTACCAAATATTACAGACTGCTTTATTAACCCTATAAGGTAACAACGTCTTCTTTATGACACAAGTTTAGTTCTACATGACTTAAATAGACAAAACATGTATAACTTGTATTTGTATAGTTATACAAAATTGCTGTGTTTACCGCAATTTGTTACGTAGCCAAGATGGCGACCATGGACTGTGAGTAGTGTCCAGTGTTTCACACTCACATTTTTAACCGTTATGAGAACATTTTGCCAAACTTTACATTGGGACACATTTTTGCCCTTTTAGAAAAACAGTAGGGGAGAGTGGGGTAAGATGAGCCAGTGAGTAAGTTGACCCACCCCCTTTATCTAGGGAACTGTGCACATTTGTTGTCATGTGATCATAAATTCAAGAAGCACCCATCATTTATATTTGGCTGTGATGGAGAGTAGCACATTGTAAAGTTGTAAATGTGTTTTTTTTTTACAATAAACCATGTTTTGCTTGTCAAAGTAAATGTTTAACATGTCAGGTATAATTACTGTTATGTCGAAACAAATGTATCCAGGTCTGAAAATATGTATCATACACGTTGGTTATTTTGCAAGGTGTAAAACCATGTGAATCATTTGGCTAAAGATTAGCAAAAAGTGTCTGTGGGGCAAAGTGAGCCACATGCTGGGGGGTAACTTCAGCCAGTGGTTCAATTGACCCCCCCATGAGGCACTGGGGTTAAGTTAAGTCTCTGTAGTATAATATGCTATTTCAGTGTAGTTTTACACAACTGATTTGTTTTAATGTTTTAAACATTGTGGAAAAGCCATCATGCCGAGAAAGTCCAAGAGAAAGACTGAGGAGATGGAGAGAGAGCCACTGATAGCGAGGCTGGATCAGATCAGTGGCAAAAGACAGAAATACTGACAGGTCAACCCTGCGTAGAGACATTAAAAGGAAGGATGGCTACCAGTGAAGAGCAACATTTATTTTAGGATTATTTCTAATTTGTTTATTTATAAGACTGGCACCAGATTACATCTCAGAAGTGCTGATCCCCCATTCCACCCTCCCAACCCCTCAGATCTGGTAACACTGCTCCCCATACACGGACAGTTAGGAACCATGGTAATTGTCCCTAAACTGTGAAAGTCTTCCAAAGCAGGTTCAAAACCCCACTGCAGTCAGCATGTCGTTGTGTCCCTGAGACACTTCACCCCAAATTGCTCCTGTGGGGATTGCCCACAGTATTGAGTATGTAAGTCGCTTTGGATAAAAGCGTCTAACAAGTGACATGTAATGTAATCTACTATCTCTTTTTATCGTTGAGTTGTTATGCTCCATATATCTGGAACAAACTCGCAGAACTACGCAGGTCTGCTGCGACTCCCACTTCTTTTTCTTTCTCCTTCTGCTTTTTATTAAATCAAATAACTATTAATATCTTACACTGCACTGTCACCTTTATTCTTATTTTATACCTGTATTATTCAGTTTTTAAATTGTACAATGCTTTCTTTTAATGATTTAAAAAAAATTTATTCAAATGTAATATTATTGTGTTTCTTTTTCATAATGCTTTTATAGTTTGTGTAAAGCATTTGGAATTGCCTTGGGTTTAAAAGTTCTATATAAATAAATTGCCTATTACATGTCTTCATGAACACATTCTTGACCAATTGGTATATAAATCTGCACTATACTTTTGTGTTATGTTTTTATTTTTTATTCTATGCCTCTAGTAATTTACTTATCTCTTATCTTCGTTTATGTTTTCTTTATGGAAAATGTCTGTGTTTTTAAAAAGCTCTTTGTAAAGCATGTTGGTCGACGACTGTTGTATTTTTATATATGCTCTATAAAAGCCTTGACATATTCCAAACCCCTGCACCTTAGTCTTCAAATGAAAAGGTTAAAAGGCTTTTGGATGCAAGATGCTGTTCCCTTTGTACAGAGTATGTTAGTGTTTGCATCACGCAGGGATTCCACAGACCCGGCTGTAGGCAACCGCTGCCCTGCCAGTTGCCATGGTGACAGTGCCCACACAAGGGGAATTCCAATCCCCCATCCAAAGAAAATCCTAATCACCTCCAATCACTGGATCACAGGATGTGAGTGACAGACTCTGGGATAGGTTAGGAGTGTGTGCTGCTGATGGCTTTCTATTTATGATCACATTTATATTATCCTGCTACATTGCTTTAACACAACCAAAGTGAATGGACTGTATTTAGTGGACAGTATTAATATAGTATTTTTCCAGTCTTTACGACCCCTCAAAGCACTTTTACATAATACAAGTCAGCATTCACCCATGTACACACATTCATAGAGGCAGAGGCTGCCACCTCACACACTGTTGGCCATCAGTAGCATCATGCCACATGCAAAATGTGTTCAAGTTATTGTCATATGCACGATAATAACAGTGTAGCAGTTTGGCAGTGACAGGATCAGTTCTGCGGCTCCTTCCGACAAAGCGGTGTATACAAATAAGTCAAAAACATTAACGCAATCAACAGGAGTATAGGCTAACGTCAGACTATAAACAAACTACAGCACAGACTTCACGTCACCAGCGCTAAGCTAAAGGTGGCTAATGTTCGGCTTGATTAAGTTTAGTAGTCTCATTTAGTTACTTTTGAGCAACCGCTGTCATTATGAAACGTAAAAGCTTCAGACATTCACCAGTGAGGTGTTTACTGACATATTTTATGTCAAAGAAGAAAACGTGAAACTCTTTTAAGCTTGTGTTAACCACAGACCTTATTCCAGACATCTAACCAAAAACCCGTTTAAAATTCCGTTGAGTTTGAAACAAGGGAACCAGAAGTGATCAAATGCTGACTCATCTCCAGGTTTTAGTAGTCTTGCATTACTCTCTAGTAACATGTATAAACTGCAGGGTAAACAGGTGTGTAATGTGTTTTAAATGTTTGTAGACATTTATGTATATATATATATATATATATATATATATATAGGCCTACACATGTATGCTTTGATGGATACGTTTTGAACATGTGTGAGGTTGTTAACAGTTAGTGGGAGAACTCAGCAGGCCTCTGGGATTTATAAACCTGTTTGCAGAATAGATGACCAGCAGCCACCTGTAAAAGCAATCCATTCTTGCAAACCATGTATCATAAAATATGCTTTGGTGTTTCTGCTGCACTTGATCCTTGGCATGTGATATTACATATTATACATTAAACTCATTTTTTATAGTTATAATGTTATTCCTTTTATCTGTCAAGCTTAATGAGCTTTCTGTATGTCACTGCAGTATGCTGATATGGAATCTTATATATTTTAAAGCATTTTCTAGACTCCCTGTGTGTGTATATTCAGTAAATGATCATAGTGTGTGTTTTCAGCAGCATTATTCAACTGGATGAGCAGTCTCCTCCTGCTCCAGTGATCAGAGAGGATGCTGACAGTATATGACATGCCAATAAAACTAATCGGATCCCTCTGCATCCACTGATCAATTTCTCCAGCAGCCAGACCTCTGAGACCCCCCTGCACATGCTCAGTAAATATTCACTTCTCCAGGAGCAGTCAAGTGAGCAGTCCTGTTTACTGAGGCGTGTTCCCTGCCTGCTTCAAGAATATTTATGTGACTGTTTTATAGCCATAACATTACCATATTATAAACATGTAGATCTAAATAAACTATGAACATTTGTAATTAGTGATGTCAAAAGACAACGTTTTAGCGAAGTACTCTCAAAGATGGGACACCTTTTTTGGGTGTATTGTTATAAAAAGAACAGGGGGTAGGCATTTTTTTATTATTGTTATAATTTTGTTATTTTTATAATTTGTATTATTTAACCAGGTTTCCAGGTTTATAGAGTGTTGCGTTAATGATTTTTAAACAGAACATTTAGTCAGCATTTTAGTACTTCCTGTTGGTTGTGAACTGAGTTTTTGTTTGGATGCCTAAAATAAGCTGAAGAGATTGTCACATCTTTTTCTAAGACATAAATATACATCAGAAAATTCCCCACTGGTGAACTTCTAAATCTTTTACATGTCTTAAAAAACACTGGTTGCTAAAGAGCTTATAAATAAGACTACTAGACGTCAATACGCCGAACATTAGCAGCCTTTAGCTTAGCGGCGACATAAAGTCATGCGACCGTGAAGTAGTTTGTTTTTAGCCATTTATAGATACATATTGATCCTAATATTAAGACCAGGTCAGTCAACAGGCCTAACTCATTAAGATATTTCTCTATGGCTCATTACTAAATATTAGACTTATTTATTTATACAAAGCGGTCCCAGTGGACGAAAGGGTTAGACGTTATCACTTTGTTGTGTGTTAGTAAATTGTATTGGGTTTTCCAAATGAAGCAAATGAAAGTGTAGGCTACTAGCAAACCATTAACATGTTCATATTTAATATTCTGAGCTAATATTACCCTTGTGTTTTTCAACGATGAATTCACAATTAAAGATATTGAAAAGAATATTACTGCAAGACTTATTGCCAAGAACTTTACTTCAGTCAGACAACTCACGTGTTTCTTTAACATGTTTATTAGAAGCAGCATAGTTGAGTTTGGTGTCTAGGCTCGGGCCTCATCACTCCACAGATATACATAGCACCATGAGTGATGATTAAATAACTACCCCCCCGAGCCTACAGGTGGAAGCTGGGGTGGAAGCTGGAGTGGTGGTGGGGCAGACAAGCAGCAGCGACGTGGAAGTAGCTGCAGCAATAGCAGCAGCAAGCAATGCATGGAGAGAGATCTGGCAGGTTAAATAGAGCGGCATATTAAGGAGACTCTGTTTGGTTGGTTGTAGAGTGGCAAGGGGCGTTATGTATGAATGCAGCATAAGTGCTTGAGTTGACTGCCGGAACTAGCTCGCAGGCTTCGCCCCATTTATTACTGTAGTTATTATACAAAAATCAATGTCCTTTTTGAATGAATTACTATGACACATTCCCAAGCCATTTCTCTCTTATTAGCTTTTTATTATTAAGCTTTAATGTGTACTCAATAAAGTGCTTAAGTATTGCCATTTACAAGTGACAGCACAATTAATGCAATCTTTTTGCCAACCTGTGTTCCTTTTACTTCTAATCTGCAAAACATTTTCTTCCAACAAGGCAGTATGTAATAAAGGTCCTCTGATAGGGGATTAAAGACAGCTCCGAGCCCTGGGTATGATGTGGATTATGTGCTGCCGCTTCCTGTGTGTCAGTCACACCTCAGACCTGCTTCCATACATCACCCAGCCTCTAAATAGAACATGTTCCCGTGTGATGTGTGTGGAGCGGCCTCAGTGGAGCTGCAGGTGAGCCGCCTCAGGCTGAGCAGGACATTACATTATCAGTGAGTGTGACCCCTGATGGGGAACAAATGTGCTGCTGGAGGTACCTGTGGCACGCATGATAACCTCAATGCTGAGGAGCCAGAAATGTAAATATGTTTAGTTGAGTGATCTTTATCTGGTAAATTAGCTAATTCATGCCCAACCCTAGCTCTATGTGATTACCCGGGTCACCTCCACTAGAAAGAATAAAGCTAGAACTGAGTGAGGTGTTAAGGGTGGCCATGTCATTGGTTTAGGGTTAGGGTTATGGTTAACTGTGGATGCTAGTCATGACATTTGGCATCTGTGATGGTTTCCTCCTTCCTCTCAAGTATACCATATTTGGCACCTCTAGCCTCTTCCTTTGCTATAGCTGTCATTGACACCCATTATAGCGAAAAAGGGATGATCATCATATAACTCCTAACTATAAGAGTATATACAGTCACCATATTTGGTGTGCATGATTGTCTTATCACACTGCTTAAGTGCACCTAGTTGGGCGTTTCTAGCTGCTTTCTTTCATATAACTGCCATTGACCCTCCATTGTAAAATGTGAAATAATTCTAAGTGTCACGATTTTTGAAAACAGAAGGCCATAGCAACTCAGGACCAAGACTGGCGAGTTCAGGTCGGCCACAAACCTCTCTGTGGACCATGGTTGATAGATTATTGGACCCTCCATTCCAAAGTTATGAAGAATGACTGCTGTGGTGATATCAGTCCACATTGATTTTTCATAATTAGGCTTATGGTTTATCTGTCACACAATATATCTCTTAACATTTAATATTATTATTACTTCTGCTAACTCACTACCTAAGACTGTCGAAATAAAACTGCAATATATATATTTATACATTTAACAATATATTAAGGTTATTACTGGCTGTAACTACAGGACTTTTGTTTACTTTCTTTGATATTGCTGCTACTTGGATGTGTACTATTTGATTTTCAATTATTATTTTTTATTGACAGTTGCCCCTTTATTTATATTTGACCTTTTATGTGCACTGTCCACTTTGCTGTAACAATATGCATGTTGATGATATGAGAGTGTTTGACTAACAATTGTCCTCCTGGTCCACTATCTGTATGTGAATGCTGAACATTCATGTACCTATCCCTGGCTCTACAAATAAAGTAGTTTGGATCGAGTTTTGGTTCTATGTATTTTCCTTCAGATTAGCACCATTGTGTTTGCTTTACCATCAATGAAAGAAACAAAAAGCAAGCGTGAGAAGACAATGAAACTCGGAGCTGCTGCCTCCCTGCTGCCAAGCCTCACTGCATCATAATACAGTAATTACTCAGTATTTATACATGTCATATTTAATCAGCAACATGCATTTTAGAAGGGCAGAAATGCTAACGCAGCACGGTTTCCTGTGTCAGACTGAACCTGATTCAGGCAGGCAGCTCAGTGTGACGTGTTTCAAACTGCTGCACTCAGAATACTCAGGACACTGTCCATGTAACACTTTTGGATTGAATGACATTGTTTTGTAACTAGTGATTACCAATTTCCTTTACATGCATAACTTCAGACTTCATTGGTGGTGTTTTATACTACGGCACCATCTGGTGGCTGTAACTGCACGGCAAGTGAAAACCTCAGGGGTGAAACGGGTGTATACCAAACAGAGGGTCAGCGGTTCGATTCCCAGCCCCTGCAGTCGTTATAGGGAATTATAAAACGGACAAGTCAAATCAAGCAATCTGATTGGTTCTTAGCCGTGATATACTGAGCGTATACCACGGGTAGAATTGTAAGTTACTTTTCACAACAAGTCAGTATCCCTCCGCGTCTGAGATAAACAGTATACAGTTGGGCAGAAAAGCAAACTGCTTCGCTTCGCGTCGGGCCGAACCACGCCCCTTAACTGTGATATAATGGCCATATACCACGGCCTGTCGTGAGCTATTGCTTAAGTGTCATTGGGCAAGAAACGTAACCCTAAATGGCTCCTGTAGGGGGTTTGGGATGTTTGAGGGCTTGGCATTGTATACATAATGATTGATTTATTTTTCTGGTAGAATTCAAAAGTCATGACTGAAATGTTGAACGCTGGGGAATCAAACCATCACACTGCATCTCATCAGTACAGCTTCCATTGGTTTGGACTCTTAGGAGTGACTGCCCCACTGTGGAGAGAATGCTTCACTACATGTTAGAATTAAAGTGGACATCATTTTCCACTTAAACTTTATTTCAACTCAAAGTACAAAGCAAGACACTCAACAATGTTTTGTCTTTACAAAATAAAGTGTTAACTATAGAGATTGTGCACAAACACAAACAAGAAGAAGCCTGATGGAGTGACACCAAGAACAGAAAGTAAACACGAAAGATAGAAACTTATCTCCCCTTCACACTTAACAAAGTAAAGTCTGCAGGATACTGACTGCACGAGCATAGTGTTAAAACAATGCAATCCAGACGCCGTTGAAGGAGCTGTAACAGTCATTTGAAAGTCAGCTGGGGGAAAAAAAACACTGTAAAGCGATATTATTTACTTCTCCAAAACGACAGTACACTGCTTCAGTGGAGCTGCTCAGCCTACGTGCAAAAAGAAAAAAGAATCCTCATGTTTGTGTTCTTCTGTAACACTCAACCGTGGTGGGCTCTACAGAAAGGAGAGCACACTTCACATCCCTTGGATCCAGACATTCAAAATCTCTGTTTGACTAAGGTCACTTTTTAAGTTAGTAAGTGCCATAATTGCTGATTAGATATTACCGATATTCACAGAGTATTTGTTTCCTCTGTCCAATCATGGATTGGGTGTGTAACAAAGAAAGTAAACAAAAGTCTATATTTAATAATACAAAATAACCCTTTTCCTGGAGAACAGAGAAAGTGCGGGTTCATTTCAAACATTTAACAAAATGAAGGCTATCTGTCATTATTTTTAAAGTTCTCATACTGAGCGAAGTTGAAGACCACCAGCAGGGTGCTATCCCTTTAAATGGAAAGTTCTGAACTAAGAATGTCTCCTTACATCATGTAGCTGTCATTAACTCTGAGACATCTTCCAGGAGCAGTTCAGGTCTGAGCGTGTGCAAACAGGAGGACACTGAGACACTGCTCAACACCTCCTCAGGAACTGAACAGCAGCAGAGGAACAAGCTGATTCCACCGTCTCTCCTTCACTGATCCTTTATGCTGAGCACTGGGTCCACCAGCTTATTATGGACATGCATCAAACCTCAAATAAAAAGAAAGGGGGAATAAAATCATATTACAAACACACATAAATATCTGCAGACAATGACTGAAATCTCTGTAATATTGAGCAACAACAAATCTTCCTATAGACAGGACCACAGCGTGAAGTGACACTATTAGTCACATATTGCCTCTATAGATCTGCAGTACAATGGACAGCACATATCAGTTATAATTAACTCCTGTCCATTTCTAACTTGAGAACCGCACATCCTGCTGCTCTTAAATGTTAAAATACATGAAATAAATTGCATCTAGGTCTGACACTGTCCCATAATAAAAGGATAGGTAAAATATCACTTTCATTTTTGGTCAAATCAAAGTGAAATGGAATGTATTGATTGTATTATTTCTGTGAATATATGCGTGTAAATCCCCATAGACTAATCACTTTTCTGTCACTTAAAGGTTTGCACCTTGCATACATTACTAAAAATGCATGCCACGTGCACACTTTTAGTCTGATTTTAGAGTGAGTTAGGGCAAATAGCCGTACAATGTGTTGGAGCGCTAACCAATAGGCAGTCTATCTGACTGAAGTAAGACAGTCGAATCAAATAGTCCCTCCATAGATGTTGCTCTATGTGATACACCCTTAGTTTTACAATACACTGGTGTCTCTAACCCTCGGCACAGCAAGCTTTTATGAACGACCTCTTGTCTTCACAGAGCAGGTTAGGGTTAGTGAGATGAGTTGTTGGTACCTTTGAAGTACTTCACAGTTTTCACTCGCAGCTCCAGGGTGGCGTCCTCGTCACAGACGAAGTTGGTGCGGGGGTGCTGCTGGAACGCTGACACGGTCCACATGTGGTTCACCCCCTCCTCTATGGCTTTGTACAGAGCGAAGGCTTTGTGTGCTCCTGTGATCAGAATCATTACCTGAGCAGAGCGGGGGGGGGGGCAACTACATCACTACATTTATCTGACAGCTTTAGTTACTTTACAGATTCAGATTATTGGCTAATAAATCAACCAATTACAAAAGAGTGACATAATTGTAGGTCAAAATATCTAGCAGCACATAAAGTAATAAAAATCAGCTTCACCTTTACCAGCTGTGACGCATTAAAGGTCACCTAATATGCAAAATCCACTTTTGCATTAAAGATCCCCTCTCTTTTTGTCCTGATCCATTTATATAAAAACCTGTCTGAGAATGAGCTGATCAGATGTTGGTCACTTTGTGATGTCACAATGTTTTTTGGCTTGTGTAACCATTAGCCAATCAGCAACCCGCCGTATCACCTGAATCTCCTCCTAGAGCCCCATTAGGCGCTTTCACACCCCGTACTTTTCCCTTTTAGTTCCGATAGTTCCTGGGATTTTGCGTTCACACCAAAAAGAGAACTTAGTTCATGAGAACTTTTCCCCCCTTTTCAGTCCCTGCTAGAGAGCAGGTACTTTCCTGGGGAGAAAAAAGTTCCAATTTCTGATTGGCTGGGCGAATTGCAAACCACGCCCCGTAAAACTCTGAAAAGTTTTGTGAAGCCGTCATTGTATTTGCTGGCATTAGCATTATTAGCATTAGCATTAGCCCAGCGCACCAACGGAAAGAGACTAATTTATGGCAACACAAAAAAAAACATGGGAGCGGTGGAGATGAGGAGGTGTCGGCGTTCTGGCGATTTACTCGGAAGGCTTCAGTAGAAGCTGCTGGGAGTCCCAGCAGCTTCTACTGAAGCCAGTCCCCAACTCCGGGGACTTCCGACCGGGGACTTCGGGTGGCAGTATACGCCGTGAAGTGGTTTGCGGCCTGCCAGTAAACCCAAAGCAGAAGAGGAAGAAGTGACGTCAGCGGCTTCATTTGCGTAATCTTCCCTCAGGGAACTTATTCCGGTGTGAACGCGATCTGTACTTAGTTCCATGGGGGAACTCAGTGCTGGGAATTAAGTACGGCAAAGTACTTGGTGTGAAAGCGGCTATTGTGTTCTTTTCAACCAAATATCTCTCAGAGGGGCGTGGGGAGTGGCTCCTTATTTTCATCTAAAGTAACAGCCAGAGAATCAGCACTTTTGAAACAGGGCTGAAACAGAGGGGATTATGGGATGCTGCAATGATCTGTTTGGTGTTTGGAGCCAAACACTTCAGAGACATGTTTTGTATATATCTGAGACCTATATTGAAATAAACAGTATAATAGGGGACCTTTAAAGCAACAATTATGATCATAATGAACATTTGAAATATTGTACTCTTTACTCTACTGAATTCACATTAGGAGTTACTTTGCATATTCATAATACAAATAATTAAACCCACTAATGAATGCTGACACATTTATGATTGAATAGAAAGATAATTGCAATATGATTATAACAACATTTAATTAATCTACACAATAATGTATCACTAATTATATTCGAGTGATAAAATGGGCCACTATATTATATAGTTAGAGATGTATATATATATATATATATATTTAGAGGTGTGTATATAGATTTCAAAGGAATTCTACTTGTAGCAATATTACTTAATATAAAAATGGAGTACTTCTTCCGTACAGAGTAATATCCTAACCTGGTTACATGAGGTTCATTATTGCAGGACATTGTAGGACCAGATGAAGTGTGTGACTGACCTCCTTGGCACCCATGACAGTTCCCACGCCGACCGTCAGAGCCATGGTGGGGACCTTGGAGAGGTCGTTTCCAAAGAAACGGGCGTTGGCTACGATGGTGTCCTTGGCCAGCGTTTTCACTCTGGTCCTGGAAACCAGGCTGGAGCCCGGCTCGTTGAACGCTATGTGGCCGTCAGGGCCGATACCTGCAGGGAGATAACATCTGGAGATTCAGCTGAGAGACCACTCATAAAGTGACACAATTGTATTATACGTTCATATATTTTTTTAAACACTATTTTTCTTTGAATGTAACATATGTAAGTGCAGGATAGATAAATATACAATTTAAGGTATTTGTTGACGAGTACTTATCTACAAAAAAAAATTAGGGTCACATGTGAATATATTTTTAGATCTGACCAAAAGGTTGTTTTTTCTTAGTTCTGAGATTAAAGTCAAGAGTTTTGAGAAAAAGAAAATCTGAATTAAATCATAATTCTGACTTTTTTCTGAAAATAAAGCTATAATTCTGAGGTTAAAATCTGACTTTTTTTTTCCCCAAAAAATAATACTACTTTGGTCTATGTCAAAAAAAAAGTTCACGTATCCTTTTAAATCGGCCATCGATTATTTATTTGTGTACTACTAGTAGTAGTAGTAGTAGTAGTAGTAGTAGTAGTGTGTTATTAATTCTCATGGAATTGTTTTTAATTGTTGATTTCTTGTTTGGCTTAATGATGGTTAAACAGAAGATCATTTTAGTTTCACTTCCATACTTGATTGTTTTTTTATACGAGATATTTAGTTTGGATTGTTTTAGGTTGTGTGTATATTGCTATTGTGTGGACCCCAGGAATAATAGCTAATGCCCATGCTAATGGGGACCCTAATCAAGGCGTAGAAACGAGTATGACCTCCTACGAACAGCTCGATGCCCCCCGCCTCGCTGATCTTCTGCTCGTACGCCTGGCACTCAGCCTCCAGGTCCTCCACGTTCCCGTCCAGGACGTGAGCGTGGGCGGGATCGATGTCGATGTGCTTGAAGAAGTTGTTCCACATGTAAGAGTGATAGCTCTCTGGATGAGCCCGAGGCAGGCCTGGAGAACAAGATGGACGCCATTTTAACCAAAGAGATGCAGTGCAATGATTCCTGCAGATCTTCTGTTCCAACTAAAGAACAAAAGTAACTGATGTAGACGTGAGGGGCTGTCCGGCTGTGGAAGCTATCACATCCGGGGTAAGGCTGAAATAAATATAGTGCTTAGCTAACTAATGAAAACTGGTCGTCTCGAGGCAACTTGAGACAAATCTGCCTACATAACATTAGCATTAGTGGAATGTACACCAAAAAACAAGACTGAAAAGACGATATAATATAGTTGAAATCAAATTTAAAGCGTTAAAACACTTCAAAACCAAAACACATTACACGTTGTCGAATAAACCAAGTCTAAAATTGAAAGAAAGTTGTATATTCAGCCTTTAACTCACCTACATATTCATCCATGTTGAAGGTCTTCACATATTTGAATGAAATATCTCCACTTCTGTAGTATTCTATTAACTTCTGGTAACAGCCATAGGGAGTGCTCCCTGGAAGAAATGAGAAGATCAGTACAGGCTCTGCTTAACGCTGATATAAACACAGAAACCGTTTACCAGCTCTCACCTGTAGGTAGGCCCAGGGTGAAGTACCTCTCTGCCGAGGGTTTGAACTGGATGATTCTGTTGCGGATGTATTTGGCCGCCCACTCACTGGCCAGGTCATAGTCCTCCAGAATCACCAGCCTCATTGTCGTGGCTTACTTAATGAAGCAAGTTAAGACAAAGCTTACAAAACAGTTACAGAGGCCCTGTCATGCTTTTTGGAGTTTTCCCTTTCCTGTACTGTGATCTCCTGTAAATGTTCTGCAAAGGATAAACCCCAAAGTAACCTCCAGACCTTTACCAGCTTTGCAACACTTTAATGCATCAATAATTATAAAACATAACATATATATTATTCTGAAATGGACCAATCTGCACAATGACTACTTTTACTTTTGGTATTTTAAGTATATTTTGATGCCAATACTTTTGTACTTTTACTTTAGTAACATGTTGATTGCAGGACACTGGTACTTCTATTTTTACTCAAGTAGACTGAGTACTTCTTCCACCTTTGGTACCCCCTCACAGAATCCACATGACATTATGGAATATTTTAGGGAGCCGATATTAGAAAGTTTGCCGTAATCTCTTGGTGAGAGACTGTGAGTAACTCTACTGAAATGTTTCCTACTTGAGGCTAAGAGCTAATGCTAGCAAGGGAGGAGACAACAGGAGCGAATTTTAAGAGTTTAATGCACAGTAATGTCACTCAGCTAATTTCAAAATGCTCGTTAAAAAGTTATTAGACACAAAACTACAGAATTCGACATTAACCCGGTTTTACCTGCTAAATCCGCTGTTTGTCAGGAGAGAATTCAGCTGTTGGAAGCAAGCCCCCAAGAAGTGCGCCGGACTCTGAGGAAAATATTCGTTGTGACCAAACGGCGGTACTACACTTCCGTATCAGTCGCTGGGCCTGGAAATACTTTTTCCCATTGACTAACATTGGGAAAGAGACGTCCGTAAATCGTTGGATAATGTTTTTAAAACTAAATAAACTACCCAGTATGAATATTTGTATAGCCCTTATTAAAAACATTCGGTCCTCAAGTTGTAAAATGTGCTAATAACGTTATTCTGAGAGTTATTTACCTCGGCATTATGAACGCGGATCTAACCCACGGGAACGCGCCGCCCGGCACGTTCATGTGACGTGTTCAGTACTGTATGAGTTTTACCTTTACCCATGGATGCACAATAAGAACGGATTATATGATTATATGAATACTTTCGTGACGTTTCGCTCTCTCAAAAGTTGGGCCATTTTGTCTTCATGCGCCAATGCAACTCTTATAGGAATGAAGTTATGAACGAGGCCCCGCCTAGACGCTTGTTTTGTTACGTGAAAAACTCCCGGTCAGGTGACTTCACTGTGGAAGGTATGGAAGTCCATGAGGGACAAAATAATCTAAAACGCATATTTGTAACGACTACATTTAAGATGTATTGAAATAAAAAACAGACGATATATATATTACAAATAAAGCAATCAAAACCAAATGTGTATTTGATAAATATTTCACTTTGAATGTTACCTTTTATTTGTATCACTGTTTCTATCTTGAATATTGTATTTGTATTATGTACAAACAATAAAATGTGAGCTTCATAAAGCTGTTGTTCTTTTTCAAATACACTCGCAGTTGAAAAAAGTCCAAGCATGTTTTTTATTACTTAAATGTCTATTCTCTATTTGAAATCGATGGTTGTATACAAATATTTTACTGCAATAAAATTATTGGGGAATTATGTTTCCTCCGCATATCAAAAATATGTAGTGTTCTCCGAAGGGACTGCATTGTATTTTGGAATGCATGCAATGACTGTCTCTGAACGTGTAGCAAGAGTGATGACCTTTTTTGGTTGCTTACAAAACATAAGTAGACAATGTTCAGACATTTGAACTCTCATTGGTACATATTGCTTCCCTGGGATAAATCATTAGTCGTTTTATTTTTAAGTTCGATTTTAATTGAGTACAATTAGCCACTGCAACCAGTTTTTTTTTCATTGTAATAAAATATATAACTTCCAAGTAAAATTCAAGACAATGTTTTGGCACAAACATGAAATATGACAGCTTGCCCCTGGTTTAAACCATACATTAATATATTATACTGTTAAAGAGTATATTCTTCATGAATATTACTTCAAGTCTTATCCAAAATTAGTACACAAATGCAATATAAACAATAAGCACTATAGTTTTGTAAAACATTTATTGTTGTAACATTACTGTTTAAGAGGAAAGAACCACAATACATGTTTTCATGTATCAGTCAATTTTGTAAAACAGTTGCTTTCTGTATGGGATGTGGAGTGGAATTGTGAGAGGTAGAGGCTGAATGTAAAACGTGTTCCATGTTCTGGTGATGGTCCCAGGTTGACACGAGGTATGATACTGTTAAAATGTCCATTCTACGCTGCTTTCTTCTTGTAGTCCTCCAGGTGGCACAGGATCCAGCCAGATGGTCCCAGGATGGCCAGGGAGAACATGGTGAGTGCAACAACAGTTTCCTGGAACACAGACGACCAATCAGCATCATTACAGCTACATTAAACAGAATCCAATGTACTCCTTGTAAAGTGCAAAGTCTGAGTTAGACATGGGTCCCATAAATCTGTCCTCTCATAGCAGAGGAGCAACATGTGTGCATTATTACATGTACTTAAATAATCGAAAGACTGGAAACCATGCAATTTAACTAATATTGAGCATTTATTTTAAATCCCTGAATATACATTATACTGAGCTCTTTGAAAAAAAAGATTTAAAAATATAAGTTATGGTATTGCTTAGTATAAGGTGTGTAAATTGCCCGAATCTGTCATAGTTACATTACATTACATGTTACTTGTTAGACGCTTTTATCCAAAGCGACTTACATACTCAATACTGTGGGCAATCCTCACAGGAGCAATTTGGGGTGAAGTGTCTTGCCCAGGGACACAACGACATGCTGACTGCAGTGAGACTCGAACTTGCTATCCTCTGATTCGAAGATCAGCGCACTAACCCACTGCGCCACACGCCTCCCTATAGTGTTGGTAAAATGTAAATCTCCAAGTTTACGTCTTGTGTAATGCATTGTACGGTGGCCGACAGGTGCAAATACACTAAATTGAATAAGAAATTAAAGCAGGAGACACTAAAAAGGAACACAGCTGGGACCGGAGCGCTTGTTGACGTTCAGGGATTATAAAGTTGGCAAACTGACACTTAGAATTTATGTAAAATGTTTTATCCGTTATTTGAACAATAGGATCACATGCTTCCTTCCAATATTATTGCAGATCTGCTGTAAGCTAACGTAGTCATTTCCAATATACTGACCAAATACAATTACGAAACAGGCTAAATCTGCCAACAGTGAAAGTTTAGCAACTTTATAATCCCTGAATGCCACCAAGCGCTCCGGCACCAGCTTCGTGCGCCATTTCCTTTGTGTTTTGAGCTTCTTGCAGTGTTTTTGTAATTTACAGAATTGTATTCTTTCGTAAACGCTGCGCATGTTTCGTCAAGTTGGTGAAGATGTTCCTTCATTTGCATTTTTGCTACATTGGTGTTTTTGTATATTAGCATTGTTTTTTAAACGGCAGCGCGTTTCTCCTAATAGAAGTGTTTTTGGGCCCGCTGTACATCTCTATATTAAAAACCAAAACAAATGTGAAATATACTTCTTATTTTTTGCTAATTTCAGGAGCCATATTCACAGACATTCTGAGAATACTCTGAAGTTTTAACTTTGACTAAAAAGTGTTTAGCAAGGAAACCTAGCTAAGGAGTGATTTATGAAATGCTATGAAGCAACTCAGAGAAAGGACGACATAAACATTAATGGTTTGAAGCTGCTAAATAAAAAAAAAACAATCTAAACTTTTGGTATGAAGCTGTGCGAAGGACAGAGCCGTCACAGCTGGTGTAGCAGGCAGATTTTGTTTTTATAGTTTTGGATTTCATGTGAATAGATTGGTACAGTAATGATACCTTAAACTCCAGAAATACGTTAGCATTTTAACACATTCAGTATGCTAATCTCAAAGTAACTTTATGGAGTTTCTGATTAGATGCCTGAATAAGGTATATGGTTAACACAGGCTTGAGAGATGTTCAAGTTCTGTTCTACGACAAAATATGTCAGTAAATACCCCACTGATGAAAAGTCTGAGGCTTCTGAAAAACAGCAGCTGCTAAAAAGCCGCTAAATGAGACTAGTGAAAGTCATCACAACAAACATTAGCCACATGTAGCTTAGCGGTGGTTACGTGAATTATTGTGACTGTAAGCATCATAAACATGCGTTTGCCACAGAGCTTATTTTCAGCAGTATTCCAAAATCCAAAGGAAAAATCCCATTGTCTTTTAGTTGCTAAAATAAGTACAATGGTAACTTCTGGGTCGGGCTTCGAAGACATGTCATCACTGCAAGACTTGTTATGGCAGCTAGCGAAGTTTGAAAAAAACAGTAAGGTAGGGAGAGACTCAAAATATAGACTTGAGACATGGCAACATATGAGACAGCAAAAATAAACTTAGCATTTATTTCGTTTCATGGGAACATTAAATGTTTTTTAGTATTTATAGCATGGGTCCTCCTAAAATGTCCCTGGAGGACACATGCCTGTCGTCATTAGATAACTGAACCCGTTTTGGCATGGCTCTACTTAAAGGTGGGATAGGTAATTTTGGAGAAACCAGCTCGAGTGCGCCAGAATTTGAAAATACACAACCGGAAAAAATCTGCCACTTCCTTACAGAGCCCCTCCTCCAACACACACGAACGCACATGACCAATGAGGGCACGAGATAAGTTTGTGCACAGATGGAAGGCTGAGAGGCAGGTAGGCCATCCAGTTATTTTAGCCGGGCCGGCTCAGATGATTGGTCGTGCTTTTTACAGTACTACGGCTTCCACAGATGAATTTTTTTAATGTATTTATTGTTAAAGCATTTAATATATTCATTGCTATCGGGATGTTAAGAGCATTCCATGGAATATAACAAAAAGTGTTTCGGAAATAAATTACATACCCCACCTTTAAATAAAAAGGAGTCGCGATTTCCCAACTGAGGGAGAAAACTATCATAAAGATAAACTCAAAAACTCAAAATAATTATTTAGTCAAAATATTGCAAACGTTTCTTATTATTTTCAGAAGTAGAGTAGGCCTATATCCTTTTTTTTTTTTTACTTAGTTTCTCAAAAAATTTGAATCCTCCATCATTACGTTGATTTACCGTCTGAATTGTAGCACCTCATCAGAATGGCTAGAATCTCATTATGTTTTACTTCGCAGTTAGTTATTTTGACTTAGAATCTCAGTAAATGACTTTGGATCTAATAGTTATGAGCTAAGAATCTCATTAGTTTGACTTGGTGTTAATTTTGACTTGAGTCTCATTATTATGATTCAATAGCTTATTGTTGACTGACTTAGTATCTAATTATTATCACTTAGTTTCTCACAAAAACGACCAAGGATCTCATCATTATGACTTAGTACTTAATTATTATGATTTATAATCTCATTATTATGACAAAGTAGCTCATTATGACTAATTGACTTTATATCTTATTATTATGACTTAGTGTCTCATTATTAGGCCTATGACTTAGTATCTCAATATTTCGCCTTAGTAATTCAAAATAACGACTAAACATCTAATTAAATAGACTAAGTATCAAAAATGTTGGCGAAAATTGGCTTCCATAAGTACAGGACACAGTAACCTAACTGTGTTAGCCTGTGCCTGACATTAACTGGGTGGATGAATGATCTAAATATAAGTAGCATTTCATTTAAATTTGTCACAGACATGTAGCAATTTTATTCCACTTACTTATGTTAATAATTAACGATGTCTTTCATAAAGAAATACCCACGTTAAATACTGTCCGCTGACATAACACACATTCTTTTGACCTCGGCAGCCAAGGACGGCTAACAGCCAAGATAATGAATGCTAGCTAGCCATGTAGCTAACACAATACTTACTAGAGGGCCGATCTTCTCCTTGGCCGGGGCGCTGTAGACATTAGCCTTCTGGGTGACGGTGTGTCCCCGCAGGACGGGAGCTGCGCGCCTGGCGATGGTCCTCAGGAGCCCTGACATGTTTGTTTGCTGCGGTAAAGTGTTGCTGTGTTCTCGGCTGAAGAGGCAGATGAAGTGAAGAGGAAGTGGATCAATGCAGAGAGGTCGTTTCGTCTTCTTGTCCCTAGGACGTTACCGTGAGCCACATAGCGCCCCCTACTGACCCGGATGTTAGTGTACTGTACATGGATGCAAGGGTGTAACTTTGGTTTGAGAAGTGGGGGGGACACAAAACAGGGGGTCCTCCGCAATGAAACATTGTTCTCGATTTAATTCCATTTCCTGCCTTTCTGCAAATATATTAGGGACTATGGTGTTAAAAAATCCAAGAAAAATGTGTAGTGTATACTGTATAATGAGTGTGCAAACCTATCTAGTATCCTATCCATGTGAACCTGTTTTATTTGTGATGACCTCACATCCTATAGGGGGGTCCTGGGGCATGCACCCCCGGGAAGATTTTTTTCTTTAAATTGAAGTTAAAGGCATCAATCTGGTGCACAAATTAAGAGATGTATGGATACAGCTCTCAACACTCATATGAAACAGAACTGTATATATTTCAATACTCCAAAAACCATTAGAATATCAATATGCTCACAACCAATAACAAATAATTGATATACTCCTCTCTCCTATATGTATCTTACCTAGTCTGCATTCTTTCTTTTTATTTATGCATATTTGACTAATCACTCCCCTTTTAAACAGTTTTTAACTTTTTACTGACATTGGAATTATTTTTTACTTATTTTGAACAACTATATTAAATAGATGGAAATATTTGTTTACATAGATGACCAAACCGTTTGAGACCCACTGAGATAACTTAGACTACAGTTTACAATCTAATCGCTCAGCGAGTCCTTTACATCACCTAAACTGACGTTATCTGAGCCTCTCATGCGGCTTTCACACCAGCGCTTTTCCCTTTCTAGCTCCTAGCTAGAGCTTTTCTGGTTCAGCTCCGGTTTCCCTTTTCTGCTCCCGCTCTGTTCACACCGCCCAGAGATGCCGCTGCTGCGTCATGACGTCACCGTTTACATCGCTGATTTTCTCCCCAACGGAGCTCACAACAACAACAACAACAACGGGTCGATGATCGTGTTGCTTTTAATCATACGAAGCCAGATTAAATTAAATAACGACTTCTCCAACCTTATACTTTTCTCCAGAGTGCCGTGGTTCATTGTTTATTAATGTGTTTCAGCGGCATTTACCGACCGCTGCAGTGCTGGCTGCTCTTCCACGGGAGTTTATTCTCCCGTTAGCTCCGGGTTAGCTCACACGGCTCTAAAGTATTCACTGTCTGACTGTCACACAAGCAGCTGATACATATCCCCAGTTCCCCTTAAGTGAATGTGTGTCAGTCTGAATTGACGCTGTTTGGCATCACAACGCTGTTATGAAAGTTTCTCTGGTATAACATGGGTGATGTTAGCATAGCAACCGAAGCTAAACTGACTACTTGCTAAGCCGTGTTCTACAGGCACATTTTACCGGCGTATTTTTCATTATGATTCTACTTGTGATAGTCGGACATGACAACCTGTGCAGCCCAAGTATTGATTCCATCCGATAGCTGCTATAATAAAAAACAAAACGTCTGCCTGCTCTCCACAATGATCAATAACAGCGAACGGATGTAGGGTGGCCATTTCCATAACACCAAAAAGGAGGACACTTTGGGATTATCTTTTAGTTTTTATCCTGGCTTCACTGAATCCTTCACACTCAAAACACAATAAGACTAGTGTACTAACCACAAGTTGAATGTCTATTTTCGATACTTTTGCCCTTTCCTGGCTGCTTCCAAGAGTTTTTTGTTTGTAAGGAGTCTCTGGTACATGTCTGTGCACTCAAATGTGAAGTTGACACAAATTTGCAGCTCTGCCTTGACACTGTCCACATCCAGACGATTTCTCTCATTTCTCCATACTGAGGTCATCATTGAGAACACACGTTCTGTATGGGCATTGCTACATGGGATGGAGAAGATGTAGGCGCTGACCTTCCTCAGATTCACAAGTGGGACTTCTGCTTTGGAAAACAGTTTGAGATACCGCTCCTCACTGTGGCATCCTTCCATTTCTGAAGAGCTGAGAATAGCTTCCACCATGCCATATTCCTCATAGAGTCCATCCAATGTCTTTCAGGCTGCAGGCTTGGACTGCATCACTGTATTCTCCATAGGACACAGCAGTTGTGAGGCCAAGCTTTGGCACTTTACTATGAAAGCTGTTCTCAGAGAAGTCATACCTTTCACTCACGTATTTCTTGGCTCTTTCATAGAAAACAAGAAAATCAGCCTCACATTTCTTTGCCAGATCAGGGGTTAGCTGCTTGAGTTTGTTGTTCACAGCAAAGCCAAAAAATGTGTCCTTTAACCTTCTCTCAAGTTTCCCTTTCAGTTCAGTCATTACCTTAAACACAGAGGTTATGCTGAATGATTTGGCCTCAAGTGCTTCAATGCAGTCTGAAAACACTTTCAGAATGTGACTGAGGAAGAGAAAATACATCTCAGATACTTCGTTGCCATCCTCTCCAAAGCATTTACACAAAATCTTGGAGCATTCCTCCTCACCTAGACTCTGAAAGTAGCTGGTCAGGGGTCTCCAACACTTCAGGATTCTGTCAATAGATGGCAGCAGAGACAACCATCTCGTGACAACGTGCCGCAGCAGATTGCATTCCTCCACTTCCACAAACTCGCAGAATTCCTTCAACTGCGCCGTTCTGCTAGCTGAGATGCTAAAATGGCTATACACCTTAAGCACAACATTTTCAATGTCAATATCCAAGTTGCTTGCTGCATATCTTGTTGCATTGTGCAGAATATGGGCTAAACAGTTTGCAGCGAGCACGTCTTTTTGAGCCAGTTTCAGTTTCTGATAAACACTGTTGTGTTTTCCATAGTTAACGCTGGCGTTGTCTGCTGCATATGCTGACATTTTTTTCACATCTAGTCCAGACATCTCCAGTTTAGATAGCAACTGATTTGTTATAGCTTCTGACTTTTCGTTGCTATCACTGTAAAAATCCAACAGTGCATGTTGCACGCCCTCCTCAAAGTGAAAATATCTCAGTACAATGGGGAAACACTTGATCGTACCTTTGTTTGATGCATCACTTGCCACTGAATAATGCAGTTCATTTTCTTTTATATAATCCACATGCGTCTGGACAGAGTAGCAGCACCTTTTCCTTTGCTGCTTACGTCCACATCGCAACGACACAACGTGCAAAAAGCATGGAAGTCGTCCTTTCGACTTTTTGTGAGGAATCCATGCTCTTTCGACCATTCAGGATTAAATGAAGTCTTTCGTTTCGGCATTTCTGCGGTTTAACCCTACCGCTAACTAGGTGGAGTTGGCTCATGAGCTAGTCGGCGAGGCTAACTTCACTCTGTGCCACAGTGCCCTGCCGTGAACGTGACGTCAAGAAGCACATGGCTAATTGTTTACGTTTATTAACCAATGAAATACAAGATATTTATTTGACATCGCATTCAGCCAATAATTTGTAAGACCACAAGTCTTACGGGGATATATACTTACACATAACTTATTTTTTGTATTTCTTTGTATAATTGTCTATTTTTTTTTATACCCTAAAAGTATAAAATAGGGATGACCTCAAAAGGAGGACAAATGAGCGTCCGGCTCAAGGCTGCGCCGGCAGACGGACACAGACATTGAAAACCGGACTGTCCGACCTAAAACCGGACGGATGGCCACCCTAAATGGTCAAAGTAAGGTACAAATAAACAGAATCACACGAAGCCTGGTTAGTGTTGCCTGACTTTATAAAGTGTTTTTTTTTTTATAAGTGTGTGGTTGCCTTCTAGTCACTTTGCTCAGCGCTACTGCTTGTAGGCAGGCATGACGAGACTCTTCAGTCGACCCATGGCATGTTCAGGGGAGGTGGGTTTAGTTTCCTGCACGCCTCGACGTAAGAGAGACGTAAGCGACGCCGCCTCTAGCTCCGAAGCTCTTGCCTCTAGACCGACAATTTTTTGGAGCTGGAAGTGAACCGCATTCCGGAGCTATGAGGCGGCGCCGCTGCGGTGTGAACAGGAAAAAACGGTACTTTTCAGGCTCCAGCTCCGAGCCGGAGCTGAAAAAGCGCCGGTGTGAAAGGGGCATCAGTCCGACAGGAGAGAGCTCTCCCTCTCCTTATTGTTGAAACAGCTTCTAATCTCCGTTAGCTCCGAGCTAGCACCAGATGCTAACAACAACCCCCGTCACTCTCTCTCTCTCTCTCTCTCTCTCTCTCTCTCTCTCTCTCTCTCTCTCTCTCTCTCTCTCTCTCTCTCTCTCTCTCTCTCTCTGTCTCTCTCTCTGTCTCTCTCTCTCTCTCACACAAAATGCGCTCGTGCCACACACACACAGACGCTCCTCAGTGACGATGACCGCTTGCGTAAAATAATAATAAATACAAATAATAATATACACATTTGAAAAGTGGGGGGGACACAAACGGGATTTTGAAAAGTGGGGGGGACATGTCCCTCCTGTCCCCAGTGGAAATCACGCCCATGCATGGATGTATGATGACGGTTTACTCTGCAGTGGTGTACACTACAGGGTGGGGGAACTACTCAGATCTTTACTTCAGTAATAACAAAGTGTAGGAATACTCTGTTTCAGTAAAAGTCCTGTATTTAGAATGTAAGTCAAGTAAAAGTACAAAAGTATTAGCATCTAAATATACTTAAAGTATATAAAGTAAAAGTAGTCATTGTGCAGATTGGTCCATTTCAGAATAATATATATGATATGTTTTATAATGATTGATCATTAAAGTGTTATCAAAGCTGGTAAAGGTGGAACTAATTTGAATGACTTTGTATACTGCAGGGCAGCTTGTGAATTTACTCCAGGTCTAACTAAAGTCTGGTTTAAGTGTTAACCCCCTGTAACAGTGTGTTATATTAAAAAAATAGAACGATCCTCTCTCTTGCTCATATTCTGCTCAGTGTAAGATTTGAAAACAAGAGCAGATCACCAATGCTAATTGATGGCCAGATCTTTATGAAATATATACTCGATACTGAATATATCACTTTTCTAAATAATGTTTTATATGGATCTTGACTTGGTATCGCTCACTATTTATCCGTTTAGAATTTAGAAGTTTTAGGCATTAGATAAAGAGTTTCGATCTAATCAATAATTCCAATGCACTGCTTTAATTCTGTTGAACAATCATAGGCTTTTACCCGTTGGAAAGATTGCCTTGTGCACCGAAATTACACTGTTGTTGTGATGGATATTCAGAGCGGCGGCACAAACGGTGACGTCATGACTCAGCTCCTACAGGGCTCTGGTTGGTGGAAAAGCAAACTGTTACCAACCAAAGTAGCACCAGCACGGAACTACTACAACAGAACTGATTTCAGTGGAGAAGGGGTATCAGGGCCTCAAAGTGAACGTGGGGCCTTGGGGGACCCTGAGGAGTAAGGCTCTGAGCAGGTTCCCCCTTTACCGTTTGCTAACCCAGCCTTGGTTGTCCCTTCAGTATGTAACCTCTGAAGTAAAAGTCTCAGTGTGAGGCTCTGGCATTCACTTCAGTTTTCTAATAACAAAGCTTACTGAACTCCACGTGAGAGCTAATCCTCTGCAGCTCACGCTCAGACTGCCTCCAGATAACTGGGGACAAGGGGGCCGTGGTATGTAATAATCCCCCCCCCTCCCACCAACATTCACCCCACCTCTCCACAACAATACCCCACAGACTTTAGTTGGAAGAAGCATTTTGCAATACTGACTCTCTACATCTCTTTGGCTCGGATTGTGGATTTTTTTCCCGCCCCTCTGTGTCATTTTCAATCCACTACTGTTTGTGTACTTCAATTCATTTACATTTTTGCAAACCGCAAAAAAAAATGGGAATAGAATTCGCTGTCAATATGTCCGATGAAGTTTCACTTTACGGGGGAAAAAGTGCCTTTACCCAAATGGAGCACAACATAGTGGCTGGATATCTGATAACGGCAGGTAACAAAGATAATGGCTTTATGAATAGATGAATTGATAATGAGTAATCTGAAAATGGTGTTGTATGCAATGTGATTTATCTGCTTGGTGTTCTTCTCTAGAACCTTGTAGTCCTTTTATGTAACTCTGCATTCAGACCTTGTTTGAACATACTCTCAAAACATCTAACAGTTACGTTTCCAACCATTAGCAGTAAGCTGGAAGGAGATATGGGAATGTGGCTTACTATTGGCAGTGTTATGTAATTCCTCATAAAGAATAATGAAATAACACATTAAAAAGTGTATTATGCTGCAAGCTTTCCTGAATACCATATTCCTGTCAAGCCAACTCCTATTACTATATATGCTAAAGATTCTAAACACACAAAAACACACACACAGCAAAGTTTAGGCACTGTATAGAGTCTTGCAGTGATGATATGTTTGCAGGCCAACCCTAAAGTTAGCATCGCTAGGGCACCCTCGACAAAAGGTCAATTGGAATTTTTCTATTGGATTTTGGAATATTGCAGGAAAACAGGATAATCTCTACATGAACAGTATTTTGTGATGTTTGAGGCGTTAATGCAATTGCCATAAGTGAAACTAACGTTAGCCTATAAACTGACTACATCACGGTCACTTGACTGCGCATCAACATCGCTAAGCTAAAGGCGGCTAATGTGTCTTAAACCTTTACTTAGAATATTTTTTTAATTGTAAGGTGTCCTTGGGTGCTTTTAAAGGCGCCTCTAAATAGAATGAAGTATTATTATTCATTATTATTAATGTTATAAAATATATAAGCTTCAGACCTTCTTTCCTCCTCTTAGGTATCGTGAGTTTAGCCAGCAACATTGTGGTTCTGTTGATGTTTGTGAAGTTTAAGGAGCTGCGCACTGCCACCAACATCATCATCATCAACCTGGCTCTTACTGACATCGGAGTGGCTGGTATCGGATATCCCATGTCAGCAGCCTCTGATATCCATGGTAGCTGGAAGTTTGGATACACTGGTTGTCAGGTGAGTGCCCTCTTCTGAACACCATTTAACTGAGGGGGACAACCCAAAACGACATGGAATGCAAGTTAAAAGCTTGATTCAAGATCCCTCCACTTCGGGTCGGTGTTCTTTTCTCATTAATGACCGGTTTTGCTGCACATTATCCCATTATAACATTACATGTCATTTGTTAGACGCTTTTATCCAAAGCGACTATCCAAAGCGACTCAGTACTGTGGACAATCCCCACAGGAGCAATTTGGGGTGAAGTGTCTTGCCCAGGGACACAATGACATGCTGACTGCAGTGGGACTCGAAGTTATTATCCCCTGATTTGAAGTCCAGCACACTATCCACTGAGCCACAGCCTCCCTCCCCTTATAACATGGCTATGTCCTGTTTAAACCAACAACTTGTCTCACAAAATGTTCTTAAAATAATTGTTTTGATGAAAACAAGAAGAAAATCATAATCTGTTCCATTGTGTACCAACGGCTTATCTGCGGTGACAGGAACATCTCTCAATGTGACGGCAGCACTGATGGAGGTTTTCTGTAACTGTCCAAGTCTGTTCACCTTTTCTTTTCCATTAACCAGTCTTTAAACCAGGGGTGGGGAACCTTTTTCCTCTCAAGGGCCATTTACATTTTTTCAACATCTCCGAGGGCCGATTGACCGATTGACCTCTGCTTAAAAATACTAAAATCACAGCCCATTCATTTGGCCTTTCTTTCATGTTGTGCAAATAAAAAGCAACCTCTTAATCCAGATATCTTACCATGACTCGCGTATGCATGCACGTGCACGGGCATGCTCCCCCGGGAAGATATTTTTTTTTAAATGTTGAAGTTAAAAGCATCAATCTGGTGCACTTTGAGAGCAACATTAGGAGATCTATGGATACATCTCTCAACACCCATATGAAACAGAACTGTAAGCAGATTTTCTTTTTCTTTATGGATATTTTACAAATCACTCCCCTTTCAAACTCTATTCTTGTTTATTAATAACAACTTTTTTTTACTGTCATATAGTATTTTATACCTGTTTACTTTATTCTCTTGTTTTTTTATAACTATAATGATCATATAAAGATGTGCCTTTACCTCACTGGTTGTAGAAAAAGCTTCTTATATTCGTTAGCATAGCTAGCTAACCAGATGCTAATAACAACAAAGTTATTGACTGTATGATCAGTATGACAGAGGAACAGATCGCCACTGGGCTTTCAACTAAAGACACAGCCACGCAAAAACTGCGGCATGTGTACGGCTCCTTATGGGTACTGCAATTTTTGGAAGTGGCGGAGCGGCGTTCTGGTGCTCTCCGTCAGAACTGCACCCCTGTCAGACCCAAGCCCCCAGGAAGTGCGCCGGACTCAGATGAAAATATTCGTGGTGGCCAAACGGCAGTACTACACTTCCGTTTGGTTGCTATAGGCCTACCCAGCGCCTTCTATTATACGGCTCTGGGCCTACCATATGATACCGAGGTAGTCGTCATACTTATACATATATAAATAAAGATATATGTGTCAAAGCTCTAATCAAATTAATAGTTGTATTAATTATACTTGTATATGTATATATATATATATATATATATGTATATAGCCTGTGTTGTATATTTATACACACAAATGAACAACCTTGTGTGTGTCAAATAACAAGTTGTATTGTAGTGTTTATTTTAGTGTTGTTTTATGCTTATCCACATTTTGATTTCAGAGCACAGGAGAATGCTGGGCACAACATAAAGCTCAACAGTGAAGCTGGCAATGCTGAACAAAACCATCTAGTTATAATATTTATTCAGCTGAAAAAGTCAAAGCTCTACGAAAATGTAATTAAAAATACATAAGCATTTCAGGTAGAAATCAGCATTTTATATAGAAATTCACAAATATAAGAAATGAAACCTAAAAGAGATGTTACAAAATGTATACCTCTGATGGCTGGCATAGTAGAACTAGGTGAAACAATTTTTAATACAATTTATATAGATTAAAAGGTAATATAATATTGATTACAATGATTCTATTAAAAAATCCACCAAACATGATCAACAGGAAAGCCCACTGAAGGCATGTTATGGTTTGAAAAAAAGTTGAGGATGTGGTCCAGACAGTTAAATCAGGAGAGACTTCATTTTGTTTAAAGAACATTTATTGACACATATGATAAATGTTAAGTCTTTGGCGATTAGACCCCGATCCTGAAATCGTATATCCAAAGGGGGAAATGCAGCCGTGAGCATATAGGGAACCCCCCGGGGTCTAGACACTGGTGATGATGCTGAAGATCTGGATTTGATGAGGAGATGGGATGAAGAGGAGGTGTGATGAGGTCTTTGGATAAGCTCTCCTGGCACTGGATATGATGAAAGGAGATGGGATGAAGAGGAGATGTGATGAGAAATGCTGTTTTCACCCCAACCTCTGCTGCTGAATGATTTTATATATTACTAAAAGTGCTTGTCTTTGATATTATAATGATTACACCAGAAAGTCACTCTTTGTGAGATTTATTTTTTCACATTTTTCCCACCCACAAGATGATTTAATTCATTGGAGGCCTCAAAGCTGGGTGAAGGTATTGATGCACGGATCAATGCAATCCTTTACAACAGCATTCTACTATGGTTGGGGATGTCTGTAAAAAAAGGAGAAATAATCTTAAACAAAACAAGTGTCGCAATATAGGGAAACAAACTGTGACAAAAACATATCAATTAGATCAGAATCAGAATACATTTACATTGTTACAGCAGAAACAAAGACAGCCTAATGTTACTTAAAGTATGCATAAAAAAAGTATTAAAGATTAAAAACCAGAAATTATAATAAAAAAAGTTACACATTTTACAAAATACACATCCTGTAACAGTTTGGAGGATTTGGCAGCCTGGTATATTACACAGTTTTAGCGGCATAAATATATATAAATATATATATACACACACATGGTTGGTATTTAACAACAAGGGGTGTTATAGTCTGTGTTGTAGTGTGTGATATTGGTATTTATGGAAACATTTTACACCTTTCCTTCAAGTATTATACGTTTTAGTTACTTGTTGGGTACTTAACATGAATAATCACAGTTACTATCCTTTTACTCCATCACATTTCAAAGAGAAATAGGCTATTGTTATTTTAACTCCACCACAGTAATCCATCATCAGCTTTACTTTTTAGATAAAGATTTAAATCACAATTGATCATAACTCAAAATACATATATTTGTATATATTACCAAGTGGTTTCATGTACAACCCACAAAAGTATCATGCTAAATTAAGCTCTGTTGCTTGGATATCACTAGATCCTGTTACATCAGCGTAATATAAAAGTAGCCTACACAACGACTGATGTGTAAATTAGCATAATTACTAGCTAGCCGCTAGCTGCTAACTGCCACGGCCGCCTCGTTAATATCAAATCCATCATAATAACAATCCATTACCATGCTGTCATGAACGTGCGGTGCTCTTACGTGTACGCAAATTGACGTGCTTCTTCTTCTTCTTCTCTTGAAATTGACATGCTTGATGTGAACGAGCATTTTGGGGAGCGTGATTAAAGTTGCGCATGTGCTATGAGCGCACATACGGGTACTTCTCAGGCATGACGGGTAATCTGTGACGTTTCGCTCTCTCAAAAGTTGGGCCATTTTATCATCATGCGCCAATGAGCAACTCTCATAGGAATGAATGAGGCCCCGCCTCCCATGCTGTATCCAGTTCTTATTATACATCCATGGTCAGACCAGACATATACCACGTGATGACACGTTAGGCTCGTGTTTTGTTCAAGGACCCTGACCCGTGGCCAGGAAAAACAGGCACTCGCTTGTTTAATTTTTTTGCGGTCTAGATTTCTTTTCTTTTTTTTCTTTTTTGCGTGTGTTTATAAATTACCTCGAGGGCCGTACCAAATGGTCTCGCGGGCCGTATACGGCCCGGGGGCCGGAGGTTCCCCACCCCTGCTTTAAACACTGCCAGAGCCCATACTGTGTTCCTGTTAGTGTTTACTTCCTGTCTGTCTTCTTCTGATGTTCCCTTTAGTGTTTACTTCCTGTCTGTCCTCTTCTGCTGTTCCCTTTAGTGTTTACTTCCTGTCTGTCTTCGTCTGCCGTTTTCTTTTTTATGGATTTTTTGTCAAAGCACTTAAGATATTCATTGCTATCGGGATGTTAAGAGCATTCCATGGAATATAACAAAAAGTGTATCTCGAGCCGGTTTCTCAAACTTACCTACCCCACCTTTAAATGTTTACTTCCTGTCTGTCTTCTTCTTTCTCTGTGTCTTTTAACTCTTTCCTCCTGTTGTGCTGTTTATTTGTTCTTGTTCTCTTTTTCTTTTCTTTACTGGGGACAGTTTAGACAAGTTTTGTGCTCTCCAAAAATATAAAAGTGATTATTCAAAAGGTTTTTTATGATGTTTTCTGAAGGAGGAAAACGAATGTCCTAAGCAACGGTCTTTTTCCTTTAGCAGCTAAAAAAATAAGAACAAATGTTATGTTGAGATTAGGGGCTGTATAACCTTCAAAAGTAAATGCTTTCTGGGCAGTATTAAGATCATGAATTAATGGTCTGAAATTGTAAATTTGTTCAGCTGATTCTGGCTTCTCATATGTGAGAACCTCGTGGATTAATAAAAGTCTGTATTCCTTTTATTTTTCTTTATTTCTCTTTCTTTTTGTATTAATTATAATAAATGTAATATCTCTGTGTCTTGGACTTTTGATTGGACAAAACATCCCACTTCAAAATGTTGCCTTTAGCTTTGGACAATTGTGATGGATATTTGAGATTTCAAACGGTTTTTTACCAAGTGTGTACATGGTTAATGCAAAACAATCTGCAGATTTATCAATCAGGAATATAATCGGTTATAAACCAAAGGCTTTGTTTTAGGGAGATAATAAACATTATATCAAAGTCCTAGCATGTCCTTTAACTACACATCAGTTAATTACCTGGTGTACCTCCTTACATAGACACTACCTTTAACTGCCTTTAAACCCATTGAAACACGACCATTAAAGTGTGATTAAAGTTGCTTTAACCAATAAACCTTAATAAACATGGTTAATTATAATTATATGACAGGCCCACTATCAATAACGGTCTGTTAATTAACTTTTTCTGTGTTTTTGTCCCTAGATCTATGCAGCTCTCAACATCTTCTTTGGCATGGCGAGTATTGGCCTGCTGACGGTGGTGGCCATCGACCGATACCTCACCATCTGCAGACCTGATCTAGGTATTCAATCACTGCAGTTGGGGGATTTCAACTTATTTATATTCCTACTGATATGCTTGTTTGGACGGCCATGAATCAGGGGGTCAAGCCGTAGTCCTTATGTCGAAATGTTTTGGGCGAGATACTGAACCACAAAATTCACCTGGAGGAATGTCTGTCAATGAGAATCAGTTTGGCACATTGTATGGGATCACTATAAATGTGTGTGTGGATGAATGTTGTCCTGCAGTGTAAAGGTGTTTTGAGTGGTGGGCAGACTATAAGGCGCTATACATAGTTAACCAGCTCTTGTCTCCATGCACGTGTTTAGAACTAGACTGACTACAGTATCCATTCAGTAGCGTTAAGCCAAGCCCCCAGGATGTGCGGCAGGCGTTTAAGCACATTTTCATAGTGGCCAAACGGTAATATTAAAACTTCCGTATCAGTCATGTGATGCCATTGAGCCCAAAAATATATTCCCATTGACTTACATTGGGAAAGAGACATCTGTGAATCAGCATACTTAAAGCATTTTTTAAATAAAGTACATGTCTGAACATTTGAAAAACCCTAATTAAAATGATTAGATCTTAAATAAAATGTGCTAATAACTGACTACAGAGTTATTTCCCACTCCATTCATCTGATGACCGCTATTTCATGTCCAAATAGACATGAAATAGGTGGGAGGCGGGGTTTGAAGGATCCGGGTACTTTTGCTCTTGAGAGTCAGGCCATTTTGGCTTCATGCACCACTGAGCAGCGAATGAACTGGGTCCCTGCCTCCAACGCTGTATCCCGTTCTCTTTACACATCCATGTGTTTATCGGGCAAACCTAACTAAAATAATCCAATAGTTTGGCAGTAATGTCAAATTGGAATCTATGTATGTCTGTCATTCTGTCCTTAGATTTTCTGGACTACCGTTCCTTCAAAAAACGTCCCACCCAGCAATGTATTGCGGAGGACATTTCATTAGTATTGTGTTAGGTCACACTATGTAGTGTATTGAGATGGGATCATTATTAAGCAGTGGCGAGCCGTCAGGGCCCTCTAGGCCCTCTGTGAGGGCCTAAGATATTCCAAAAAATAATATTTAAAAACATTAAAAAAATATATATTTTTTAAAAATATATATTTTTTTTATATTATTTTTGTTATATTTTTCATTAGTTTTACGGAAAAAAAAACTTGATTTAATAAAATAACATTTCCAAAGAAATAAATCCTTCGAATCTGCCTGTTCGGTCTCTGTTTGAATGTGAAGGGTTACATGAAAGAAGGTCTGGCCCTCTCTGCGATTCACAGAGGGCCCGCTATAGTATGGGCTCAGAACAGTCTCATAATACACACATGTACACAGAAGGATTCACACTTGTATTTCATGATCCGCAAAAGGATTCACACTTGTATTTCCGGATCCACACTTGTGTTTGTCAATGCGCACACAAATGTGTTCCGTTTCATATACATGTAAATAAAATCCAAATACAGAAAAAAGTTTTACATATGTATTTTTGATCCTCACATATTTGTTTTCCATTTAAATCCCCTGAACCTGCAAACACAAACCGCTTTCTGTGCATGGATCGCTGTGCATTCGTGTGTGGGTTTTTTGAGACTCCCCTGACGGTCACCCGATTCGTACTTGTAATTTTTTCTATCTATAGCCAATCAGATGTCTCCTTCATTCTAAGCCAATCACATGAGCGCGTCCCCACGAGGGTAGATTTATTGCGTTCATGACACTTCATATACGCATTTTGCGCTGTCCGGACTCGGAGCAGGGTTTCCGCGGACAGAATTAATTTTACCGGACAAATTTGAAACTTACCGGTCATGTTTCAATAATAATAATAATAAGAAGAAGAAGCAGAGTTTCCGTTAGTAGGTAATTACCGGACTATGACCGGATATGGCTAATAACACGGGAGTAAGGATCATCTATTTTTTCCTCTCTCCTGACAGCCCGCCAGTTTCTCATGTAGCTCGCTAAAACTTCACTCGCGTTTATGTCCATATCGATCAGATCCAGCTCTCCTGATCGGCCTTTATAGAGAGCACCGATCAAACTATTAAGAGTGAATATCGGCCGATAATGACCGGCGGGGCTCCCCCCGTTGACAGTTCACTGTCTAGCACTGGCTTCGTAGTGCACTGATCGATTAGGCTAAGCTAACCTGTAGCTGCTCCCTCCACACTCACAACAACTTCATACAGACATACATAAAGCAGCTGTATTCGCCATACAGGAAACACACATTTAAAACGGTTTTGCCTGCCGTTTTTGTGTACACAAGCATTCATTAATGGTTCGGAAAGTGGCACTGTACCTTAATAATATAAAGGCTTGTATTTGCGTGCATTTCCTGCTCTGAAAGTGTCAATGTACTGAGAGTGGAGGTGTCCTGAGATTAGCGCCTGCAGGCAGCCAGGCTCCATGGACCTGTCAGCTCCGGACAGCGCAAAATGCGTACATGAAGCGCTACGTCATGAACGCAAGAAATCTACCCTCGTGGGGGCGCGCTCATGTGATTGGCTTAGAATTGAGGAGACATCTGATTGGCTATAGATAGAAAAAATTACAAGTACGAATCGGGTGACCGTCAGGGGAGTCTCAAAAAACCCACACACGAATGCACAGCGATCCATGCACAGAAAGCGGTTTGTGTTTGCAGGTGCAGCGGTTTTAAACGGAAAACAAATATGTGAGGATCAAAAATACATATGTAAAACTTTTTTCTGTATTTGGATTTTATTTACATGTATATGAAACGGAACACATTTGTGTGTGCATTGAAAAACACAAGTGTGGATCCGGAAATACAAGTGTGAATCCTTTTGCGGATCATGAAATACAAGTGTGAATCCTTATGTGTGCATGTGTGTATTATGAGACTGTTCTGAGCCCATACTATAGTAACTGAACGAGAGAGTAATGTCAAATGACAGTCCAATTGACCAATCATATCTTCCCTCTAAATGGGTGGGTTTCATTATCGCGGACTTTATGACAAGTTCCGCCCGCTGTGAAACTTTTCTTGTTTCCATAGGAACAACAACTTCCTGTCAACAGCGTGAACTCGCCTTCAAAATAAAAGCATGCCAAATTACACGTAAGACATACAACTGTAACGAAAGTAACAAACACAATGCAATATCATTTTCAATGTCAAAGAACACAAATTGGGTTCACAGGTGTTGTTTTGTGTGGTAGAGGGTCGCTGTCATTGATGCGTTTTGCACCCTGGGCCGTTGTTTTGATATTCCGCTGAAGTATACGCTGTGACGTAATAACTATTTTTTTTCCTTTTTTTCGAGGGAAGGGGTGGGGGTCAGAGGGCCTAGGTATAAAGCTCACGGCTCGCCACTGTTATTAAGTGTTAGACTGTTAAACTTGTACAGCTTTCTCTCCCTCAATGTTTGTGTGGGCTTATGAATAAAAATGATGTTATTACATTGCATTTAGCACATGCTTTCATCCAAAGCAACTTTCAACAAGTGCAATCAACCATGATGATGCAAACTCGAAGAATCATGCAAGTACATTAGCTTTCAATAAGCCAAACCTTGTTTGTGGTTCAACCATGTCCTGAATGTAGGAGGGGCCTGTTCCATTCACTAGTGATGTTACGTATTGCGCCGAGGCTTCGGAGCGTGTGTCGAGTAATCCCCGAAGCTTTTTGTGAAGCATGTATCGAGGCTTGTATCGTTTTGGGCCAGTGACGTCATCGATGACAAACGAAGCCTCGCTGCCTGTCGATACCACGTGACTGCTTCAGAAAGCGATTCAGATCGGTTGAACCGTTGAACCACAACGCTCATAATGCCCATGGATGTATAATAAGAACCATATTACCCCTCCTGTACCCGGGTCCGCTGGTGACACGATGGAATTAAAAGAGCTTAGACCCTCACTTATATAGAGGTCGGAACATGTCATAAGTATAAATAGATATAAGCATAAATAAATGTAGGAACATGAATAAATACAGGAATAAATACGATGGAGTGTTTTCAGGGAGATTCAGTGTACGGGCTGTGGCTCAGCTGGAAAGCAATTGACTCACGACCGCAGGGTCCCTGGTTCAACGACTGAACAATACGTCTTTTTTGTTGTTTATAAAAGCTACAGCTAAATGAGATAATGTAGTTAATAAATGTATTCTTTGATATGGTTTAGCCTTTCTCAGGCTACAACATGGTTATGTTTATGAATATTATTAAGGAATACAAATCCCTCTTTGCAATGTTTACCAGCCTCCTTAGGCTTTTCAATCACAATCATTCAACTGGAATAAAAACAATATTGTTAACATGAAAATATGATTTTATGTTCGTTGTTAAGAGTTATTCTAAGGCTTTACTCATTGGGAACTCGGTATGAGATAGAGTACACTATTGAGATGTCAAATCTGCCTGTTTTACACACTTTGACCAACAGGGGGGTTTGTGTTCAAATGAAGCCCATGATGAAGCCTCATGAGATGAACCCTTTTGCGAACCAATTGGCTGGAAAGCTTCAAAGCTTCATAAGGCTTCATCTCGCCATCACTACCATTCACAGTGCAGTGGACCCAACCTGGTCTGACCATGGATGTATAATAAGAACTGGATACAGCGTGGGAGGGGGGGCCTCATTAATTCCTATGAGAGTTGCTCATTCGCGCATGATGATAAAATGGCCCAATTTTTGAGAGAGCGAAACGTCACAGATTACCCGGCATGCCTGAGAAGTACCCGTATGTGCGCTCATAGCGCATGCGCAACTTTAACCATGCCCCCCAAAATGCTCGTTCACATCAAGCACGTCAATTTGCGTACACGTAACAGCACCGCACGTTCATGACAGCATGGTAATGGTTTGTTATTATGATAGATTTGATATTAACGAGGCGGCAGTTAGCAGCTAGCGGTTAGCTAGTAATTATGCTAATTTACACATCAATCGTTATGTACTTTTATATTACGCTGTAACAGGATCTAGTGATATCCAAGCAACAGAGCTTCATTTAGCATGAAATAATTCTTGCACTGTATATATATATATATATATATATATGTATATATATACAGTGCAATAAGCTTCTTAGTGCAATAAGAAGCTACAGGGACGTTAATCTACGTCGGTAATATTAACTTTATTTAATACAACATTTACGGTACAAGATTTAATCATACAGCCCATGTAGTATAATATTTTACAAATGATGAATTACAGCAAACATGTGCAATATATCCATTATTACAGCTCCGTGGGCTGGCAGTAAGGCGATATGGGTCCGTTCTTATTGTACATCCATGGGTAAAGATAAACGCATGTAGTGCTGAACACGTAACATGAACGTGCCGGGCGGCGCGGTCCCGTGGGTTAGATGCGCGTTCATAATGCAGAGGGAAATAACTCTCAGAATAACGTTATTAGCACATTTTTACAACTTGAGGAACTAATGTTTTTAATAAGGGCTATACAAGTGTTCATACTGGGTAGTTTATTTAGTTTAAAAAAAATTATCCAACGATTTACAGACCACTCTTTCCCCATGTAAGTCAATGGGAAAAAGTGTTTCCGGGCCTGGCAACCAAAAGGAAGTGTAGTACCGCCGTTTGGCCAGCACGAATATTTTCATCTGAGTCCGGCGCACTTCCTGGGGGCTTGGTCTCACCAGAATGCGTGACTCCACCACGACTCTTTAACACCGCAGTGCGTGGTGGAGTCACGAACTTTGCTACATTTACGTGTCTGCACCACGCAAACAACCCCAATGTAAAGTGAATGAGGCTCCTTTGTCGTGGTGCACACACGCATTTCTACAACGTCCCGCAGTGAGCTTTTATTCTATAAAACGTTTTTAAAATCTACTTTATAGCTTGTAGTAACTCACGGGAGGCTTATTTTATTTTATTTGTATTCATAATAATTTTTATTTTTCGTCAGAATGTATTATTGTGCATTATTCACCAATTTTTGTTCTCAAAAAACAGTGCATTGTGTGTAATACAACTGTGATTTTTATTAAATTAGTTCGTTTTTAAGGAAGGCCAGAGCTTCAGCTGTGTCAAATAGATTGTTCCCTTTAGTTAACGTTATTTAAAAGATAATTATATTCCTATTTGATCAAGTCCCCTTTATTGTATTACGGACCCAAAGAGCAATGTGAGCGTCCATTCCCATTGGATAACGGAGGATTTTACACCCAGAAGTAAGTATTCTCCTTACTGTCGATTGATTTTACAGTGATATCTGCACTACTCATCAACTCAAAAACACCAGATTATCCTTGTTAATTACACAACATTGATTGGTTTACATTGTGTACAATGCTTTTGTATTTCCCCCTTTCGATTCGGAGAAACAAATATTTTTTCGGAGTGTGTGGATGGCAGAAGACACTACACTACCCAGAATCCTCAGCTATGGGACTACACCATGTGCTTAGAACGTGTCCTACCCCCCTCCCCCCCCCTTAGGTCACAGGCTCCTCCAACAGTGCAACACAATAAAACAGATACACAGAAAAAATAGTGCAAGTAAATACAAAAAGAAAAATAGTAAAATAGTAAAAAGTGAAATAGTGCAATAGGAGTCTATATACAAGTGATTGGAATATGATATATTAGATAAATAATTTCTAAGTAGCAGCCAGATGAATGTTATGGATGTTGTTTCAAAGTTCAGGTGTTTAATAGTCTTATGGCCTGTGGGATGAAGCTGTCCCTGAGTCTGGTGGTTTTAGTCCGGATGCTGCGGTACCGCCTGCCAGACGGCAGCAGACAGAACAGTTTGTGGCTGGGGTGATGGGGGTCTTTTATAATCCTGAAGGCTTTCTTTAAGGTTAACCTGGTATTTTTACTCCACTACATTTATTTTAGTTACTTTACAGATTTGGATTAATGATGTGAAATATAAACAACCCTTAAATCAGACTTTAGTTACACCTGAGTAAAATTCAGTGAAGGTGATTGTCAAGTGCCAACAATCAGGCGAGATATTTGGTAGTGGGTGCTTGAGAAGACAAAATATTTATCTGCAGATCCCTATAAGGTATATTCATTACTCGTTATTCTCTACTAATAGTTAATTAAAAACTGTATATAATATAAGTACTATTTTGCACATCCCTTTCAAGATTTCAAGATTTTCTAAGGTTTATTGACATATCATATACACAACTACGGTGTAGTTATGCAATGAATGAAAAACTTGGGTCACAGGTTCCTCAACAGTGCATTACAAGACATCTATCGATATCTGTGTACCTCCACCATTAAACATATTCTGCATATTTCTTATACTATCTACATACATCTTATAAGAGTATAATTCATATGTATAATATCAGTTAAAATAAGTGCTTCAACATAGTTAACATTGCAGGAAAGTTGATTGTCAAGTTCCAAAACAAACCATGCAATATATTAGACGTTAAGTACTTTATCAGGCTTAATATCTGTAGATACCCCCAAAGCTTTTTTCTTATTTAAAAGAAGACCTTAACCTAAAGTATTCTTTAATGTTTAAATAAAGCCTTATTAGTTTGTCTGTTTTGCACATCCCCCTATCAGGCACTAAACTGTTTAATTGTAGAGATCACTTACAGTATCTTCTTGATATTTTCTATTCTATATTATTTATATCATTGACCTTCCACTTTCCCACTATATTAAGAGTATGTACTCTTAATATTTAAATGTTTTCATCAAATATAACACATTCAAAAGTGCTTTACAAAAATGAAAGACATTAAGAAAAAGGCATTTTAAAACAGTCATTAAAAAGCAACACAATCTACCTGCATTGCAATTACTCTAAACGTGTAATAACGTGCTTTAACCAGTAGGAGGTGCGGGTTAAAAAGCTGTCAAGTTTACAGTGTTAACAAAATAAAATATACTGCTGTTTCCGGTTTAGTTTACGACGGATATATTCTGTTATTGTTTTGATATTTGTAACACAAAAGCGATGTAAAAAACCCACAGCAACACAGAAAAGATGGTCTTAACATGACCCAGCGGTCTAGTAGTTAATAAAAAACAATAATATCAAAACAAATTATTACTACTAACTTTATTGTGAAATTAAAACAGAACGGTAAAAGAATAGTTTCCAGTCTATTCTATCCCGATCTCTGTAGATAAATAAAGAACTACGACAGATGTGTAATGTTTAATGCAGCCAAACCATTCATTACAATGCATTCATGTGATGACTTTCAAAGAGTAAAGCAAGCACTGCTGAATAAAGTATGATTTGATCTTTTACGAAACGTTTTTTTCATATGGAATGCAGTTGGAGGTCAACCAATCACAGAGCTTGAGGCAAAGCGGAACAATAGCTGAGGATTCTGGGTAGTGTAGGGTCTTCGGCCATCCTAAACTCTGAACAAATATTTGTTTCTCCGAATCGAAGGGGAAAATTACAAAAGCATTGTACACAATTTAAACCAATCAATGTTGTGTAATTAACAAGGATAATCTGGTGTTTTTGAGTTGATGAGTAGTGCAGATATCACTGTAAAATCAATCGACAGTAAGGAGAATACTTACTTCCGGGCGTAAAATCCTCCGTTATCCAATGGGAATGGACGCTCACATTGCTCTCTGCGTCCGTAATACAATAAAGGGGACATGATCAAATATAATTATCTTTTAAATAACATTAACTAAAGGGAACAGTTTATTTGACACAGCTGAAGCTCTGGCCTTCCTTAAAAACTAACTCATTTAATAAAAATCACAGTTGTATTACACACAATGCACTGTTTTTTGAGAACAAAAATTCGTAACTAATGCACCATAATACATTCTGACGAAAAATAAAAATTATTATGAATACAAATAAAATAAAAGAAGCCTCCCGTGAGTTACTACAAGCTATAAAGTTGATTTTACAAACGTTTTATAGAATAAAAGCTCACTGCTGGACGTTGTAGAAATGCGTGTGTGCACCACGACAAAGGAGCCTCATTCACTTTACATTGGGGTTGTTTGCGTGGTGCAGACACGTAAATGTAGCAAAGTTCGTGACTCCACCACGCACTGCGGTGTTAAGGAGTCGTGGTGGAGTCACGCATTCTGGTGAGACCAGGTTGAGTGGACCATAGTGATGGGAATTATGGCTCTTTGAAGGGAGCCGGATCTTATGGCTCCGTTCCTTTCAAAGAGCCGTTCAAAAGAGCCGTTCAAAAGAGCCGTTTTTTTAAAAAGGGGGCGGGGTTACTAGGTTTATCTGCGAAATAATCACCAGGATAATGATTGACTGCATTGCCAGACCTAATGTCAATAATCTGCATTGTAAACATGACACAAGGTGGCGCCATATCCATGTCATTCATGTCAGTGAATGTACTTTGAATTTACCCTCTGCATGTGTTAAGTAAATAAAGTTGCCTTGCCTTGAATGAAATTCACGCAACTCTTAATATTAGTAGTGTGTTTTTAAGTGGCGATGGAGATTATTTGTTGACCCTGCTTTAAAGGATATTTTGCCTTTACAAATGGTGCGCTTTATCACTGCCTGGGTTTTGGTTGAAGTGCATCCAAATGCTGCTGCGTTTTCGCGTTTGGCTCATTTTACATCCGAAAAACACGTCGTCTATCTGTCCAGTACCACTTGTTATGACTTCTCTCTCTCGCGTATTCCGTTAAGACCCACCCCACCTAACTCCTCGTGCTGAAACCTACAAATCAGAGTAGGGGCGGGTCTTCACAGAATACGTTTGGGGAACAAAATCAAGCTTTTTAAAAGGCGAGTGAATTTTGGCAGGCAGTGAGTGCGGACCAACTTTGATTGAACGATAAGAAGAACGGCTCTCACCAAGTACGACTCGGTTCCCCTCGTTCGTACCAAAGAGCCGTTCAAAAGAATCGGCTCGTTCGCGACCGACACATCACTAGTGGACCAGTACCTTGAAGTGTCTTGAAGCGGTTTAGGGCAGCTGCTGGTATCCAGTGAAGGGAGAGAAGAAGCTGTGTAGTGTGGGAGAACTTAGGGAGGGTGAAGACCAGTTGGGCTGCTGGGTTCTGTCTGAGCAGGGCTAAGGGAGGCAACTCGTGTTGGGAGTGATGCTCAAGACCAGAAGGAGCACAACGTTGTTTGGATCCGCTGTTATCAAGCAGGCTACAAGCAGCAATACCTCTCACACACATATATCATTTTGTAATACATTCCACATACTCAGTTGGCAGTATCTTAGAGTTATTCAACAGCTCTTTAATAAATCCTGGAGTTGATATCAATGTCCTTTCTCTCTCCAGGACAGAAAATGACGATGCAATCGTACAACCTAATTATTCTGGCAGCGTGGCTCAATGCTGTGTTCTGGTCCTCCATGCCGGTGGTGGGGTGGGCTTCTTATGCCCCTGACCCCACTGGAGCCACATGCACCATCAACTGGAGGAACAATGATGCGTGAGTTTCACTACACTGCACAATGTATTGAGTACTTTACCCATGACATTCTTCTTTTAATACTACCAGGAGAATTACTCACCAACAATGACGACACAAATACTCCTGCTGCTACTGTGGGCTAGGGTTTGGGTTTAACGTTAGGGTTATGAAATGATTGCATCTCACCCATAACAATTGTGGGTCCTTAGCAAATCTGATGACCAAAAGGCAGTAAATTAATATACACAAAATAAACATATAACTAAACCTTTTAAGAGAAAAACGATATTTCATAATAAATCTGTTAAAACGGTTCCATCCAGACAAGGTTTACTTCTAAATATACATTTAACGGTTAGGCTGCTGAAATGTAAAGAATGTCTAAGCTTAAGCCCTTTGAATGATCATCTGATTAGGGGCCTCAGTCACACAACACCATGAACAGGCATACACTCTTCTGTTATAACAGGCACATATTTGTTTCAGAATTACTCTAGTATTATAGTGTGTGACTGTTTATTGCAGTAAAGTGAATTTTGTATTGTTTAAAATTCTAAAAGTCTATGTCACTTTAGCCAATGCAACAAGGCAAATAGTTGTTTAGAATAAAGTAAACAAATGTACATGTATAATATGGAATTTGGGGAAGGTTGACCCAAATGAGGCAAACACTGTTAATAAAAGATACAAATGTATAAGGTTTAATGCAGGCAAGGCAAAACAAAACAAAACAGACCAGAATGGAATGGAGCGTAACAGAAAGAAAAATGAGGGAATAAAGTGTAGGTGTACAGGAGGTCAGGTGGATGCAAGGCTATGATAGGCAACCAGCGTTGAAATAAGTACTCTTATGGCGCGTTTCCACTACACGGCCTCGCTCGGCCCCGCTCGGTATGGCTGGGCCTCGTTAGGACTGGCTCACTTTATGGCGCATTTCCATTACAGTTTAGGAACTGGGGTAGTATCTATAGTAACGCAGTGTAGGCGGAGCCGTGACGTGATCTTCAGAGAACCCCAGAAAAACAACACAGCCGTTAGCTGTTAGCACTCAGAGCTCACAGCTCCTCATATATGTTCAGAAACTAGACAAAAGTTAAACAAGTACAAACCACAGACTGCCTGTGTCATGGTGAATACAGTCGCTGCTTTATTTATGTCTGTATAGGCCGTTGTTGTGAGTGTGGACGGTCGGAGCATATACTGCGTTAGCTTAGCCAATCTCCATTTAGAACACACGCATTTTAAAAGGTTTTTCGCCTGCCGTCTGTCTGCAGACTTGACAAAGCATTAATTCATGGTTTTTACTAACCGGTATCAGTATGTTGTTACTTCGGCATCATTTTGAAACGTGTATTACAATTAAATCACGGTCAAATATGTCCATCTTGTTGTAGTTGTAGCCCCCTTGCCAGCGATGCTCTCTCTAGTTTAGCATACTCAGCCCGACTCAGCCTCGTTGTCTCTGGCCCTGGACCCACGATTTTATGAGGCCAGAAAAACTGTGAATTAGGACCCGCCGGCCGGTACTAGGCCAAGTGGAAACGCAACCAAAGACGGGCCGCTGACGTCACAGCCCTCTTAAACCGTGCTCCGCGCTGTAGTGGAAACGCGCCATTACTTAAAGGTAGGGTAGGTAAATTTGAGAAACCGGCTCGAGATACACTTTTTGTTATATTCCATGGAATGCTCTTAACATCCCAATAACAATGAATATCTTAAGTGCTTTGACAAAATATCCATAAAAGAATGTCATCTGTGGAAGCCGTAATACTGTAAAAAGCACGACCAATCATTTTAGCCGGCCCGGCTAAAATAACTGGATGGCCTACCTGCCTGTCAGCCTTCCATCTGTGCACAAACTTATCTCGTGCCCTCATTGGTCATGTGCGCGTTCGTGTGTGTTGGAGGAGGGGCTCTATAAGGAAGTGGCAGATTTTCTCCGGTTGTGTATTTTCAAATTCTAGCGATCTCGAGCCGGTTTCTCAAACTTACCTACCCTACCTTTAAAGTGGACCTATTATGCTATATTGGAAAAATATATTGTAGGGCCATACCTATACAAAACATATCTGTGGTGGCGTTTTAATCCTAGTCTACATTTAATAGCCACCTCTGTCGGGGTTGTGGGTTTTGACCAAGCGGCAAACTCTGGGGAAGAGCCGGGACGCCAATACGGAAGTGCCACAAACTGCAGTTCATATATTGGCCGATAGGCGCTGACTGCAGTAAGGAGCAATTTCCATAGACCCCCATGTTAAAATGCCCAATTTTACAGCCTAAAAAAACATGTTTCTACCCATGGATCCAATAAATATTATTATAGATATAGTTAGATTCCACCTTCATGATTATGAATCTGTGAGTGAATTGTTTTCTAACGCAACCCTTTTATTTATATTAGGTCTTAAAGTTTTTGCATAAATTAGGGCGTGGTCACATTGACTGACAGCTCTGTCAAGTGACTGCTGCTGTTAGCTTCTTGTCTCTCTGCTAGCTGCCTGCTCCCTGCTCCGTGAAGCTACGGGGACTCTCCATGCTCAGTTCATCCAGGGAACACAACTTGACCCCGGCTGTGTTTGTTTGTTCTTCATGCTTATATATCGGACTATTGTGACTCGCTCTGCGGTTAAAACAGATGGTGCATGAATGCCGTTTTGCGGTAAGTGAAATTTGAGTACTTTATTTATGTGTTTATGATTTTAATCAGCTACATAATGAATGTGTTAGCGTGTAAGCGTGTGGTAGCTACATCGGTGCTAACGATGCTAATCGTAGCCTCCAAGTTAAAACCATAGACCGTATATATAAAGGTTAAAACGAAATAGACAAGTGTTAAGCGTTAAGTGGGATAATACTGTAGAACAAACGGCTTCTGTTTGAGGTTGATAAAATAAGGTCATCCTTGTAACTGTAGAGAGATATGTTATTATGTAGGGAACTTTATGCATCGCTAAGGTTAATTTAAATTGGCTATGCTCGAGTATGTAGACAAGCTAACGTCGAAGTAGTGTATGTGAAATCAACCTCACAATAAGATGTGTGTATATTACAATTATTAATGTCATATTTCAAGATGATTACTTCGATATTACAATATGGTTGGTTGAGCTGGAGTTCATTATTGAGCTTACACGTTAACATCACAGTCATCTGAAGAACGAACCCAAACCTTGTTGTTTTTATTAATTGCATTACCAAATTGGTATAAAATAAATAGTAAGCATTGGTAACACAACTTCCAAAGTTACAGTAAAATAAAAAGGACCCTGACTCGGGCAATACACAATCCAACATGTTCAACAGAAGAGAATAAGTTATATTGTTTGTACACATGGTACTTTACATATATATCTGTTTGTTTAAAATGTCCAGGTGATGCAGACAGGCTGGACCAGAGAGTGAGAGACAGAACTGGACTCCTCACAGCAGTGAACTTCAGCACAGGTACAAATACTCTTTTTTCATACTGTACAAAGAATCAAGAAAGATATTGGTTTAAATAAATGAAGTATTGACTTTAATACACTGATATACATTCCATTAAACAATACTAAATACTAGATCACCTACACATCAGTTAAGTTGAGGGTTTTTTCCATGCAAAAGGTTACATTTAGATGTTAACAAGCAATATGACTTGTCAGCTTTCTAATTTAATGTATTGAAAGCAAAGCTATTTAACACATAGTGAGAACTGCTATTTATCTCTCAATATTGTCTGTAAAAACGTGGTAAAAGTTATTCTTTCAGTGAGACAACAGAGCAAGCTTCTACAGTTGCACTACGTTTTGATAACAGTTCAATATTATTTTGATAATAAAATATATTTCAATGTTGATGCATTTCATACTGTTCATTCATAATCTGATTGTCTTTGTAGCTCACTGTTGAAATAAAAAAAAAACATACAAAACATATAAAAATAATTATATCTACAGGCCCTAAACACACAAACACACCTCTTTCATAAATGACACAATAATAATATGTTTTATGTTTCCTGTAATTTTTGTTAGGAAAGGACATGCCTGAAAGACATGACTCAACATTTTCTCCTTCTCTGAGGGTCAAGAAGAACATCAAGAGGAAAATTAAAAGCTGATGTTATGAGATTTTAAGACCAGAGGCCTGTACTACGAAGCCGGATTTTCCTAACCTGGATATGTTTGAGTTAGCCGGTTGGCCAAATCCAAAACATACTCGCTCTGGCTAAACTGTACTACGACGCTGGTTATCAAGTGGATCGCTCAAGCCAGCCGTGTCCTATCTAGTTAGGTGCGCGTTCACATGAAAGGGGTGGTATTTGGAGCATTCGACCAATCTCAAACACGGACAAGCGTACTGACAGCGCAGCGTCATACTTCTGAATGAAAAGTGAACTTTAATATTAGTCAAATATGAAGAAGTTAAACTTTAAACATCCATGACTTAAACACTTTATCCAGGATAAAAGCCACATAGCTGCACCTGCAAGGTGAATACAGCTGGTAAAAGAAAAAGCGTTTGAATGCGTACATTAACAGGTTTATGAAATCACTGCCCCGTCCAAGACACGAGTGGATCTGACTTTAATTAGGAGAATTTGACTCGAGTGTTTCGTCAACTTAATGTGTTGCTTAAAATAATACTTCTGCATACAGTATGTGACACTGTGAGTGTTGCACGGCCAGATATGGCTCAAGAAGCTGACTCAAATAAGGAAATATATGATACATTATGATGTGATGTGATATGAATGATAATGGGACACATCGACGTCTGCACTCACAGTGTTACTCTGATCCGGTTACTTATGTTGTGGCAGATATTTAAGTAAGCTTTCTTAACGCTAATGTTATAATAGTCAGATTGCTCTGAAGATGGGAGGGGATATTCTATTCATTTTCACGTTCACACAGTCAGTTGATTTTTGCCGGCCGTCTTTCCTGCAACGGCAGTTTTTCTGTATTTCCTCTATCCTGTAATATGACTTGATCGCTTTAAACTCCGCACACGGAGCTCTGATTGGTCAGCAGGCGGTGCTTTCACTGAGTTGATCTCTTAGCCTGCAACCAAACCTCCTCCCGAGGAGGTTAGCCGCTCAGCATAAGTTACCATGGAGATCTAGCCCGCTAAAAAGAGAACCAGCGTCGTAGGACCGGAAAGCCCGAGTTTTCCCTGAAGTCAGCCGGCTAAGCGAAAATCCGGCTTCGTAGTACAGGCCTCTGTACAGCACATTCACTAAGAAACTACTTTTATTGTGAAAACAAAGTCAGCTGATCGAATGCACCTATTTCCACATCTACACTCCATCAGCTGATTATTTCTATTTGCCTCACTTTATGAGCTTCACAACACTTGTGCCTTGTACCGCAGAGTTTAAAACGTCACAAATAAATGGGGCCAATCTTCAGTCAGATGTGAATGTGTAATCTAACATTTTCAGTAAGAATAATGGACAAAAGGAGTGCAAATACAAATTCAATTTATTGAAATGTGAACCAAAAGTTAATCAAACATGTTTTAAATAAAAAAGCACATATGGACAGAAGGTGTAAACCTATTCAATGTATAAGTAAACACATTTAGTCAAATAAAGTGACAGACTAGGCCTGTGCAGTTGGTATCAGCTATGCCCAGCATGGGCTCCTCCATCAGGCCTGGTCCTCCTCGCTGAGGAAAGACCCTCAGTCCTCTCCGGCCAAACCAACAGACAGGACGTCCATCACACGGAGGTTTCTCCCTGAAGTCTCTGCAGCTCTCTGGATACCACGCTGTCTCAATTCGTCCACACTCCACACTGAATATGAGAGGGGAAAAATGAAAATAATAAATGCTTTAGACAATAAGAAATATAAAGTTGACTGTTGAGTTGCTCAGTTTTTTTAGATTGTCAATACTATTACTGTATAACTAATATCTCAGGTTAAGAGGCACATTCAAATAAAGATTGGTCTTTAAATACATTTTGTCTATAGAATTGTTTGTCTAAAGTCAAGGATCTAGAACTGGTACTTATAGTTTTAATGATACAGTCTGGTTATAATGCTGTTTGGAGGAAGCCTCACAGGTAAGAGCACTAACTAGCTACCATCACATGTACCTTAGCTTGACTTAAATGTATTAAACGTATAATTAAGTGATAGCAAAATATAAATAACTAATGTCATGCAAACATATTAATAATTTGCTTGATTCTAGTGTTGCATTTAGCACATTGCATTCAAACCAGGGGCGTCGCCTGGACCTGAAAACATTCGGGGCTTAGCCCACAGTGGCGGCGGCACTACAGTGGCATTTTTTACTGCACTCCCCACACGCACACACACAGTACACCCGCGACTGTTACAATGAAGGCTCGATAATCAGCTCACGGCATATAGGCAGGGGTAAAGTGGTATTTTTTATGAGTGGGGGGCTCACCTCCTCTAGGGGGGTCCGGGGGGATGCTCCCCCGGGAAGATTTTTTTTTAAATATTGAAGTTAAATGCATCAATCTGGTGCACTTTGAGAGCAAAATGATGAGATCTATGGATACCTCTCTCAACACCCATATGAAGCAGAACTGTAAACAGATGTACTTTTTCTTTATGGATATTTTACTAATCACTCCCCTTTTAAACTCTATTCTTGTTTTACTGCCATATAGTATTTCATAACTGTTTTTCCTTTATTCTCTTTTTTTTAATAACTATAATGATCATATGAAGGTGTGACGCGGAAATAATCTTTTGAATAATTTGTGACCAAACCGTTTGAGACCCACTGAGATAACTTAGACTAAAGTTAACTATCTAAACACTCAGAGAGTCCTTTAGCTCACCTGAGTCTCTCAGTCTGTTACCCCATTCACACCAACGGTGTTTCGGGGCCGGTTCGGTGCTGGTGCTTGAAAAGCACCGGGTTTTCCTGTTCACACCGCAGCGGAGCAGCCTCTAAGCTCCGGAATCCGGTTCGTTTCGAGCACCAAAAAGTTGTCCGTGTAGAAGCAAGAACCGCATACGTCACGCTTACGTCGGAGGGGGGCGAGATTAACCTGAGATAACAGTTAAGGCGAGTACGGCAAATAAAAGTTGTAACCAGCAGTAGTGCTGAGCAAAGTGACTAGAACGCAACCACACACTTGTAAAAAAAAAACACGCTTTATAAAGTCAGGCAACACTAACCAGGCTTCGTGTGATTCTGTTTATTTGTACCTTACTTTGACCATCCGTTCGCTGTTATTGGTCATTGTGGAGAGCAGGCAGACGTTTTGTTTGTTATTATAGCAGCTATCGGATGGAATCAATACATGGCCCTTACGCAAAGAAAATATATTTCCCCATATATTAACTGTCAATATATTGCATTATTTTGTTTTCTGATTTACTGGTTAATTGAAAAGATTTAATAAAGGAAATCTTGCTGTTGGCTACACCAAGTGATACTGATTAATAATCAACATGAAAAACATATTTATTCATATCTACAAAATATATTGAAAATATATTGAAGATATATAGAATAATATATTGTGTTAATATATTACAATATATATATATTGAATAATATATTGTGATAATATATTGTAATATATGGGATAATACATCAGTAATTGCCGCTTTCCATATATTGAGTAATATATGTAAATATATATAATATATTGGTTGTGTATATATGTGAACATACATTTACTATATATTAACATTTATATGGGGACATGTACTATATATATTCACAAATATATGGGGACATGTATGTACTATATATTCAGTTTTATATGGGGACATATATGTAGAATATATTCACAATTATATGGGGACATGTACTATATATATTCACAAATATATGGGGACATGTATGCGCTATATATTCACAATTATATGGGGACATGTATGCAATATATATATTCAGATTTATAAAAGACCATGTACGTACCATATATTCTGAACATGAAATGCATGTTCTGATAAAAAAAATCTTTCATTTAATTTCAAACCTTTATTTATGCAGGTGAATCCCATTGAGATCATTGATCTCTTTTTCAAGGGTGACCTGCTGCAAGTAGGTTCCACATGAATACATATAAACATAACAGAAAAACAAAAAAGGACATCATACAGCATATTTACAGTGACTACAGTTTACATAGCTAGTAACATTTACAGGTTCCAACAGTTTCCGATTGGATAATATCTATCCTTGCTTTAAAAACATTTAGTGGAACCAAATTGCTCAGACTGTTCCAAGTTAGCGGAGCTGCGCATCTAAATGCTATCTTCCCTAAGACAGTCCTAGCAGTTGGCACATTTAATAAAACCACAGCATTCGATCTCAGGCAGTAGCCACTTACAATTCGCCGTGAGATCAGGGAGCAGATGTAGGAACGAAGTTTCCCTAACATGGCTTTGTATATAAAAATGTACCAGTGACTGAGCCTCCGTACAGTTAGTGAAGGCAAACCTGCCCTTGCATACAGGGTACGGTGATGGGTTAATACTTTACAGTTTGTCACAAATCTCAGTGCACTGTGATAGGCGGCATCTAACTTGATCAGGTAATGGGCAGGTGCATTCATATAAATCAGATCACCATAGTCCAGTACAGGTAAAAAGGTCACAGAGCCTTTTTCTGGCCTCAAGCGAGAAACAGGACTTGTTCCTGTAAAAGAAACCTAGCCTAACCCTCAGTTTTTTTAAGCAGGTTATTGACATGAAGTTTAAAAGTGAGACAATCATCAAGCCAGATACCAAGGTATTTGTAACAGGCAACCACTTCAAGTTTTATTCCTTGCGTAATTACAATATCTAAAACAGGCTCTGGTGTCTTTTTTAGTTTTTGAAAAGAGCATTACCTTGGTTTTATCAACATTTAAAAGAAGCTTAAGCGCTGAGAGCTGAGTCTGAATAATGAGAAGCTTAATTTGTTTTTTTCTATCAATGTGTAACAGTTATCAAAATACTCATTAAAAGAAGGACAAGGAACGAATAAAAGAAAAGGCCTATAAACAACACATTATGTAATGACTCAAGAACATTTTTATGTAATTATGTAATAAAACCCACATTTTGTAATAATCTGCTGCAGTCTGTAACAGCCTGAACGCAATATAAAATAAATGTCCCTGCATTTTGTAATAAATTATTACATTTTGCAATGGTTATTACAAAATGCGTGAGTTGCCCTTTTAAAAAACTGTAATATTCATTATGTAACCATAACCAAACTGTAAATATATCCCAAAATTGATGTTGATATACATGTTGGCTAATGAATATGGTAACACTTGATCTAGTTTTGGCCAATGAAAGATATTCTACTGAAGTATTTTTAAATTATGAGTAAGGATGATTCATGGTTGAATAAATAAATAAACAGTTGTAATGTTATTGTTTGCAACTCATTTTGTAATAACCACAGCAATATGTAATAATATATTTCAAAATGTGGCGACATGTATTACATATTTGCATTGAACTTGTTTACTACATAATGGGCAAATTATTACAAAAGGAGGTGTTATTACATAATGAAGGGAAAATGTATTACATTTTGTATAGGTATAGTTAATAAATGATGCATTGTTATTTCATACAGGGCCAAAAAGAGCAGTCTGTTATCCTATTTAACAATCTTGTTTTTTGTTTCACCTGGTGACAACTTTAAACATGAGCTGATCACTCATTAAAACAATGTCCGGAACAGGGCCAAAAAAACAGTCTTGTACCCTATTTGATCGTCAATCTTGTTTTTTTCGTGCCTTTACTCACAAATTCTTGTGTTAATGGATGTTCTTATATCTGATGTCTTGGTCCCTGGATGGTGGTTTACTACAGCATCTGTGGAACAGAACAATTACAAATAATTAGAAGTTCACAAAAGACAGCAGGAATTATAACAATATCCATAATATCTATATTAAAGCATGGGCTGGCTTGGTGAATAATGTGGGAATACAAATATTGGAAGAATAGGCTTTGTACATTTTCGTCTGAGTGTGGCGCTACTGGTTGGTATATTTTATGGAATTTGGACCAAGCATCTGCATCTGTAACAGTTCTGTTTAAAACTTTTTTAAATGTAATTGCATTCATCTTTAAAGGTGGGGTAGGTATGTTTGAGAAACCGGCTCGAGATACACTTTTTGTTATATTCCATGGAATGCTCTTAACATCCCGATAGCAATGAATATCTGAAGTGCTTTGACAAAAAATCCATAAAAAAATATCATCTGTGGAAGCCGTAATACTGTAAAAAGCACGACCAATCATCTGAGCCGGCCCGGCTAAAATAACTGGATGGCCTACCTGCCTGTCAGCCTTCCATCTGTGCACAAACTTATCTCGTGCCCTCATTGGTCATGTGCGTATTTTCAAATTCTAGCGCACTCGAGCTGGTTTCTCCAAAATTACCTACCCCACCTTTAAAAGACTACTTTTATTGAATGAGAGTTTTACCTAGCACAATGAGCCTGGGGTGGTGGGAAGGGAGAACTGGGCCTCGGCATCGGCAGGAGTGGTAGTCGCCTATGAGTATTAGAATTTAGATTAACAAAGGCATAGAAAAACCCTGAAATATGTACTGACACAAAGCTACAACCCTCGATTTTGTAAGTAGTAGTAGTAAATACATACGTATATACAATATACAACAATACGCATAATGCAATTAGCAGTACCAGTAATAAAATAACTGAATAAATAGTAGTAGAACCTTTATTTAGGCAGGAAAATCAATTAAGAACAAATTCTTATTACAATGATGACCTGACAGGAGGCAAAAGGCGTCCTGAGGGGATGGGGTTTGGGAGGAAAAAAATAAAAAGACAGACTCCGGGCACTACAGAACCCAGGAGACAACACATTGACACAGAGCAGAGATGACAGGCATAGCAGTTAAACATATAACATCTCTAAAACAATATTGCTGTGGTTCAATCTGTCATTAAAATAATATAGAACATTCATCCATTCAATCATTCATTCCTTCATGGCAAGGATAACTAAGCTGAATAGTGAATAAAGTGATATGTGAAAAGTAAAATTACAGTGAAATTAAATGACAGTGCGTTCCTCACCACTGCGATCTGGCTCCTCTGTCCTCGTGTCTTTTGGGTCTGATTCCTCACTACTGATGTCTGCCTCTCTGCATGGGCCCTCTCTCCTTATTTATTCTGTCTCAGTCACCACTGCTATCTGGCTCCTCTGTCCTCTTGACTTGTGGTTCTGCAGGCTTAGTTCGACCTATGAATTTCAACAATGCTCCTGTAAAATATATAGATATATAGTATTATGGGTCAACATTAAAATAACATACACTGGAGAGCAAAATGTGAAATGCCATTGACTGTAGGCTACATATTATCCACACAATTGTCAGCAGGGGCAATAACAACTAAAATGTGAACTAACTTGAATGCATTAGTCCACAACACATAGCCTAACTAATGTTAGCCTACATAGTTACTAACATCAGAACACATAGTATTGGGGAATCTTATGTGTTTTGTGATGTTTGTGCTGGAGCCGTTTTATTCAAAACAGCACTCCGGTTAGAGAGTTGACACGGAGACAGGAAGTACAGTCTTTGGACTTTATATTAGCTTGGTTCTGATCATCAACACAGAATACATCATGCTTGATGTGGAATCACATACAGGATGTTGAATGGGTTGATGAGTATGATGATAATGATAACGTAGAGTAGAGAATGAATGAATGGTTTCTGCAAAATACACAGAAATAGAAATAAGGTTCAAATTACAATAACTAACCAGACTATGGTTATTAATAATAAGCAACAGCAATACTAATTGTTGCTAAAACACATTAGACACGTTGCAAACACACGGCTAATAAAAGCTAAGTTAGCATCTCATCTGAATAGCTTAATTTAGCTAACTAGCTAGCATTAGCTCAATTCCTGAACAACATAGCAACTAAAAACGGGACATCAAGACTCATTAACACACTGACTCAGCAGGACACTATGCATACAATCTTATAACATTACCAACACTAAAGATCTGCATATATGCTCACATTCTTCACGAACGCATTCTCTCTGTGACGATGGTCATTATGCATGTGACGATGCGCAATAATCTCCTGTCCTGAACGCACATGTGTAACCCATGGATGTAACCAGCTCGAGGACCCATAGCTGCACTACATTAGCTGTCCCTAAATGTGCCTGACTAAAACACGAACGATATAATGCAGATCAAGGAGAACAAGGGGAATTTACAACACATAGACTAACTGTGGTTACATTACTTAACTAGCTCATCATCGTCAACAGTCAGAAAATGTCCGTTAGCCGTGGGGCAAGTTTTCGCTATGTTAAACTCCATTGACTTATGCTAAAATGTTAGCGATCTAAAGGTCCGCTATTTTTGGCTGTTTTGGGTCGACTTCAGTTGACTGTAACATCGAAAATCTTCGAAATTGAATGTTCACAAAGCTGCGGACCGGTTATACACTCATACACGAGGGAACTAACATAGCTAATTTAACTAACGTTAGCTAATGTAGCTGGTGTAGTGCCGAGAGACGGGACATACGGATTAAGCAACTAGACTACTTGTAGTGTACATGCAGAATTATTTCAATTTAAAATAGTTTTAAATGCTCACACACATACCTGACTCTGGTGCTGTATTTTCCTCTCGTTTCTTTTTAATTTTCCGTTTCGAAGCACCTGATGAATGCTTTCTCTTTGATACTCAGCGACAGAATCAACAGACAGAGGCAGCAACGCAGATTTGAATCTGCCAATCAGATCAATCTATTGCTGGAGAGGGGGGGGGGGGGCTCCCCGAAATCAGTCGGAAGTGGCGCATTCGAATACTGTTTGGCCTGTCTGCCGTGGATGGGCTTCGTTCCACTCCAAATAGCCGGTCGGCCGTAATATATGCATAGATATATATGCGTGCATATATGTATATATATATGCGTGCATATATGCATATATATATTTATATATATGTGTGAATATATATATGCATATATATATATATATATATATATATATATGCGTGCATATATGCATATATATATGCGTGCATATATGTGTGTGTCTATATATATTTATAAACTGTATATTATTTTCCATCATTCAATGGACAATTTGTACTTTTTTTATATATAGGCTACCATCAAACATATGTTCATATATAAAGTGGGTAACTATACAAAACGAAGTGAGATAACTGTTTATGAATATCTGTTCAATTTTATGTAAACTTGTGTAACTCATGAAAGATAAATGAGTGTTTCAATAAAACTATTACATATAAATGTATAGTGCAGTTTTTGTTTTCATTGCAATATATTTTTTTTTATATGCATCAATATATAGCCATACATGGTCCATGCATATATTGCAATATATTTAAAAATATAAGGACTACTTTCCCATATATGGAAATGTATGATCCAATATATTGTATTATATTTACCAATATATTACAATATATTTTTGTTTCATAAGGGGGGCTGCACAGGTTGTCATGTCCGACTATCACAAGTAGAATCATAATGAAAAATACACCGGTAAAAAGTGCCTGGAGAACACGGCTTAGCAAGTAGTCAGTTTAGCTTCGGTTGCTATGCTAACATCACCCATGTTATACCAGAGAAACTTTCATAACAGCGTTGTGATTAGGGTGGCCATCCGTCCGGTTTTAGGTCGGACAGTCCGGTTTTCAATGTCTGTGTCCGTCTGCCGGCGCAGCCTTGAGCCGGACGCTCATTTGTCCTCCTTTTGAGGTCATCCCTATTTTATACTTTTAGGGTATAAAAAAAAATAGACAATTATACAAAGAAATACAAAAAATAAGTTATGTGTAAGTATATATCCCCGTAAGACTTGTGGTCTTACAAATTATTGGCTGAATGCGATGTCAAATAAATATCTTGTATTTCATTGGTTAATAAACGTAAACAATTAGCCATGTGCTTCTTGACGTCACGTTCACGGCAGGGCACTGTGGCACAGAGTGAAGTTAGCCTCGCCGACTAGCTCATGAGCCAACTCCACCTAGTTAGCGGTAGGGTTAAACCGCAGAAATGCCGAAACGAAAGACTTCATTTAATCCTGAATGGTCGAAAGAGCATGGATTCCTCACAAAAAGTCGAAAGGACGACTTCCATGCTTTTTGCACGTTGTGTCGTTGCGATGTGGACGTAAGCAGCAAAGGAAAAGGTGCTGCTACTCTGTCCAGACGCATGTGGATTATATAAAAGAAAATGAACTGCATTATTCAGTGGCAAGTGATGCATCAAACAAAGGTACGATCAAGTGTTTCCCCATTGTACTGAGATATTTTCACTTTGAGGAGGGCGTGCAACATGCACTGTTGGATTTTTACAGTGATAGCAACGAAAAGTCAGAAGCTATAACAAATCAGTTGCTATCTAAACTGGAGATGTCTGGACTAGATGTGAAAAAAATGTCAGCATATGCAGCAGACAACGCCAGCGTTAACTATGGAAAACACAACAGTGTTTATCAGAAACTGAAACTGGCTCAAAAAGACGTGCTCGCTGCAAACTGTTTAGCCCATATTCTGCACAATGCAACAAGATATGCAGCAAGCAACTTGGATATTGACATTGAAAATGTTGTGCTTAAGGTGTATAGCCATTTTAGCATCTCAGCTAGCAGAACGGCGCAGTTGAAGGAATTCTGCGAGTTTGTGGAAGTGGAGGAATGCAATCTGCTGCGGCACGTTGTCACGAGATGGTTGTCTCTGCTGCCATCTATTGACAGAATCCTGAAGTGTTGGAGACCCCTGACCAGCTACTTTCAGAGTCTAGGTGAGGAGGAATGCTCCAAGATTTTGTGTAAATGCTTTGGAGAGGATGGCAACGAAGTATCTGAGATGTATTTTCTCTTCCTCAGTCACATTCTGAAAGTGTTTTCAGACTGCATTGAAGCACTTGAGGCCAAATCATTCAGCATAACCTCTGTGTTTAAGGTAATGACTGAACTGAAAGGGAAACTTGAGAGAAGGTTAAAGGACACATTTTTTGGCTTTGCTGTGAACAACAAACTCAAGCAGCTAACCCCTGATCTGGCAAAGAAATGTGAGGCTGATTTTCTTGTTTTCTATGAAAGAGCCAAGAAATACGTGAGTGAAAGGTATGACTTCTCTGAGAACAGCTTTCATAGTAAAGTGCCAAAGCTTGGCCTCACAACTGCTGTGTCCTATGGAGAATACAGTGATGCAGTCCAAGCCTGCAGCCTGAAAGACATTGGATGGACTCTATGAGGAATATGGCATGGTGGAAGCTATTCTCAGCTCTTCAGAAATGGAAGGATGCCACAGTGAGGAGCGGTATCTCAAACTGTTTTCCAAAGCAGAAGTCCCACTTGTGAATCTGAGGAAGGTCAGCGCCTACATCTTCTCCATCCCATGTAGCAATGCCCATACAGAACGTGTGTTCTCAATGATGACCTCAGTATGGAGAAATGAGAGAAATCGTCTGGATGTGGACAGTGTCAAGGCAGAGCTGCAAATTTGTGTCAACTTCACATTTGAGTGCACAGACATGTACCAGAGACTCCTTACAAACAAAAAACTCTTGGAAGCAGCCAGGAAAGGGCAAAAGTATCGAAAATAGACATTCAACTTGTGGTTAGTACACTAGTCTTATTGTGTTTTGAGTGTGAAGGATTCAGTGAAGCCAGGATAAAAACTAAAAGATAATCCCAAAGTGTCCTCCTTTTTGGTGTTATGGAAATGGCCACCCTAGTTGTGATGCCAAACAGCGTCAATTCAGACTGACACCAAACAGCGTCAATTCAGACTGACACACATTCACTTAAGGGGAACTGGGGATATGTATCAGCTGCTTGTGTGACAGTCAGACAGTGAATACTTTAGAGCCGTGTGAGCTAACCCGGAGCTAACGGGAGAATACACTCGTGGAAGAGCAGCCGGCCAGCACTGCAGCGGTCGGTAAATGCCGCTGAAACACATTAATAAACAATGAACCACGGCACTCTGGAGAAAAGTATAAGGTTGGAGAAGTCGTTATTTAATTTAATCTGGCTTCGTATGATTAAAAGCAACGCAGTCCCCGGCCCGTTGTTGTTGTGAGGTGAGCTCCGTTGGGGAGAAAATCAGCGACGTAAACTGTGACGTCATGACGCAGCAGCGGCAGCACCAGTCGGTCACTGAGCGGTGTGAAAAGAGCCGGAGCTAAACCGAAGTACCGGTTCCGAACCTGAAAAGCTCTAGCACGGAGCTTGAACCGGAGTTGCGTTGGTGTGAAAGGGGTATGAGAGGAGAGGACTCTCCTCCAGCTTGTTGTGGAACAAACAGCTCCTTATGTCCGTTAGTGCAGCTAGCTAACCAGATGCTAACAACACGGTCCATGCTGACACCGGTCCCTCCCTCCCTCCCTCTCTCCCCCTCTATCACACTAAATGCGCTATTGCCACACACACACACAGAGCCGAGCTTGAATGACACAAGCACACGTTTATTTCCATGCAACTCTCTGATTGGTCTGGTGTCATGCCTCTGTTGCATTCACTGAACACGGGAAATTACAGTGCTGCCGTCCTCTCTTGTGTCATGATGAGGTTCACGTAAAGCACGGTTAATGTATTATATTATTGAGGGAGAATTGTCCGGGGCTACAGAAAAAACATTCGGGGCTAAAGCCCCGGATGCCCAGGCCAGGCGACGCCACTGATTCAAACGTTAAGGGATTTTAAGATTCTGAAGTATTATGCTAAAAACTCAATAACTTAGATTATTATTTATAGTTTTGCTGAATAGTTTCATGTCCGCTTACCTTAGAAACGTAAAATGTGACGGCAGTGTGCAGATGGGGAGCATGTTAGCTTAGCTTCTTAGCTTGAGCTAGCTCTGTTACTTCCAGCTCGGAGGCAGCAGGTCCCGCCTCGGCTCCGCCTCTTTGCCCTTATTTGGAGCAGGCGGGAGTTAGACTCTTCTCGGCAACTCTGCAGAATCCTATGGGTGACGTCACGGACCCTACGTCCATTTATATATACAGTCTATGGTTTTGACGCGCCTCTCTTTGTTTCCAAACAATTCAGCAGAGATCGTTGTTGAATTAGATGAGCTTTATTCAATGGTCCAGATGACATACAAACAGGAGGACACATTTCTTCGCTTCATAGTAAAATAAAGTTATCAGTCTCAAAAAGAACATAAAGAACACGGTCAAAAGACTTTTCCGCTTCCCCGTCTCATCACCATCAGCTGTGTCCTACCAACCTACCATATATAGGCATATACCCATGCACGTGATACTGACGCACATATCATAACAAATAAGTGAGCCTTAAAGTGGACCTATCATGCTATATTTGAATAATATATTGTAGGGCCATACCTATATAAGGTATATTTATACGTTTTCTTTTTCAAAATACCAAACAGATCATGCATTTCAGCCATGCCTCATTTCGCTCTATTTTGCTCTCCTCCACCCTGTCTTTGCATGCGCTTCAGCTGACCACGCCCCCCTGCAAAGGAGGGGGCCGAGTTACGAGCGTCGTGTTACCATGCTGTTACCATGCCACGGCAACCTCTCATTCCCCTGATAGGTCAGCTCCTCCGTCCTGACGTCAGAGAAATGTTCAAATCTGGATCAGTCTGTATCAGATCCGTTGCAGCCCCGTTTTTAGAGATTTGGGTATGGAGGAAAAGAGAGAGGGTTGTGTTTTCTGACACTTGGTGAGTTCCCTGGAACACCGGGGACACATATTCATGTATAAAAGATGTACAAAAGTGCATTTTGTATGATAGGTCCCCTTTAAATTAATACATTTTAAACCATAGTGTGACTGAAAAATACCTGATAATCAAGAGTTTAATCTAATTTATATTATTATTAAGCCTAACATTCAGACAATAATAACAAAAGGAAAATGGCTCTAACAATATCTGTGAAGTTTTTTGCTTAAAATACCAAACAGATCACCCATTGTAGCCATGCCTCATACTGCTCATACCCCTCTTTTGCAGCCCTTAGAGAAACGCGGATTTTGGGTCCTTAGCTTGAAAGAAAAAAAAAAGAGGAGGCGGAGCTAATGCCTGATCAGAATTCTACCAGAGATAAAGTTAAATTCCGCTCTGATAAAACGCCATCCTGTTCTAAACCACATCAAGGATTATTACTGAAACAGTATGGAGCTCAAATGCTTTTTCTCTTGCGGGTTTATCACAAGGTGAGTTCCTTTTTTTATTTCCTGTTTTTTAAACACATTTGCTCTACAGTACAGGTTAGCTCTGAGTGTTAGCGAGGCTTGCTAATGTAAACAAAGACGGGATTACGTCCAAAACACGTCAGGCATTGTTTCTGATAGCAACTTTCTGTGGGTCTGCCGCCGATTTGACGTCATATCGGCAGCAAATCTTTATCCGCTCGTTGTACCCCCGTTTTTAAAAGATTTGGGTACGGAGGAAAAGAGAAAGGGTTTTATTTTCTGACGCTGCGTGAGTTCCCCGACGCACCGGGGACACATATTTATGTATAAAAGACATCAAAAAGTGCATTTTGCATGATAGGTCCCTTTTAAGTAAAGGTATTAATATCATTGTCTAAAGATACTCTATTACAAGTCAAAGTCAGTTAGATGATAAAACTAACTTAGCTTTTCCTCCACAGCTCCTTCATCTCTTACACCATGGCTGTGATTGTTGTGAACTTCATACTACCTCTGTCCATCATGTTGTACTGCTATTACAACGTGTCCGTCACTATGAAGAGACACACAGACAGCAACGGACTGGACAGCATCAACATGGACTGGACCGATCAGATGGACGTCACCAAGGTGAACACTGCGCCCCACTGAGCCATCTGGCTCACTCTTCTTTCTTCACTCTGCTAGGTTAGCATAGCATAGGCCATCAGTTTAACTTTTGTGTTTTAAAAAGTGGTTAAAAGTAATTTCATTTTCTTCCCTGCATATACTACTTGTAAAAAGCTTCCTTTGTACAGTTTTCAACAGCATGATATTGCATCGGGAATGTGTCCCCTGGATTCAGGCTTATTTCACCCTTGCATCTGTATTACTTCATTTCATTTCATTTCAAACCTTTATTTATCCAGGTTGTATCCCATTGAGATCATTGATCTCTTTTTCAAGGGAGACCTGCTCAAGTAGGTTCCACATGAAACATTAAAAACATAAACAGAACAACAAAAAGGACATCATACAGCATCATTACAGGGATTACAATTTACATAACTATCCACATGAACAGGTACCAACAGCTTCCGACTGAGTAGCATCCAACCGAGCTTTAAAAACATTTAGTGGCACCAGATTGCTCAGTTTCCATTTCAATTGCAGACTATTCCAGGACAGTGGAGCTGCGCATCTAAATGCTATCTTCCCTAAGACAGTCCTAGCAGTTGGCACATTTAATAAAACCACAGCATGCGATCTCAGGCAGTAGCCACTTACAATTCGCCGTGAGATCAGGGAGCAGATGTAGGATGGAAGTTTCCCTAACATGGCTTTGTATATAAAAATGTACCAGTGACTGAGCCTCCGTACAGTTAGCGAAGGCAAACCAGCCCTTGCATACAGGGTACAGTAATGGGTTAATGCTTTACAGTTTGTCACAAATCTCAGTGCACTGTGATACGCAGCATCTAACTTGACCAGGCAATTGGCAGGTGCATTCATATAAATCAAATCACCATAGTCCAGCACAGGTAAAAAGGTCACAGTGACTAGCCTTTTCCTGGCCTCGAGCGAGAAACAGGACTTACATTTTAATCTTGACTAGCAGAGAATCGACTCACTTTATAAGTGTAACTTTGTCCAAAAATCTATTTTTAGAACCTGATTTTACATACACTAGTTCCATCCTATACATGTTATTACAATTTTTAAACATAGAGTGGTGCAAGAAAGTGTCCTAAAACCCAGAAATGAGTTAGCCTTTATGTACTGCCTGTCCCATGTTTCGAAGTCAACAATTTGTTTAACGTGTTTATTGTTAGATGCGTGAAATAAGGTCTGTGGTTAACACAAGCTTAAAATATTATTTAGTTTTGTCCTACAACCAAAAATCTTTCAGTAATTACCCCACTGGTGAATGTCTGAAGATTTTCTGAGTCTTAACAACGTTGGTTGTTCACCCGTGACTATATTACATTACATTACATGTCACTTGTTAGATGCTTTTATCCAAAGCGACTTACATACTCAATACTGTGGGCAATCCCCACAGGAGCAATTTGGGGTGAAGTGTCTCAGGGACACAACGACATGCTGACTGCAGTGGGGTTTGAACCTGTGACCCCCTGATCCGAACACCAACGCACAACCCACTGCACCACATGCCTCCGCAAATCTTTTACATGTCTTAAAAAACAATGGTTGCTAAAGAGCTTATAAATAAGACTACTAAACGTCAATACGCCGAACATTAGCAGCCTTTAGCTTAGCAGTGGCGACGTAAAGTCATGCAACTGTGATGCAGTTGTCAGTTGCTAACAAGTGACTAAACGAGATTACTACACTTTATCACGGCGAACATTAGCCGACTTTAGCTTAGCGGTGGTGATGCGAAGCCAAAACGACCATGATGTAGTTTGTTTGAAGCTAATTTCTGGCAACTGTATTTATGCTTCAAATATTATAGAAGTGGTGTTAATATGTGGAGATTATCCTGCTGAACAAAAGTAACTGTAATTATCATAAAAATGTGTCTACCACAGAGCTAATTTCTGCAATATTCTGAAATCGAATTGAAAAACCCCTTTGATTGTTATCGTGGGAGCGCTTGCAATGCTTTAGGGTCAACCTAAAAAAAGATGTCATCACTGCAGCACTCTATTGGACTTTAGTATTGGAATAATGTATTATATACACTGTCCTGACTCTCATATTGAGACTATGTTGGTGTGTTTGTGTTTGACAGATGTCGATAGTAATGATCGTCATGTTCCTGGTGGCCTGGTCTCCGTACTCCATCGTGTGTCTATGGGCTTCATTTGGTGACCCAAAGAGAATCCCTGCCGCCATGGCCATCATCGCTCCACTCTTCGCCAAGTCCTCCACCTTTTACAACCCCTGCATTTATGTGATCGCCAACAAAAAGTAAGTGTGTTTTCCTCATCAATACACTTTGATAACAGTTACATTACATCTAATTCAGCTGACACTTTTATCCAAGATGATATGGTTGATTACAAGTACAGTCAACCATGAAGATACAAACTAAAAGCAGCAAGATCTTGCAAGTACATTAGACTCCAACAAGCCAAACCAGGTTTGTAAGTGCTTCTGCATTGGCTTCGAATTAGCACAACTTTCCTAAGTGCTACGTTCTTTTTTTTATTGGCCAAGATGCATAGGAAACAAGTGGGATTTTAGACTTTCTTCTGTCCTAATATCGATGCGGAGCTCATTCTACCATTTTGGAGCCAGGATAGCAAAGAGTCTATTCTGGCTCCAAAGAGTCAACTAACACTGACTGAGTAGTATGACTAATCTGAACTGTTGCTGATGGGGAGCAATAAAAACTGCCGCAATCTACACTGTATCCAATAAAAAGTGAGTAGTCTTATAGATGTGCCCCAAAACCTAACCCTAACATTCAAAAAACCCTTTTTCTCAAGATTTAAACAAAACATAAAAAGCCCACAACAGAGAAGCCTATAAAACTAAAATATTCTCAGCAGTGAGTTCTAGCAGTACACAGTAAGATCCTTTCCAATCCTTTAAAGGTCACTTATCATGCTATTTTTAGGCAATAGCATAGGTCTCAGATATATACAAATATATAAAAAACATGTCTATGAAGTGTTTTGGTCAAAAAACCAAACAGATCACCCATTCTAGCCATGCCTCATATCCCTCTATTTCACTTCCTGTTTCAAAAGTGCTGATTCTGGGTATAAACAGGTCTCTCTTGAGAATGAGACCCTGTGTCTCAATGAGATTTTCACCTGTATAAATAAAGGCTAAATAAAACAATTAAGAGGGGGCGGAGCTTATGCCGGCTCATGCGGGACCTGGCAGATACTGTCTAAAATGCTGCGCTGATGAAACGCAAGGATTATTAAATCAAGGACTATTTCTGAATCAGTATGGAGCTCAAAGGCTTTCTCTCTTGCCGGTTATACCACAAGGTGAGTTCCTTTTTATTTCCTGCTTTTTCACACACATGCTCTCTCCAGTACAGGTTAGCTCTGAGTGTTAGCGATGCTAATGTAAACACCGACCATATTACGTCCAAAACAGTCGGGCATTGTTTCTGATAGCAACGTTTCTGATAGTGAGTAGTTATAAAACAGGGGTATGTGTCCAAATGAGATTAAGTACCTGATAAGAGAGTGATTTATGACCTTCATAAACCTTAGTCCCGCCTCCAAATCCCTTTGAAGTTGCACCTGTCACTCTGACATCTGACCTTTGACCCTCTTATCTTTTATGACTTGTTTGGTTATTGTTTTATTGCCCCCTCATAAAGGATGTTGCACAATAGATGGGGGTTGATAATACTTTACACATCTGACCTTTGACCCTTTTATCTTTTATGACTTGTATGTTTTATTGTTTTATGGCCCCTTCATAAAGGATGTTGCACAATAGGGGGGTGATAAGACTTTATTACCCCTTTGATGTGAAACCTGTTAGAGTGTCTTAGTAGGTCATTATTTGTCAATGATGAAACCAGATATTGTTAATGATGATAGTATGACTTGTTTAGCTGTTTTATAGCCCCTCATAAGGATATTGCTCAATAGGGGGTTAATATTACTTATTGACTCTTTTGTGGTAATATAAGGTTATATGACATTTTATTGTTTAATACTTTATTAACTATAAGGAAGCCCCTTTGAAGTTGTGTTTCCCTGGATGATGGAAATAGTCTAAGTGCCATGTTAGGGGGACAATACGGAGCTCATGAGTCCGCCCTTTAAGGCTCTTGGAGCGGACAAAGAGAGGTGTATTTAATGGTGTGTTTCCCTGGATGATGTAAATAGTCTAAGTGCAATGTTAGGGGGACATCACGGAGCTCATGAGTCCGCCCTTTGAGGCTTGAAGAGCAGACAAAGAGAGGTGTATTTACTGGTGTGTTTCCTTGGATGATGTAAATAGTCTAACCTCTTAAGCCCTGAGCCTGTTTTTCAGGTCTCAGGCTCGAAAATGACATTCCCAGAACAAATGACCATATCTTCCCTTCTAAAAGGGTTAAATTAATCATCTTTTTTCTCAAAGTAATGATAAACCTGTGAGTTGGATTTAGAAAAGTCAGAATCAATATAGATGTTTTTTATTTTAAAGAAAATTCAGATTTTACATAGTAAAAAACTGTAAATTATAGTGTCCGTCCAAAAGTTATTTTTTACAGATAGTGAAAACTACCCTTGGATGATGGGTTAGTAGACTAAAAGCTTTAGGAATCCAAAGTACAACATATAATAAGTACCCTGTATCAAGATTGATGCAAAAAAGTGAAATTTGACCTTTTTAGAGAGATTTAGCCAAAAACCCCCACTTCTGGGGTCATTTGGGTGGATTTGACCTATCTCTGGCCCCCCTTGCTCAATTTTGATGAATGAAATCTCTTTATAACCGCTCGAGCCAATGGAATCGAGGGAAAGTTATATACACACCAAAACGTTAACAAATAAGGAGTGAGAGTGACGCGTTACCAAAACCGGAAGCTGCATACACTCTGGTGGCTACCATTAGCAGCTAACTTTTTCCGCTCCGATTTTTACATAAAAAATGGAATTATGGATTATAAATAATTTTTTAAAAGGCACAGGTACATTATCAACCTATGGATCGACAGTTGTAGATTTTTTTTTTTTTCGTTTTAATGCCATTGAACACGTCTTTTGACCTAATTGACAACTACGGTGAGACGATCTGCCGTAAAAGCTCCGTAAAGGTACGTGTTGTGATGTCTGTGTTTGCTTCCCCTGTCGCAATTTAGGATCGCTCAGTGATGATACTATACTAAATAATCTGTGGAGTCTCAGCTTTAATCGGATATATTGTATGTGCAGCTACGATAAGTAATAAGGGTATTTTTATCTTGAATTGTGTGCCGCAGTGTGTTAGAATTTTTTCGCTCAGGGGTCATTTAGACGCTTCTTATGAGACTTGCGTTTTGTTTTGGTAAAAATAGTTCATATCTTCAGTTAGCTGTGATTCTTCCCGTTAATCTGGTGCTACACATTAATAGTTTCATAAATGTTAAGAAGCCCTGAGACATTATCTCGAAACCAAAACGGTGGGAGGGGTCCAATGGGGGGACCGCCGTGCTTAAGAGGCTAAGTGCCATGTTAGGGGGACATTACGGAGTTCAGGAGTCAGCCATTTGAGGCTTTGTTAACATTAATGCTTTTTGCTTTATTTGTGTTACTGAGATACTTTTAGATACACTTTGAAGTGTGCAACACTTTTACAACTGGTAGAATATTAAGTACCTTGTAAGGAATTGGGTTTCTTTATAGGCAGTTTGTGATTTTTAGGGCTGGTTCAGTGAGACAATGCAGTTTTGATCATTTCAAGTTTCAAGGCTTTTATTGTCATCTGCACATTAGCTACAGTGTAGATATGGCAATGAAAAACATAGGTCACAGGCTCCTCCAACAGTGCAACATATATATATAGAGGACATAAAACAGATAGAATACTGCAATAGAATGTTTTGAGATGACAGATTTGTGCGTAATTCTCTCACAAAGGAAATGTAAGATACACGTTTATGTATGCAAAAAGTTAAAACTAGAAAAATGAAATACTTTGTCTAAATAGATGTTATTTAAGAATGTGACTCTTATTGGCAGTTTTTTGAAAACGCATACTGTGCATAAACGCAAACGTTCCCGTGTAAAGGCAGCCAGAGTCACAGGGACTGACCATAAAACAGGAAAGGGATATAAAAGAAGGGGGAGGGTCTGGAGGGGGAGGTGTTTTGACTCTGGACCCTAGGGTGGGGGAAAGGAAGAGGTAGATGATTCATTTGATAGATCTGAATTGATTGTTGTGATGGCTGAAGGAAGAGAGACGGGCGAGGAAGAAGCAGAAAAATAACTTGTTTGTAAAAAGGACAACACGTCTTTTTTTCTCAAATGTATGTCAGTTTCAAGAAAGATGAGAGGTTTTATGCATGACGTGCTAAATATCCTGCAACCCTTCAAAAAAGAAAAGAAGGTACAGGTAAAGTATGTTGAAATATTTCACAAAAAGTGAGTTGTATGATGTAATAGTTGTATGTTGATAAAAATCTCTGTGTAGTTTTTCAAAATATAATGAACGAAGTCATGGAGGGAAAAATAGCACAGTATGTGGAAAATATGAAAACAGCACGTTGAAAAAAGTAATGTTATGTTAGAATAACTTGAAATAATTCACAGTAAAGCATCTAAAAAATACATTAAAAAAAATTCAGGTTATTAAAGTTATCAAAAACTGCATTGTTTCACCGAAACAGTGTTAAAATCACAAACTTTCCATTTAGAGTTTGATTCTTTAAGAAACTCAATTCATTACAAGTTAATTCATATTTGACCAAGTTGTAAAGTTTTGTATGCATTAAAGTGTAACTATAAGTATCTTTGTAGGAGGAAAAAAAGTTGGAAAGGGGTTAACCCAGTAGCAGCGGTGGGAAGCGAGTTGCGGGCATATTCAACCCAGGTAAGGCATCTGCTCCAGGAGGAAGGGTTCTGAGCGACCAAACAACGAAGGCACGTCTCCAACTCCTGGTTCAGGTGTTCTGTTTGGCCATTGGACTCTGGATGGTATCCGGACGAGAGGCTGACTGTGGCTCCGATCAGGTTACAGAACTCCTTCCAGAAAACTGAGTTGTTTCACCGAAACAGTGTTAAAATCACAAAAACTTCCCTTTCAAAGTCACATTCTTAAAGAAAATCTGTTCAGAAAAAGTACTTAACTTTCTACCAGTTGTAAAGTTGTCATACATAAAACTGTATCCAAAAGTAAGAGAAAGACAATGAGAGAAAAAAGCTAAATCTGCCTAGTGTCAGTAAAGTGTTAAAATCACAAACTTGCCTTTTAGAGTCACAGTCTTTAAGAAAATACATTTGTTACAAAGTCATTGACAATCTACCAGTTGTAAAATGTTCCTACATAAACGTGTATCAAAAAAGTATCTTGGTAGCAGAAAATAACAAAAATATGTAAGGTTATCAGAAAAAAAACCTACATTGTTTAACTGAACAAGTGTTAAAATAAAAAAACGGCCATTAAAAGAAACCCAATTCCTTACAAAGTACTTAATATTCTACCAGTTGTTAAGTGTTGCATACATCAAAGTGTATCTAAAAGTATCTTAGTAACACAAGAAAAGAGAAAAAAGCATTGATGTTAACACTGGATTGTTCCACTGAAATAGCGTTAAAATCAAAGTGCCTTTAAAGAAAATCTATTCAGACAAAGTATTTTATTTTCTAGTTTTTAAGGTTTTGCATACATAAAAGTGTATCTTACAGTTCCTCTGTGAGAGAATTACACACAAATCTGCCGAGTGTCAGTAAAAAAAGTGTTAAAATCACAAACTTGCCTTTTAGAGAAACAGTCTTTAAGAAAGTAAATGTGTTACCAAGTTATTGACATTCTACCGGTTGTAAAGTTTTACAAACTGTATCTAAAAGTATCTTGGTAGCAGAAAAAAAAAAGTTATCAAAAACTACATTGTTTAACTGGATTGTCTTACTTAAATCAAAAACTGCCAATAAGAGTCACATTCTTAAATAACATCTATTTAGACAAAGTATTTCATTTTTCTAGTTTTAACTTTTTGCATACATAAACGTGTACAGTATCTTACATTTCCTTTGTGAGAGAATTACGCACAAATCTGTAATCTCAAAACATTCTATTGCAGTATTTTATCTGTTTTATGTCCTCTATATATATATATATGTTGCACTGTTGGAGGAGCCTGTGACCTATGTTTGTCATTGCCATATCTACACTGTAGCTAATGTGCAGATGACAATAAAAGCCTTGAAACTTGAAACTTGAAATGATCAAAACTGCATTGTCTCACCGAACCAGCCCTAAAAATCACAAACTGCCTATAAAGAAACCCAATTCCTTACAAGGTACTTAATATTCTACCAGTTGTAAAAGTGTTGCACACTTCAAAGTGTATCTAAAAATATCTCAGTAACACAAATAAAGCAAAAAGCATTAATGTTAACAAAGCCTCAAATGGCTGACTCCTGAACTCCGTAATGTCCCCCTAACATGGCACTTAGACTATTTACATCATCCAAGGAAACACACCAGTAAATACAACTCTCTTTGTCCGCTCCAAGAGCCTCAAAGGACGGACACCTGAGCTCCGTGATGTCCCCCTAACATGGCACTTATGGCGCGTTTCCACTACAGCGCGGAGCCCCGTTTAAGAGAGCTGTGACGTCAGCGGCCCGTCTTTGGTTGCGTTTCCACATGGCCTAGTACCGGCTAGCGGGTCCTAATTCACAGTTTTTCTGGCCCCATAAAATCGTGGTTCTAGGGCCAGGAACAACGAGGCTGAGTCGGGCTGAGTATGCTAAACTAGAGAGAGAATCGCTGGCAAGGGGGCAACAACTACAACAAGATGGACATATTTGACCGTGATTTAATTGTAATACACGTTTCAAAATGATGCCGAAGTAACAACATACTGATACCGGTTAGTAAAAACCATGAATTAATGCTTTGTCAAGTCTGCAGACAGACGGCAGGCGAAAAACCTTTTAAAATGCGTGTTTTCTAAATGGAGATTGGCTAAGCTAACGCAGTATATGCTCCGACCATCCACACTCACAACAATGGCCTATACAGACATAAATAAACCAGCGACTGTATTCGCCATGACACAGGCAGTCTGTGGTTTGTACTTGTTTAACTTTTGTCTAGTTTCTGAACAGATATGAGGAGCTGTGAGCTCTGAGTGCTAACAGCTAACGGCTGTGTTGTTTTTCTGGGGTTCTCATTGAAGATGACGTCACGGCTCCGCCTACACTGCGTTACTATAGATACTACCCCAGTTCCTAAACTGTAATGGAAATGCGCCATAAAGTGAGCCAGTCCTAACGAGGCCTAGCCATACCGAGCGAGGCCGTGTAGTGGAAATGCGCCATTAGACTATTTACATCATCCAGGGAAACACACCAGTAAATACACCTCTCTTTGTCCGCTTCAAGAGCCTTAAAGGGCGGACTCATGAGCTCCGTATTGTCCCCCTAACATGGCACTATTTCCATCATCCAGGGAAACACAACTTCAAAGGGGCTTCCTTATAGTTAATAAAGTAATTAAACAATAAAATGTCATATAACCTTATATTACCACAAAAGAGTCAATAAGTAATATTAACCCCTTATTGAGCAATATCCTTATTAGGGGCTATAAAACAGCTAAACAAGTCATACTATCATCATTAACTATATCTGGTTTCATCATTGACAAATAATGACCTACTAAGACACTCTAACAGGTTTCACATCAAAGGGGTAATAAAGTCTTATCACCCCCCTATTGTGCAACATCCTTTATGAAGGGGCCATAAAACAATAAAACATACAAGTCATAAAAGATAAAAGGGTCAAAGGTCAGATGTGTAAAGTCTTATCAACCCCCATCCATTGTGCAACATCCTTTATGAGGGGGCAATAAAACAATAACCAAACAAGTCATAAAAGATAAGAGGGTCAAAGGTCAGATGTCAGAGTGACAGGTGCCACTTCAAAGGGATTTGGAGGCAGGACTAAGGTTTATGAGGGTCTTAAATCACTCTCTTATCAGGTACTTAATCTCATTTGGACACATACCCCTGTCTTATAACTACTATAGTGCTGTGGGTCCGCCGCCGATATTAAGTCATATCGGCTGCAAATCTGGATCAGCTCCGTTGCACCACCGTTTTCAGAGATTTGGGTACGGAGGAAAAGAGAGAGGGTTTTATTTTCTGATGCTGCGTGAGTTCCCCGACACACCGGGGACACATATGTATGTATAAAAGACATCAGAAAGTGCATTTTGCATGATATGTCCCCTTTAAGTCAAAATGAACATTATACATGTATTTGAATGTACTTGTGAGGGGCAGTTATGGGGTTACTTTAATGTCGTACTGTATTTGACTGTAATAGTGAGTGGATGATCTTTTCCTGCAGGTTCAGAAGAGCCATCATAGGAATGGTCCGATGTCAAACCAGGCAGCGAATCACCATCAATACTCAGGTTCCCATGACAACCTCCCAACAAACTCTGACCCAGTGAGGTGAAATTCCTTCAGAACCTTATTGTATTCTTAAAACCATGTTAAGAAGACTGCTATGATGAAGTGACATGATTCAATGTCAGTTTTTCTCTCTTAATAATCTTCTCTGTGGTGTTTACTGTGTACATTCCGATTCTTGGTATACTTCAATAACTAACTGACAATAAAATGCTTTCTGTGTATCTTACACACTCTCAGAATGATGCTTTTCTCATGCATTATTGGAATAAATATAAGCATGTAACACATGTTGGATTCTTTTTCTGGTGTGGTTTTGTATGCATAAACTTAATGTAAAAATACATAGATTCTATAAAAGACTCAAAATTGTACTCACTATACGAAAATGTTCCATCCCACCAACATTAAATAATGAAAGAAGCATTGTAGTAAACATTTATTCATTCAACTCTTCATCTCCATTTCTGCTCACAAATACAAAAACACACACAAATGTAGTGTGGTGTGTACTAAGGCAGAATTCATCATCATATTTTATATGTGGGTCTGAAGATCATGGCTGCACTCTGCAGAGAAAAGGCTGTATTATCATCCTCTATGTGATGACCACAAGATCAGGAACAAATCAAAAAGGATAAAGAACTACAGAGGGAAAAGGCTGCAATAAAGGAAAACTGGGCGGCCACATGATGGGAGAACACTGGTGATGTTGAACTGTAATAAAGTGTTACAGGAATGAGTCAGCACTTCAGGGCTCACTCTCCTAACAATCAACTTTTTATGAATGTGTTTTTAGTTAGATGCCTGGAATAAGATCTGTGGTGAACACAAACTTACGTGACCTTCACGTTTTGTTCTATGATACCCCACTAGAGAATTATTCAAGCATCTGTGTGCAAAATAAATGCCGGTAGCTATTAAGTTCTAAATGAGACTTCTAAACGTCATCACGCCAATCATCAGCTGCCATTAGCTTAGCAGTGGTGATGTGAAGTCATGTGACCGTCATGTTTTTCGTTTTTAGCATTCTGTAGAATTTTTATCTCTAGCGTTTGCATTTGCACTTCAACTTTTATAAAAGTGTTTTTAATATGTGGAGATTATCCTGCTGAACAAAACATGCATCATAAAAGTTTGTTTGCCACAAAGATTTTACGCAATATTCAGAAATTCAATGGGAAAATCCTCTTGGCTTTAACTTGAGGGAGACCTTGCTGGGTCGGACTAGAACAAAAAGTAATCACTACATCACAGCGTTAGTATCTAAAACTCAGTCAGTAAACATTGGACAGACATGATCTCTACTTGTTTAGAACCCAACCTAACTGACCTGAGAATGCTTTAATATTGATGATAGCAGTGAAGGGGAAGTTTTAGATAGTTTAAATATAATATAAAGTCCGGCAATTAGCCAAATGGTACTTGGGAACGGACACTTGGAATGTTGGAAATCAGATAAGTGTAAGACACCAATGTGTTAGAAAGTGAATATCTGTTTGGATTTCAGTTTTTCAATGTTAATTCAGATCAGCAGCCCTGTTTGTGGCCCTTCAAAAGAACACTAACCTAACCAAGCCTGGCCCTGTGTGCAGTGAATGGTAAAGGCCATATGTATGTACAGTTATCCCTGCAGGGTTTCACACTGGTGCAGCTTTAGAGGGCGTTATTCTGCAGCCACACGCTGATCTCTTCCTCATTGGTCCTGATCCACTCGATGTTGTTCCTCACTGTCTCCAGCGCCTGCTGCCTGGGCATCGCCCCGGCACCAGCATCCGGTGTTTTGAGGAAGAAATGCTCCATCTATGGAATCGGCAGAGAGAAATATGTTTCAAGTCTGAAAACGACTCAACTTTCTTTGCCTCAAATACTAAAATATCCACTTTTTCCCTTAAGAGGCATCAGTAAATAAAACTCTAAGCTAAGTTGTTGCTATATTGATCTTGTGATACATTTTTCTGCAGTAAAACTGGCTCACAACAATGTTCATAGCCCTTTTCAAGCCTACTGGGAGCATTTATTAAAGAAGAGATTTAGTAAGTTACTGGGAAGACACATTTACGACCTGCACTAGAGCAGCAAAATAAAAAAAGGTAAACTGCCTGAAACCAAACATATAAACAACAGTATAACAAAGACACCAGTATTTAATGAACCAAAGTCGTAGATATTTGCACAAAAGGACAGTACCAACCTTCCACAGCTGCAGCTCAGTGTTGTAGCTGGTGGTGATTTGACCCAGAAGGCGACCAAGGTTCCTGTCATTGATGGTGTACCTGTAGAGAAAGAAAATGCATGACCCTGATCAGCAAATCACATTAAAAACCAAGTGTTTTCTCTCCAGCAATATTCCCTTTTATATTACCCAGGTCCCTTCATTGCCATTTTTCATCCATCCACCAGATGCCCTCAGACTTTCCCTTCTTTCCCGGAGACTCTCCACCAATTTCCAAACCAACATCAATGATATTTGCACGTTTTGTTCAGCATGATAATCTCCAAATATTAACATCACTCTGGTTGAACCACGCTAACTTAAAAACTGTGCTGCCTAAAATATATCAGCATGTTGATTTTCCAACCAGGGGGAAAACACATTAGACCTGGTCTATACCAACATCAAGGGAGCATACAAGGCATCCCCCCTCCCCCACATCGGCCTCTCTGACCACCTCACTGTTCTGCTGGAACCGGCCTACAGACCCAGGGTAAAAGCCACCAAACCGGTTTCAAAACAGGTTCGGGTGTGGTCAGAGGACAGCACAGCTGCACTCAGAGACTGCTTTGACACTACAGACTGGGACATGTTCAAGCAGGCAGCCACATACAACCATCACACCAACATACAAGAATACACAGAGACAGTCACAGGCTACATCACCAAGTGCATTGACGATGTGACACAAAACAGAGCCATCACCATCCGGGCTAACCAGAAGCCATGGCTGACAGGGGAGGTCCACACGCTGCTGAAGGCCCGCAACATCGCCTTCAGAGCTGGAGATCCAGCTGGGCTGAAAGCAGCCAGGGCTGACCTGTCCCGTGGCATCAGGAAAGCAAAACAAGAATACACCCGAGAAATGACAGGACATTTCAAGGATAGCGGGGACTCACGGAGCCTGTGGCAGGGCATAAGGACCCTAACGGACTACAAACTACCGCCACAGACCTGTGACAGTTATTCCTCCCTGCTCAACAACCTCAACGGCTTCTTTGCACGCTTTGAAGCACAGAACAACACACCTGCGCAGAAAACCACCCCCCCCCACCGACGACCAGGCTTTGCGTCTTTCACCAGCCAGTGTGAGGAGCACACTGCTGAGGATTAACCCCCGCAAGGCTGCAGGACCTGACAACATTCCTGGTCGTGTGCTGAAGGACTGCGCGGAAGAGCTCACAGATGTCCTCACAGACATTTTTAACATCTCCCTGAGCCAGGCTGTTGTTCCCTCGTGCTTCAAGGAAACCACCATCATTCCAGTGCCAAAGAAGTCATCTCCATCCGGCTTCAACGACTACCGCCCCGTCGCACTAACTTCTACCATCATGAAGTGCTTCGAAAGGCTGGTCATGAAGCAGATCAAATCCACCCTCCCCCCATCACTGGACCCGTTTCAGTTTGCCTACCGAGCTAAACAGTCCACAGAGGATGCAATCTCCTCCGCTCTCCACCCAGCCCTCACACACCTGGACACTAACACTAAGGCTAAGACTAAGACTAAGGACCCATATGTCAGAATGCTATTCATAGACTTCAGCTCAGCATTCAACACCATCATCCCCCAGCAGCTTGTACAAAAACTTACACACCTGGGCCTCAGCCCCTCTCTCTGCAACTGGTTGCTGGACTTCCTCACAGAGAGACCACAAGCTGTACGGGTCAACAATAACACCTCAGACACCCTCATACTGAGCATGGGGGCCCCCCAAGGATGTGTGCTCAGCCCCCTTCTCTTCACTCTGCTGACCCACGACTGCAAACCCATCTTCAGCACCAACCACATCGTGAAGTTTGCAGACGACACTACTGTGGTGGGTCAGCAACAACGATGAGACTAACTACAGGAAGGAAGTGAACCAGCTGGCCCTGTGGTGCCAAAACAACAACCTCTTCCTCAACCTGGAGAAAACAAAGGAGATAGTTGTTGACTTCAGGAGAACCCACCGTCGACCCCCTCTCCCCCTGACCATCAACGGCGCTGCTGTGACGCAGGTGACCAGCACCAAATTCCTTGGGGTGACCATCACTGATGACCTAACCTGGGAAAACAACACCACCGCACTAGCGAGGAAAGCCCAGCAGGGCCTGTACTTCATCCGGAAGCTCAAGCGAGCCGGAGCATCACCCCCATCATGCTGTCCTTCTACCGAGGCCCCACCGAGAGCATCCTCAGCAGCTGTATCACGCTGTGGTTCGGAAGCTGCACCGCCGCCGACCGCAAGAGCCTGCAGCGCATAGTGAACTCTGCCCAGAGGATCATCGGTGCCTCACTCCCCTCACTACAGGACATATACAACACCCGCCTCACCCGCAAAGCACTCCACCCACCCCTCCAACAGCCTCTTCAGCCGCCTGCCTTCAGGAAGAAGGTTCCTCAGCCTCAGCTCGCGCACCTCCAGGCTGGGCAACAGCTTCCTCCACCAGGCGGTCAGGCTGCTGAACTCTCTCCCCTCCCTCCCTCTCTCTCTGACATCTCTCCCCTGAACTCTCCACCCTGCCTCCGACCTTTCTCCCCTGCCCCAAATGGTCCTGGACTCTAATACACCCCCCCCACACACACACACACACACACACACACACACACACACACACACACACACACACACACACACACACACACACACACACACACACACACACACACACACACACACACACACACAACACACACACACACACACACACACACACACACACACACACACACACACACACACACACACACACACACACACACACACACACACACACACACACACACACAACCAACTTCCCTCTTCCAGCACCAGTCACTTTTCTGCCCATCTCCGCTGCTACTGCACTGAAACTGTACTTTGAACACTTAAATATATTATTAACATTTTAAACTGTATACCCCGGTTATCTAGGCCAGCGGTTTTCAAAGTGTGAGGCGCGCCTCCCCTGGGGGGCGCCAGAGAGCTTCAGGGGAGGCGCAGCGTGAGAAAAAATAATAACGAGAAAAAGACGAGTAAAGTGACATTTGCACACTTTTGCCTGTCTGTGGAGACCGAGTTCCCCCACCTCGCCAAAAAGGCTGTTAAAGTGCTCACTCCCTTCACCTCCACCTACCTGTGTGAGTGCGGGTTTTCCGCATTGACTCTGATCAAAGGAAGTGCCGGTCAAGGCTGCAGCCAGAGGATGATCTGCGTTTATTCCTGTGTGCATCAAAGACGCAGACTCATTGTTCCCACTAAAGTAGGGGTGAGTGTAATAAGGAGATAAAGTTGACGTTCAGTGTGTTGCCGGGAGCATATAAGGATGTATCCACGATGTTGAAAATGTTAAAAATGTTTAAAAGATATGTGTTGAGAACACGGCGTGCGAAAATATACGGGTCGTGCTGCAGCTAGATGTGCCTGTCCTCTGTAAGAAGGTGTCGGCGACTGACATGCAAGGAAGAACGGCTGTCCACAGGCTGTTCCAACTTTAACAACTTTATTAACTTCCAGGGTAGTGAATTGAACATGCTATTGTAATTGGGTGTGTGGTATATTTTCATGCACGGACACGCATGTTCCACAACACACAAACTGAACAACACTCAATTGTACGATCGCTACCAGTGTCCTTGCGATCTTGTTATAACAAGTCAACAAGTGCACGTTATTACTGATGCAATATGGTTGAGACCATTCGGGCTTATTCTATAGGGGTGCAAGGAATAGTCCAAGTAGTGGAGGAGTTTTATACAATATGTTTAAAACATAAAGATAAAAAGGTTTTAAAAAGTGATTGTTTAATGTTTTAAGGAGGTGACGCTACTCAGCCAATCAAATCGGTGCAGTCAGTGAGTCAGCACAATAGATTCAAACACTCACAGAGACGAGACAAGAGGAGAGAAACAGTCGGAATAATTTCAAATGGCGGAAGGTAGACAGCGAAAACAGAGCATTTAATGACATGTTCTCTTACTGGACCTCTTTGAAATGCAATGTAATAACAACAATAATAATAATAATAATAATAATAATAGCAATAATAATTGGGAGGGGGGGCGCGGCTGTTCATATGTTCTCTGAGGGGAGGCTCACCTTCCCACACTTTGAAAACCCCTGATCTAGGCCCTTTGTTTTGTTTAATGTATACCATGTTTATCTAGGCCCTTTTTGTTTTTTGTTTGATGTATATATGTCACACTGTAGGACTGCGGGAAACGATATTTCGAGATTTCTGGATGAACAACATGTAGAATTCTTGACAATAAAGCTGACTTTGACTTTGACTTTGACTTTGATGTTGCTTGCTTGATAGTGTGTTACTGTCTCTCTCTGTTTGTCAGGTCATAGACCTTGTTGCCCTCACCTGTTGACCAGGTAGTCCCAGTTGAGCGTGGTCCATTCCCAGGCCATGTCCTGCCCCAGTGGGTTGAGGGACACGTATCTCACCACAGTGAAGAGATCCTGACTCCTGACCACGTTCTCATCTTTAGAGGCCTCCAGCAGCCTGAGGGACAGGTTATCTCTATAAACAGTTTCTTTCTACAGGGTTTGCGTCCACACTCAAAAAGTGTTCTAGGTAACTGGAAATGTTCACATTGTTGTAGTACACCAACATTTAAATATTTCCAACATGGCTGTACAAACCCAGTCTAACCCAGGCGATGCAACAACACTTCTTTAATAGTATCATGTAAACTCTGTGTATGATTACTTGTAGAGGAGTTCCACGTTCTCCACAGAGGCCAGTCCATACAGCAGCTTGTCCTTCTCCTGAGCCAGAGTAGTCTCTTTGTACTTATTGAACATTGTGTTCCACTTCGCTGCGTCACCAGATTTCTTCATGCCATATCTATAGACCAACAGCCTCAGGTTCACCGCTACACTGCTGCAGGGCAAAAGGGAAATACATTTGAATATCGAAGAGGGATGGAAAACATTATTCTCAAACAATATCTCTGTAACAAATAGTGTTCTTGTTATTATAGAAAGCTTGTGGCAACATGTGTCATATTGCAACACAGTTGAATAAGGTTGAGGTTTGAAACATCAATTGTAAATGTCAGGTTTGTCAGAATCAAACAGCAATGGTTTCTAAATTTGAATAATTAGATGTTACATATGCTGTGTCTCAATTTGAATACTTCACTGAGAACACTTTCATTTATACCATGAACATTTGTGTCAGTGTATTGTTGTCTCGAAACGCACACGGCTACTATTCCTGTTACTAAAATTGGCGATTGCCACTGTTAGCTAGCTAGCTCCCTAGCGAGGAACTTTGGGGTTAGAAATACTTGCAGACTGCTCAATTACCCAACAAAATGAAGGCTGGTTACTTTTGGACACCAGTATAGTGGTAGGTTAGATAAAAAGTGAAAACAAATTATAACTTTTATTAATATAGAGCTGTGTTTTCATGAGCAACCTCAATTGTGGCTTGTTTTGCAACTTCCGTTACGTAGCCAAGATGGCGGTTGTTGGTCATTATTGACCTTTATTAGTGAATCATCCTTTACTTATACTGTTATACATACTTCACTTTGGGACGCACTCAAATCTGCACATTTTACTAAGACTACGCAAACTGAGACACAGCACTAGTGCTGATGTCTATTGTGCTAATATGAACTAGCAATGAATGAGAACAACTATATTCAAAGAAACCATAGGTCTGCCCATTTAGAATACCTTGTTGTCTTTTTATTGAGGAAAATGTGACACTAGCGTGGTGATACCTGAGACTGCCACTAATCCACTGGTCAAAAATGCGAGAGGCTTCATTCAGTGACGCCTCATCCCCCATCTGACAGGAGATGCCGAGCACAGTCTCCCTCAGCAACCTGTGGGACAACAGTCACATGACACTTTACAGTGGGTGGTAAAGCCGGTTAGCACAGAAGAGCAAAGACACATTCTGTATGAGCAAAGGTGTTGTTACAGTCACCAGATGTAATGATTGTACAAAGTAAAGGAGTCCTGTGTGTATATCACACACTGTCACTTCCTGCTGTACCTCTCAGTCTGTGTTCCCACATCCTCCCATCCCAGTTGTGTTGTGATGGCTTTAACGTGGTCTCGGAACAGTTGCTTGAGGAAATATACAGAAATATTGATCTTAATAAAATCCAGGGAACTATACACAACCGTAATGGGCAGCTTTTCCTTGATCAATATAAGCAGATTATTATTGATAAAATCCAATTGATATCAATTTATTGTATATATTGATATAAAGTTGATTTCAAGAAAAAAGTTATACTATTTTGAAAAAAAACATACAAGAATATAATGCGAGAAATTATAAGATTACCAAAATAGATGGTGATAAAGTCATGGGAAAAATGTCATATATATAGAGAAACATTTAAAACAGCATCTGAACAAGTGTTGTACATTTTGAAAAATTAACAAAAATCTAAAACTAATCAGCACCAGAATCAAATAAAGGCAAGCAAAAAACGTGCATACAGATATAGAATAATTATTAATCTATTATCTTCACTTACTATATGGTTTTATACATTATAGATGTCTCTTTCATAAAAATCAAACCATTATTCCCTGAAGCTTTTATACACCAACCACAGCGTTCAATTAATGATTGGATTTCTGATTAAAGTTTAATGTCACAAAATAGTGTGAAAAAGACTTCTGTGTTGATTCTGCTGAGGTGGCTTATTGAAACTTGAGATAAACTTAAAGGTTAACGAGATTCTAGGTTTTAAATGTTGCACTTCAAAACATGAGGATGCTCAGCTCCTTTACCTGGAACTTTGGGTAGAACGGTTTGTCTGACAGCATGCCCCGGACATATGCGATGGAGGAGGACACACGCTCCCACACGATGTAGTCCGTCTCATTTTTCAGGTAATTTGTCAGGTTCAAGGCATTACCATAATCTATAACATTCGCCCTGAACAGGAAGCAGAAATTAAAATCTCAGAATTGAATGTCAGTAATGTTCATACAGTGCTTTGGGCTTAAATCTTACCTTGCAAGAGCAAAAACATCATCGATGTAGCTCGTGCGATCAGCTGCATCTAACTCCTATTAAAGTTAGAAAACTGAGTCAAATAAGAGATTAACATTTCCAACAACACAGTGAGCTCTCTCAGGATAGTGAGATAAAACATAACAGTACTATGTCATAAAAGGGACATTTAGCTCAGGTTGTCTGTGAAAAATATTTCAATTTAAGATTTTGATTACAGCCCTACATTTGAAATAATGGGCATGTGTCTGTCAGCTTTAAGTGCTAATGTTGGCTCAATGCATGCTAATAGTGCAACAGAGATGTAAACAGTGAAGTTATAATATAGTTTATTTTTGTTCTTTTTTCAATTCATAAAATACCAAAATACCGTCTTGAGATAAATGTTGCAGTAGAAAGTCTATTTATACTGCACAAAGGTGCTATATCTTTCTCTCCCATAAACTTATTTTCTCTGACTCTCAGATTTATTCCCCTTTATTAAGCATAAGTGGTACTTACAGTAAAGGTGTGTTCACAACTGACGTGAAGCACATTTTTTGCCTTGCGTTACTTGCGTGGTACCTACATACCAACAATGTTTCATCATCAGCAATGGGTGAAATAACATGTATTACACCTATTCGATGTTGTGAAAACCCTAGCTATGTCGAGACATTCTTTGTGTTGTTTCTAGGTGCACAACAACCGCCTGAGACACACACTGCGAGATCATTTCTCATACAACTTTTAATATGCTTGTTTTCTTAATGTACATTGGTTTGACCAGGGCTAGGCTAAGCTACCATTGTAGTTGATCCATCCTATGAAAATAAGGTAATGTGGCATTAACAAGGCAGTGACTTATCGATCATACCATAGACAATCTGTGGATTGTAAATACATATACAGACATTGATTGTCAGCCAGTCTCTATTGAACATTATGTACCTTAGCTCTATGCGCATGATTAAATTGCCCACAGCCAGACAGATTTTTCCTTTTACTGATTCAACTACATAAGGACATCAGCGACGAGACATAGAAAATCTCAATTCTTATTGGCTTTCATGAGAGAGCTTCACGTGGATAACAAAAACTCCACAGTACTGTTTGTCATCGCGCTGTGCAAAAAGATTCTGTCCGTCGTGAAGTATGTGAAATGTTTGTGTCTATGCTCTTCATCACACAACACCTAAGCTCACTAACATTGGAATCACCCAAGTTAGCAGCAGTCAAACTGAGACATAACCTACTATAAATACTGCAACCATGAAGACAACTATTCCTGTTGCTGCTTAAACACCTGCATTTCCCTATCAGATCAATAAAGGTCTATCTGATGATCTTATCTTATCTGAACTCTACAGCATTTGCTTTATTTATTTATTTTTTCATTTTTATTGTCATCACATAATACTATGTAACAAAATGGTTTCTCTGCATTTGACCCATCCTAGTGTTAGGAGCAGTGGGCTGCCATTATGAACGGCGCCCGGGGAGCAGTGTAGGGAACGGTGCCTTGCTCAGGGACACCTCGGTAGCACTTGGTCTTGCTGGGACTTCGCCACCACCGCCCTAGCATGCTGGGGAGTGTGTACATGTGCTGTGTGTGTGAGCCGAGCGTTACCAGGTGGTTGTTTAGAAGCTGTTCACTGATAGCGTTCCACATGAGGTTGTCGTGGTTAACTCTGTAGAATCCAATGTGATCATTGTTCACCTTCAGCAGCCCGTCCTCTGAGGGAGAGTAGTTCATGATGGGAAGCTCTGAAAAACAACAGTCAAACTAATTATTTGCATTAGACGAAATACGTCAAAATATGATACATTTTCTCGAGAAAAAAAGATAGTTACCATGTAACATAGGTCACTGGCAGGTTTAAAGACAGAGTGCTGATGATTTTTTGTAATCATTTGAATGTTCTGAAAATGATTATACACACTACCTGTGTTGCTCTTGTCAAATATTACCGACATATTTTTGTCGCTTTTCACAGAGTGCCATTTGACTGGAATTGTCCACTTGTACCTGTAAAAAAACCATATTAGTGGTCAATAATATCGTAAAAAAAAGACTGTGACACCTACATTTAAATCTTTTTAGGTCATGTTTGAATAATACATTAGAATTTCCCTTATGCTGCACTTGTGATTTCTCCTTTTTGCTCTGCTTTGGTCTCTACCAACTATTGATACAAAAAGACTTTCTCTTCAGCTGTGGACTGTAAAACAATTAATAAATACTACCACAACGAATATCTTAATATTTTTGACTTTTAAACTCTGCGGTTCATCATATTGTCTTTCAACATGGAGAAGGGATCAATAATGAGAAAGGAAGTCTGAACCGAACTGTTTTTTATAAGAAAATCTATTAATTGACACAGAATCTGGCATAGTCTCTTTTGTGGGGTTTGATGGGTAATCCAAATCAAATTGGACACTGCTAAGGATGAAAGGGTCTTCTCTGTAGCACTGACTCCAGAGGTGAAGGGGGTTGGCTGGGATCAGCTTCAGGATTCAGGAGGAATCTCTTCTGGCTCAGTTTGGCGTTTGCCTCTGTGACAGTGAGAGCCAGCACAGGATAACCCATTTGTTTGGTCCATGTATCCATCACGTCTGCAACCGGCAACCCACTCACCTGGGAGACAAAGCAGACATTGGTAACTACTAAAAACTCTGAGAGTGAGAAATTCAGATTAATATCAATCCCATGTATATGAGATAACGTGAGAGCTGGAGTCAGGATGTGGTAAGTGTTATGTCCTTTTTGATACATATTTAATATCAGAATGTCCCTTTTCATGTATGTAATGGAACATACGTTGGCCAGAGATGCCCAGAAGTTTGCTGTTTTGGCGTTCTGGAAGTGGTAGTCTTTCAAATATTTCTGGTGAAAGGAGAAAAGGAAAAACAGACTTTTCATTAACTCGCTGCTGGAACACTTGGAACTTGAATGAGCATTAATCCAAAGAGTTACATCCATTGATAAATATCAACAACTGTCTGTGACTTACTCGACATCCGTCTCTGAACAACTCTTTACCCATCCAGTCCTCCAACATCCTGAGAATGGACGCTCCCTGGATAATTACAGATAGTTGTTGCATTAAGATACATTGTGAGTAACTAATATGTCATTGTTCCCATGGGAAGCAAGGTTTACTGTGTAGTCAGACCTTGCTGTATGAGATGCCGTCAAACACAGAAGTGATCTCTGCTGGGGTCGACACGTCCACGATGATGGGGTGAGAGGACAGGAGGGCGTCGTCCACCATGACAGGAAGCACATCACTGATGATCATGATGTCTCGCTGTTAACCACAGGAGGAAACAAGGCACGTCTCAGGGAGTTCTCAAAAAGACCAGGATTCATTGTTGTTCCTTCAATAAAACTCACCATGCCCCAGCTTGGTTCAGCTTTCTCCACACCAACGTACTCAAAGAAACTGGCAAAGCCCTCATTCAGCCAGAGGTCATCCCACCAATCCATGGTCACAATGTTCCCAAACCACTGGAGAAGACAACGGATATGAGTTTCAATAAAGGAAGTTATATTGTATTTACCCTGTTCTCAGGGGCGGGTCTAGACACGTGTTGGTGGGGTGGCCACTCTGGGTCACAGACTCAGATCAGGGTGGCACATTTAAATCACTTTTAAAAAGTAAAACTGTAAAAATGAAAGCCCTACTCTCTAAAAAAACATTATTAAGGCGACCCCTCTGGCCCCGCCCCTGCCTGTTCTCTCACTTTATTCAATATATTTGATGCTATCTCAGTTAGAACCCTCCCCGTATTCAGATCTGTTACTGATTGAATTGCTTCCTGCTAAGACATTTACAATTGAATATTTATAAGTTTAAAAGGTATAATTCCTTTCAAACCTGGTAGGCTCCCAATGTGACAATGTGTGACTTTATGGCCCAATCCCAAACCACTCCCTCGACCCTACCCCTCCGTGGCGGAGTGAACTCCGTCTGTAGCCACACTCGCAGCTCAACGAGGCTCCTCCTGTCAGATGGAGGGAGTAAATACAGCGGCAAGCTTTGGGACAAACTCCCCTCTCTCCGGCAGAAACAGGAAATGCCGTAACTGTATGTAACAACGGTTTCAAATCAGCTTCTCTTAGACAAAAAATGTAAATTAAGAACTCAAATAAAACTCCAAACATCTTTCATTGTGTTACTTTTTTGTAAAACTCTTTTAGTTTTAAACCTGATGTTTATAAGCTTCTTAGTTTTTGCAACAGTCTGTAAATATACACAACTTTATAATAAAATGCACACATTTACCTTTTTCTAGACTAACCACAGGTATATGATCCTAAGTTAAAACATATGAGGTTATCATGAGGTTGTTAACATCGCAGTTTATCAGTGGATGTTTGATGGAACTGTTTGTAAACAGCGTTTTTCCTGACGGACACACACAGCGTGACTCCGGTCAGGTAGAGACCGGTCTCCAGTCAGCACCGCTGCAGACTCGCTGTTTGAGGGCTTGATAGCCCACTCCCCCTCCACACCAGCTCCACACTCGTTGGTTTGGAACAGCACTTAATGTGGCGACCCTCCGCGCGAACGCGCAAACGGAGGGGTAGGGTATAGGGGTAGGGTGTAGGGGGTGGTTTGGGATTGGGCCTAAGAAGCCCTAACAGTGAGGAGGTGGCAACATTACCATTATTATGAATATATTTTTGCCTAACTAATCCAAACGGATTACAGCATTTCCCACAAGACTAAACAAGAACAAAAGCACAATATTACAACCAACTATATTGGAAACTTAAAAACCTATTTAGCCTAAAATGTGAGTGAAGAAGTAAGTCTCCTGAAGATGGCTTATAATATAAAACATATCCAGGAAGGATAGAGTTCAATTGAAATAGAGTAGATACCAGGATGGGTTGAATGCAGCGTCAATTATGACTTTCAGTTTTATTGGATTTTGTTACAAAGAATCAGTAGTAATGGAATAAGAACCAGATTAGTCTCTTCAAGATATAACTCATACAGATATCACTGTGCATATTAGCAAACAAACAAGCACTTTTTAATGCCCTGCTGTGGATGAATGAAATGTTTTCATTGTACTGAATTGAAATAACTAATGCGGCTTTAAAGACAACTAAATAAATCATTGTTTATATTCCCCCGTAATTATCAACCAAATAAACGTTAAAGTTTACAAGAGCATAGGCTATTCAGTTCAGTAATGCTGGCAAACTGACATGGAATGCTAACACCAGTGCTAGCTTTGCAAATGCTAAGCAACGCCTCTGCTTTTAGGGAAAACTTAGAAGCTTTGTAAAAAAAAAAACGATATTTATTATCATTCATTCATTACATTTACCTGGGAGACATTTTGACAGATATTGACAAAATAGATGACTGTCGCTATCAGCTATAATTTGCTATAGCAAGCTTACACTCAAGGTCCAGGTTTATCCTTCAGTACATTATAATGGGGCTCATTAAAGCTTGCCAGTAAGAGGACTATTTGCACATCGTCATATACGAATTAACCTCAGTCTCGTGACTTTGAAGAGTTCATAACACTTTCTTGGCTTCCTCTTGGTTTCCCTCCTTATTGTAATATAGCTGATATCTTAGGAAGATACGTACATCATAAAAAAGCTTGAACAATAGCACATGAAGCTATTTTAAACTTTTACAACTAGAACTCTGAACTATCTGTGTCCTTGTTGATACAGATCTTTCTATCTGTGAGGGAAATTAAGATAAAAGCCATCAGAGAAGTGAGCTAACGTTTTGTTGATAGTTGAATGATGACACTGAGATGAAACAGTACAATAACTAAAGTTCTAAATTTGAACACAAAGACAATAATCTGAAGCATTTAAAGACCAGCTGAAGCTATAATATGAACTTCTCTATCCTCCAAGATCAACCACACTCTTGACTCTTGGACAAACATTCAGGGTTAATTGCATATAATTGAGTATGCTCTCCAAACACCAGGTTTGGGAACATTTATTTTGGTTTACTCCAATCCTACTGCCATGGCTATGTAATTGTTCACTCTCCTGTGCCCTACAGTTCACCAACACTCTGTTTCTTTTCCACAGCTGTGATGTTTCACCATTATGTTTGCCTTATTATTAAAACCCCTGACACATCTGGTTATCTGAAATGTGGATGGTTATACACATTACTGATTATGGTATGTTTTATGTTAATGGTAACTGCGTCCACCACTCTGTTTTCACATATTTGTGTATATAATTCAGTAAGAGCACATTTTCATATTTAAGGTTATTTTCTGCTGGAAAGAATAAAATAAGCAGAGCAATTTAAACATAATATGGGTACCTGGTGGACCAGCTCATGGGCGATGACACTGGCCACTCGCTGCTTGTTGTAGGACGAGGACTGGTTAGCATCGTACAGGAGGTTGGTCTCCCGGTAGGTGATCAGGCCCCAGTTCTCCATGGCACCAGTGCCAAAGTCAGGGATGGCTATCTTATCTGGATCAAAACAGCACAAAGAGTCCACTGACGTTCCGCTTATCATGTGTGTCATTGCATTACTGACTTACTTGTTCTAGTGACACTGTTTAATGACAGATGCTGGTAAAATTGTCATCAAAATTTGAATGCTTGTTTTTCATCTCTTAATTTGATAAAAAAATTGGATTAACTGATCATTCCTCTAGCTCTACCATAACATATTTCTTGGACGTACCTCCTCTGATGTGTCTTTTGAAGAAACACTTTTACATTTTCTGACACAACCGTTATTTCCATGATGCCCACACTGAAAGATGTCTTTCATTGGATTGGGTAATGGCACCATTGGTTCTTATTGACCTTTTCTTTGCTTTCAGTTAGGGTTAGGGTTAGATTGTTTTGTTTTATTTACACTGTGGACACACGTTGTGATACATATTACTAGATACATATAAAAAGTGAATTTATGGTGAATAATGGTAGAAAGACCCTACACTCTCTTAGTGTTGGACAAAACGTTGTCATGGTACAATTGTAGTTGATTATATTGCATGTTTTATTGTGCAACTGTAAATAATGCTGTTTAAGAACATGTCCAAAGTAGGTAGAATAAAACTACAGCTAGGGCCAATTGAGGACTTTAGAATGTTTATTTTTATTTGAATTACGCATTGACCCCAAATCCAAAGAATGTGTATGTGGAACAGAGGGAATAAAGGAAATGTATTGTCTGAGATGTTTAACAAAGTATATAAACCTACCAAGCTTTGAGATGGAGTAATTCATGTTGAAATATTCTTCAAAGTAGTCAAAGATGACCTTGGTTGTGTCAGCTGCATACTCTGCAGTTTTTAACTGACTTGGCTGGGCGTAGATTCTCAACTATAAAGGCAGAAAAGACACAGGAAGTATGCTTGTACTGGAATTTTGCATGAAATAAAGTCAGTGATATTAACGGGGACATGTAATGGTAAACTCACAGGAATTCCTTGGGCAGAAGTTCTTTCCAAATGATCAAACTGGTGCACAGCAAAACATACCAAATAAGTACTCATTGGAACAGATTTCTCAAAGGAGGTCTTCAGTTTATTGCCAGGCAGTTGCTCAGTGGGCGCCCTGGGGAGGCAAAATAAAACACTATTGGGTAATGTCCATGTCACTCAGACTGTAGAGCCCCAGGCCCAAAAACAAACATCCATTCCTTTGCTTTTAGTATTCAAAGTGTTCCCTCCAAGGCTGGCTTCCTCTTTCTTTGTTTTACCCACCATGGGAACGTTTGAGTAATGATGCCCCTTTCACCTACAATTCTTCACACAACTTACTCTGTACATACTTTACATTCATAGCTGTAAGTATACATAGTTATTAGTGGAGCTGTACATTTTGAGGATTTATGTTTATGCATTTCTCCAAAGTTGCTGGCAAAGCCCAAAAGCAATGGGATCTTTCCATTGGATTTTGAAATATGAAATATAAAAGATCTGTGGCCAATACCTGTTTCTGACACTTACGAGGTTATTTGTATGCCAGGGTCATCTGGACATTATTAAGGCTACTTTTATGATTTTTTGAAGCATAAATGCAAATGCCAGAAGTAAAAAAGTGAACATTAAGCTACAAACAAACGACATCACTGTCACATGACTTCACCTCACCACCACTAAGCTAAAGGCGGCTAAAGAGTGGCGTATTAACTGATGTATTTTATGTCATAGAACAAAACCTGAAAATATCTTTAGCTTGACCACAAACCTTATTTCATAAAGTCAGCAGCCTCACCAGTATATTGTCCATCACGAAGACTTTGAAATACTGTCAGTAGTTTCAGTGTAGAGCTATGCATTTATCATTTGAATGTAAGAGTTTCTGACTTCAGTCCTACCTGAGGCGGCATGTTGGACAGAGCTCCATACTTATCATCATGAGTGATGGAGATTTTGTAGGTGGCTTTCTTGTTGGGTTCATCGAAGCAGGGAAAAGGACTTGCGGGCATCTGTTGGTTCATGATCAGTTGCAGCAATCTTTCTGGTGATTAAATGAGGGACAGAGTATTGCAGATCTGTTTTAAGATCAGGTGCTTTTCATCTTTTTTCATCCAATATCATTTTAAGAGACATAATCGGTGAGGAAAATACCGCAAAACAAATACAAATAGTGTACTTATGTTTGTCATTTCTAATTAAGAACATCTCAGGTATTTTGATTCAGTTAGTTTCCCTAATCAAGTCATATATGTGGAACTCCCTATATGTGATTTTTTTTTGGGGCCAGACACACACAATCGACATCAGATAACTGACGGCTTTGCCTGCTTCTTGACAAAAAGTCGCACTAGAAAACACTGAGAAGACTACTAAGACATATCTTATGTTGTAGAACATGTTTGTATTAAATACATACCTTATTTCAGACGCCTAACTAAAACTAAAACAACTAAAAACATTGATTTGAGATGAGGGAACCAGGAAGTGCTAATATGGTGGATGGGCATGTCAATATGAAAATAAGATAAAGAATAAAAAAGAGACTGTGGTGTTTTTTCCCCTCAATAACATGTATCTTCCTCATGCACTGATTTGCTTTAAGCGGTACAGGCCCATTGCACTCCATAAACTAAGGCGACAGATGCTGATTGATTGCCCAACACGGCTGTGTCATGGCCTTGGTCATTAGATATAAACACTGTAGAACTTTTACCAAAACCTTGAATTTAAAGTGACACTCTTTCCAAAGTATGTCTTCTCAGTATGAAACTTTTGTACCCACCCAGGATTGACCTGTCTGCTGCACAGTATGCATGAGGTATCATATTTAGCCAATGAAACAATGACTGTTTGGTACATACTAAACGTTCAGGACTGAAGTAGATGAAATCTCTGTGGCGGATAGGAGGGATCATTTTTCTGCAGTGTAAACATGTGTCACCATTGGAATCTAGTGTAACTGAAACCAAGCTGAGCCCAGCTGCTCTCCATGGATTAGCAAAATAAACCCTTTTTCGTCTACCAAGAGCTGAAGAAGGTTTGTTTCTCAAAAGTTATGTTAGATATAGTGTCACTTCAAACTGAATATAACCTAATAATAACCCAGATTGAATTCAACAGGAACAGAAATGTGTTTGTTTTTTTACTAAAGTGTTGTAGCTTGACAAAAGAATCCTAACACATTTCCTTAAGAAACACCGCTAAACTTCGGTCTATTGTATCACATTGTGAGTTAGAGATGATCCCTTATGCTTTTTTATTAACCCGGAGAGACTACTGCAATAAAATCCTGCAAAAAAAGGATTTGAAAAAAGCCTAACTCAGTTAGTCATCCCTGAACTGAACACGTTTAGAACACTGCTGAAGGACTCACATCACAAACGTTCCATCTGCTTAACACTAGCTTCCATCCTTCGTTTTTACACACAGAGCCTGAGTACATCACTGACATGCTACATACCGGTAAGGTTTTCTGAACAAGGGGGCTGGTTGTCTCTGGAGCCTGACTGAAACAAAAGGAGACCGTACCTCTGCAGTGATAGTTCTGAGACTGTGAAATCCTCTTCCTTTACACATCACATCTGTGGTTCCTATTGACGCCGTTAAAGACAGCTAAGGACACACTTATTGAAACTGGCCTTTGTCCTGCCTCATGCTGTCTTGTTTCTCATTATGGAATTATGAAGGTTTGATGTTGCTTAAGTTTGATTTTTTATCCTTTACTGTTTTTATGGACTTTTGTTCTTGAAAAACACTTGAAAAGCGTTCTTGTTCTCGGAAAGGTGCTATGCTAAATGTACTTTTTGACTTAGTCTTCACCGTATCACAAAGTCTTTATAATTAGATGAAGTCTGCTCATTGAGATGGATCATTTAAGATCTCAGCGGCTGCACATCCATGGCATCTCTATTGCAAGTGAGCCAATTTCCTCTGCTGAAGAAGGCCATGTGATCCAGGTAAAGCACCAGAAAAAGTGAGTGGACCAGGAGCTGGGACTGACTAAACAATGTCTAAGCTTCTCTTAAATGGCCATTATAATAGTGCCCAAGATTGTTACATATATAAATCGTTTCATACTGTTTATAAATGCGAAATTGGTCGAAATGAAAAATATGTGTTTGCTTAAAAGACTGAAGCTGTGTTGTCTGCTGTCTATACGTCACTTTATTATCTTTTGTTCTGGTTGTTTGACACATTTGTGATATGTTTCTGACAGAATCAAATTAAAGAACTTACTTGGTGACCCCACCCTCGATGTAGATGACCCGGTAGAATCCCACCACAGATCCGTTGAGAAAGCCCTGGAAGTCCAAAGTGAGCACGTACACCTCTCCTGGGCCGGTGGTGGGCAGCTCCTCGGCGGCCTCCACCACCACGTACTGCTGAGTGACGTACTCGAAGCAGCCCTTCACAGCCACCTCCCTCCGGTCCGCCGGCCCACTCTGCACCCTCAGCCTGGGCATGGCGCTGACAAACGTCTCCCTGATGTGAAGCCACAGGTGGCGGGTGGGCTTGCTGACTTCCAGGTGGATGTCCACAGTGCCCGTGTAGGTGTCCTCCTCCAGGTCTGGCTCCAGGTGCAGGTCATAATGGACCGGGTTCACGTAGCTTGGTAGACGGAAGTTCTTCCAGTCTCCATTGGAGTCAGCCGAAGGCGAGCAGGGCCCTCTGCCAGCTGGAGGTGGATTGGTGGGCCCTGCTGTGGGGGCTGGTGTGGGCCCTGCTGTGGGGGCTGGTGTGGGCCCTGCTGTGGGGGCTGGTGTGGGCCCTGCTGGTGGGGGCTGGTGTGGGGGCTGGTGTGGGGGCTGGTGTGGAGGGAGTAGTAGTAGTGTTGGTGTCCGACCTGGTAAGACCTACCCCGAGGCCCACCACCAAAGAGCACACCACCACCGTGGCACAGATGATGGCTACATGCTTACCGCGGATGCAGTAACGCTTGTGCTGCTCCTCCATGTCCATGCTCTCCACCATGGTGACTTCCAAACTTCCCTGGACTCAAACTGGGCTCCACAGCTGACCTGAAGTCAGAGCTGCAGCTTTTGGCTCTTACAGTATAGATTAGCTGTGTGAGCTGATCTAAAGCTGGCCCCTGTGTAGTGCCGAGGGGGGAGAGAAGAAAGAGGAAGAGAAGTGAGGAGAGTAAATCTGTCGGACAGGGGAGAGAATCTCACACATTGAGCGAGAGATTTATTCCTTCCTCAGTGCTGTTAAAACGCCTCCTCCTTCATCTACAATCTACAATCTGCCTGTAAATCAACAGCTAAAGTTCAACTTTATGTGAGTCCTGAAAGTGCTAAGTGTTGTTCTTTGTGTCAAAAGAACATGAAGACAGTGCCTGCGTCCAACTTTTGAAATATGTGAACGAATGTGTTTGTTTATTCTAAACCCCTATCAAGGTTCAAGGTTCAAGGTTCAAGGTTCTTTATTGTCAATCTGACATAGCTACAGAGTAATTATGCAGTTGAAAATCTTATGTCACAGGCTTCTCCAACAATGCAACATAATAACATAACATAATAACAATAAGAGCATGAGCAATACAAAAATAATAATAGTTATAAAAATGAAATAAAGTTATGATGTGGAATAGTGCAGTATGAGTCTATATACAAGTTATTGGAATGATATATATATATTAGGTATTAGATACATACTACTGAGTAGCAGTTGAATGTTTGATGTTGTTTCAACAGTTCAATTTTTTAACAGTCTCACTGCCCGCGGGAAGAAACTGTCTCCGAATCTTCTTGTCCTTGCCAGGATGCTGCGGTAACGTCTGCCAGACGGCAACAGAAAGAACAGTTTGTGGCTGGGGTGATGGGGGTCTTTGATCATCCGTAGTGATTTCTTCCTGAGCCGCTGGGAGTAAAGGTCCTCCATGGATGGCAGCTCCGTCCTGGTGATGTGCTGTGCAGTTTTCACCACCCTCTGTAAAGCCTTACGATCGAGGTCGGTGCAGCTGCCGTACCAGGCCGTCATGCTGCCAGTCAGGATACTCTCTATCGTGCACCTGTAGAAGTTGCAGAGTATCCTGGATCCATTTTGAACCTCCTCAACCTGCGGAGGAAGAAGAGCCGCTGTCGAGCTTTCTTGGTGATGGTGGTGGGTGTGAAGAGACCATGTCAGGTCCTCAGTGATGTGGACCCCAAGGAACCTGAAGCTTTTGACTCTCTCCACCGTAGTCCCATTGATGGCGATGGGGGCGTGTCCCTCTCCCTGCTGCTTCCTGTAGTCCACAATCAGCTCCTTTGTTTTGCTGATGTTGAGATGGAGGTTGTTATCCTGGCACCAAGATGTCAGGTTTTCGACCTCCTCTCTGTACGCCGTCTCGTCATCGTCTGTGATCTGGCCGATGACGGTCGTGTCATCAGCAAACTTCACGATGGTGTTGGAGCTGTGTGTGGCCACGCAGTCGTGGGTGAACGTAGGGAGTAGAGGAGAGGGCTGAACACGCAGCCTTGAGGGGCACCGGTGTTGAGGATCAGGGTGGAGGATGTGATGTTTCCCAACCGCACTGCCTGGGGTCTGCCCGTCAGGAAGTTCAGGATCCAGTCACAGAGGGCGCTGTTGAGCCCGAGGTCTCTGAGCTTGATGGCCAGCTTGGAGGGCACAATGGTGTTGAATGCTGAACTGTAGTCAATGAACAGCATTCTCACATATGTGTTCCTCTGGTCCAGGTGTGAGAGGGCAGTGTGGAGGGTGAGGGCTATGGCGTCGTCTGTGGACCTGTTTGCTCTGTAGGCAAACTGCAGGGGGTCCAGAGATTCAGGGAGGGAGGAGGTGATGAATAATTTGACTAACCGCTCAAAGCACTTCATTATGATGGAGGTGAGCGCTACTGGGCGGTAGTCGTTGGGGCAGGTGATGATTGTCTTTTTGGGGACAGGAATGATGGTGGAGTGTTTAAGACATGTGGGGACTACAGACTGCAGCAGGGACCTGTTGAAGATGTCTGTGAACACCTCTGCCAGCTGAACTGCACACACCCTGAGAACACGGCCAGGGATGCCATCAGGTCCAGGAGCCTTGTGTGGGTTAACCCTTTTAAAGGATTTACACACATCTGCCCTATTTAAAACAAAAGGGCAGTGTAGCTCCTGGTCCCTCTGTACCTCCACAGCCTGGCTGCTCTCAAAGCGTGCAAAAAAACTGTTTAGCTCATCTGGGAGAGATGCGCACGCAGACACTGCGTGGATCTGAGTGGATTTTATTTAAATGTGGGTTGGATACAGCACAACCTGATGGGGGGAAGGGTCTTTTGTTTGGACATGACTTTACTATAAATTGCTTTTGCTCTCTGGTCAACAGAGTGGCACGTGAACAGAAAAACAAAAAACAATGTCTGTATTGTGTTGGATGCACCACAGTAGAGGGATTAACTATGTCGAAATATTTAATCTTGTTTCAGCAGCAACAGCGCCTGAGGACGATGGTCATGCAGGGGGTTAGTTATGTGTCCAACAAGTTTTCAAACTAAAACAACTACTGGCAAAATGAATGTTTGTGATCTTCAGTGGATGATCCCAAATACATATGGTGACTCCCTGTGGTACATCTGTAGAAACATGATGGAAACACATATCTGTTTTGGTTGATGTATTAACTTGAGAAATGTTAGTCTACTCATCGCTTTCATAAGGATCGGGTTTTCATCTTCCACTCTGCAGAGGCCTGTACGACGAAGCCGCTTCAACATAACCTGGATATGTTTGAGTTAGCCGGTTGGCCCAATCCAAAACATACGCGCTCTCGCTAAACTGTACTACGACGCGGGTTATCAAGTGGATCGCTCAAGCCAGCCGTGTCCTATCTAGTTAGGTGCGCGTTCACATGAAAGGGGTGGTATTTGGAGCATTCGACCAATCACAAACATGGACAAGGGTACTGACAGCGCAGCGTCATACTTCCTGAATGAAAAGTGAACTTTAATATTAGTCAAATATGAAGAAGTTAAACTTTAAACATCCATGACTTAAACACTTTATCCAGGATAAAAGCCACATAGCTGCACCTGCAAGGTGAATACAGCTGGTAAAAGAAAAAGCGTTTGAATGCGTACATTAACAGGTTTATGATATCACTGCCCCGTCCAAGACACGAGTGGATCTGACTTTAATTACATTTGACTCGAGTGTTTCGTCAACTTAATGTGTTGCTTAAAATAATACTTCTGCATACAGTATGTGACACTGTGAGTGTTGCACGGCCAGATACGGCTCAAGAAGCTGACTCAAATAAGGAAATATATGATACATTATGATGTGATATGATATGAATGATAATGGGACACATCGACGTCTGCACTCACAGTGCCGCGGACTGTACTTAATGTTACTCTGATCCGGTTACTTATGTTGTGGCAGATATTTAAGTAAGCTTTCTTAACGCTAATTATAATAGTCAGATTGCTCTGAAGATGGGAGGGGATATTCTATTCATTTTCACGTTCACACAGTCAGTTGATTTTTGCCGGCCGTCTTTCCTGCAACGGCAGTTTTTCTGTATTTCCTCTATCCTGTAATATGACTTGATCGCTTTAAACTCCGCACACGTAGCTCTGATTGGTCAGCAGGCGGTGCTTTCACTGAGTTGATCTCTTAGCCTGCAACCTAACCTGCTCCGGAGCAGGTTAGCCGCTCAGCATAAGTTACCATGGAGATCTAGCCCGCTAAAAAGAGAACCAGCGTCGTAGGACCGGAAACCCTGAGTTTTCCCTGAAGTTAGCCGGCTAAGCGAAAATCCGGCTTCGTAGTACAGGCCTCTGGTCTCTCTGGTGGCAGCTTGAGTTTAAATCACATGTAAAACATAATTTATAAGTCTGTTTCAGGTCACTTTTCTTTTTCACCCACCTTTGTATTGCTATATTTCAAGTCTGTCCACCAAGGTTGTTCAAGCTTTAACAGATGTAATAATCACAACAACATTTATTTCAAAAATTATGTTAGCAACCTCATTTTATTCTACATCTCAACAATCATAAGGTAAACAGTAGAATTAAACCATTTACCATGATTATGCACTTGCATGTATCTCATTTACCCCTGTGCTTTGGCATTATGGGATGCAAAGCCAACAAACATTGTTGTCACGGCATATCATTAATTTCTTTTTTTTCATACCCATAAAAAATGTATTGATTATTTGCCTCTGGTAACCCGTTTGGAAGCATCTTCATTCATAAGGTTTCTCCAGTCCTTTATCAGTTTACATAATCTAAAAGAAAGGCAGTGATGAACGATCATCAAGTTTGGCTTAAAGTTTCTATAATCATCTGTTGAGTGCCAGTCTCAGGCCAAGCCTTACATACTTTTACCAGGGCTTTAAATACTGTGTAGTTTAAAAAAGAAAAAGCCAAAGGGTCAAAGCAGTCAAAGCTTATACAACCGTTCTGACCCTGAGTTTCTTCCTCATATTGTATCTTTATTGCTTTTCCAAGTTTCACAGAGATAAGACACTCATAAAAGTTATGGCTCCTTGATCTTTGACTTTCACTGAACATCCGCCTGAGACAGCTGGAGGACCGTGCTGCCAAAGATGTGTGACAACGTGGAGTGTAATCTTAGCAAGAGTGCTAATAGTGCATGCTACTGTTTTGTTTCCACACTGCAGTCCAATTACTATTGCCAGTTACCAACATGAATAATATTTTGGACTAGGAGGACATTTCCAAGATGAGATAGACAACTAAATGGCTGTCTTTCCCAACAAGATCAGCACTGCAAGCTATTAGGAAAGAGCAAATTCAGAGTTTTGTGAAGGAAGCTTGAGACAGACGCTGCACCAGTCCATCCCAAGCTCATTACCAAGACCCAAAGACTTGAAATCATGCACGTCACTCAGGTGTCTATCAACAATAAATAACACACAATCTGTAGCTGACTGGTCTATTAATAATTAGATCATTAATTACCGTCCTTTAATCAAAACGCTCATGTGATGGGTATTGTTATGACTATTTTATGAGAAGAATGGAATAAGAGGCATAGATAAGTAGATAACCAATCAAATAATTCTGAAACACTACACACAGACTACTTCCTGGTTAATCAGAACTAAACAAGGAAAAACAACAGGATTATAATTCAAAGGAGAGTATTTTAGTTAAATGTTAAAAATGTGTAAAATGTTATTGAGAGTCATGTTTGAATCCACACGATTAATTTAATTCCAATATTCTTTCTTTTTACTTTGGTTAACTTTTAAGAAAAACAACTAGTAAACAAACAGAAATGTAAACACTGTAACATCACAACATGTTTGTTCATTTATTCATGTTAGGTTAAGTTATTTATCAGGTTTATGTTATATGTTTCATGTTTAGTTATAGTTTATGTTTAGATTTAGGTGCATCTCATTGTTCACTTGTCAAGTTACAGTCACTCATGTCTAGTCTCGTCATGCACTTCCTGTTTTATTTTGTACTTACCTTTCCCTCTGGTTTCAGAGCACTTCCTGCCATTGTTTGTTTTCCCTCCAGTGTGATTGTCAGCCCCTCCCTTGATTGTTGTCACCTGTGTCCCATTACCTCTTGTGGATATAGTCCTCATCTCCCTTTGTCCTGTGCCAGTTCGTCTTGTGTCATCAAGAAAGCCATCGGATAAACCAATAATATTTTTATTAATATTCCACAGCCAAGTTTGATTTAGTTCCATGTTTTTGCAAGTTTTCTTTTCTACGTTTTGCCTCTTTATAAGAGATTTTTTTTTGTACTTGGTTCTCATCTTAAGTAAAGACCTTTTTTTGTTTTGAAAACTTGTCTCAGTCGCGAGTTCCACTACTTGTGTCACGTTCGTAACAAACACAACATTTAAAGGTCACCTATTATGCAAAATCCACTTGTTCATGTATTTTATACATAAACATGTGTCCCCTCTGTGTAAAGAGACTCTGAAAGTTTCAGAAAAAAAGATTCACTCACTTTTTGTCCTGATCCATTTATATAAAAAGCTGTCTGAAAATGAGCTAATCAGATGTTGGCCCCTTTATGATGTCATAACGATTTGGCTTGTGTGACCATTAGCCAATAACCAACCAAGTTAACCCCCCTTGAGTCAGAACCACAAATATATCCAACACACATACTCAAACCACAACTTGTAGTGCATGGGTCGGCAATAGGCGGCCCGCGGGCCATTGGTGCAATAATATTTGGCCCGAATTTAATTATTTTTTTTACAATATCGGACCGACAGTCGCACATATAGGCTATAATGTCCGAATAGAGAATCTACCTACACCTGAAGAATGCTTATTGTATACTTGTATCCAGGGGTTAAATTGGGCCCCCGTAACACTGACCCCTCCAAAAAAAAGTTACAATATTACGATTTATTGGAACTAAATCAAATCAGAGACCCGGATGTACAGTGGAGACTAAACTGTTCATTACCTTATAAAAGCAAATACTGTTTATGTTTTTTAATTAAATTGTCACTTAAAGTTACTAAAACAAATACTAAAAATGAAAAAAACTACTGAAACACAGGACTGTAACTTAAATTGACCAAAACAAATACCAATTACTGTATTATATGTTTATTTTACAAAATTACTTTATACTGTCTTTGTCAATTTAACCTGCTTTTATTGTGCCCCTCTCATGAAATAACTGGCCCCAGCCTGATGCTATGTATGTGTGTGCATAAAGCTGAGATATGCATATATTTATTTCCTTTCTCTTTGAAAGTTTCAGAGGTTAAAGTGAGGCATGATGCAGAAATGAGAAATGAGTGAAGCAAAAAAGAGGAAACTTACAGACTTCTTTAAAAGGTATGCAAGACATCACTGCTGCTTAGCGTGTCAAAGCCATTTGTATCTTTTATTTATTCACCATAAGTTCCTTTGTTAATTATCCTACATTTAAATGCAGAGTTGAGCAGAACAAGGCAGGTGATGGGCGAGCAGGGAAGCTTGGAAAAGAGAGAGGATCAGAGCAGCGTAAAGAAGAAGGGAGTGGAGTGGAGGAAGAGGAGAAGGAGAGGAGTAGAGCAGGCTGAGGAGAGGAGAGCAGAGCAGCCTGAGGAGGACAGAGGAGCAGGGCAGTTTGAGGAGAGCAGAGCAGGGCAGTTTGAGGAGGAGGACAGAGGAGCAGAGCGGGAAGCAGTGTAGGAAAGGCTGACAACTTGCCTGACTGCTGGAATCAAAGTCAATTTGAATATTTTACACAGAAATATCCATTTCTAATAATTGGAAATAAAAAAATAGGATGCAAATCATGCAGGGAAGCGGGATCCCTTGGGGCAATGAGAACAGGGAAACAGAGGTACTCATTCTCTACTGAATGGCAGAACTGTAGGGTAGGCCCATATGGCAACAGCAATGAGAAGCAAATGAAATCTTTGAGAAAGAAAATAAAAACATAGTGTCTCACAGAGTCACAAATTAGCACAGGACATAGTAAAAAGACAAAATGAAGAAGCTTTAAAATCAAGCTTTCTAAAAACTCAAAAAGACATTTTGGCTTCCACCCATAATGTCTTTAGAACGGCATACTACATTGCAAAAAATAACCGGCCATACTCTGATCATCCTGGACTAATAGAACTACAAATGATAAATGGTGTAAATGTTGGCCGTGTACTCCACTCAAATGTTACATGTACAGACATTGTACATTTTATCTCAAAAGAAATGAGGGAAGCCCTATTGGCAAGTATCAAAGTGACCGACCAAAGCTAACTGTTCTTGTGGATGAAAGCACATCATTAAGCAAGAAGTCTTGTCTTATTGTGTACCTAAGAACGTCAGTTGATAGCTCAGAGCCAGTGACCTTCTTCCTAGATCTTCTCGAGCTAGAGAGTACAACTGCAGATGGAATCATTAGTCAACTACTGAACTGTCTACAGAAATTGGT